>NC_140190.1:35127169-35727169 GCF_965226575.1 Pagrus pagrus | reverse complement strand
CACTTCCAAATGATAACCACACATTTTTCCCCCATTGATTCCTCCAAAATGCCGCATCTGCTTCTGAAGCATGGGTTTCCTGAATAAAATAAAAATCAGCACCTTTGTTTTGACTATACAAAAATAAACACTTTCTCTTTAACAAGTTTCTAATACCCCTGGCATTTACAGAAAGAATGGAAATTGACATTAAGAACACAAACAAACTAGAAAAAAAAGAACTTTAAACAATCGGTAGTTTTTCTTCTCGACTGTTAACTGTAACTGCAGAAAACACTGCACTTATAGACCTTATTGCCATATTAATAACTTGTGTACTTCATAAAGCTATAAAACATATTGGAATAAAAGATTCCAAAACATAGCAGTACACTTTACTTCTGTTTACATTATACTTTACCTGTCACATTATTTTATTTCTTTCCCATTCACAAACGCCCTATTTCCAACAAAGTAGGCCTTGTCACCCCTCTTTCTTGCTGCTTCCACTGTTGGCCATAAACGACTGCGTGTGTCTTGGTCAGCTGCTGTCAAATCCTCTTTGAAGTGGAGTCGGTCGTTCTTCAGGTAGTTGTTAGCCTTGGAGCCTTTCCATAGGACATCTCTGGCCGTCCTGGATAAGAACCTGATGATCACTGGACGCGGTGGCTGGTCCTTTCCTCCCTCCTTTGGTCTCCCTATTCTGTGAGCAACATCCACCGCAGCTACGACCAGCTCAGCCTCCTCGACAGGTAGCACAGCTCGACAGATGTCCTGGACTTGAGATTTGATGTTGGTATCATCTTTTTCGGGAACCCCGTGCAGTCGGAGATTATGACATCTACTGTAGCGGTCAGTCTCATTCACTTTCTGCTCCATCTCGTTCACTTTCTTCTTAAGCAGCTCACATGAGTTTTTTAGAGCTATGTTTTGTTTTTTTAAATCGACGACTTCTTGATGGCAGAAATTCAGTGACTTTTTCAAACCGTCAATTTGGACGGTGTTGTAGTGAACAGCTTTATCCGTTTTGTCTGCCCTTTCATTTATCTTCTCGATGACAGCTGAGATTATTGTGTAGCTCGAACAGTGACAATTGCTCTTGTGACTCATTCCAGCTGCTTTTGCTTTTTTTAGCAGCGTGCTTGATTGGAATGTTCGGAGAAGAAATGCATTCGTCCCCTGAGTCAGCTCGGCAGGCATAAGAATGCATTTCTTTAATGTTTCGTTTATCTTTAACAGCAACCTCCATATTTTCGACCTGGGACAATTCACCTTAATCGGAGTTTTTCATCGTTAGCTTGCGGCTAATGCTAGTTCCTCTTCGATTTGTTATGAATGCGGTTGTAGAAATAAACAGTTTGTGAGGGTTTTTAATTCTTCCAAAAGTGTTTTCTCACCTCGGTTGGCAATAAGAGAAGTCCAAAATAAAGTCTGTGCAGTAATTCCTACATGGAACCGCGGGCACCGGTAAAACACCCAGTAGGGGCAAGCGCAAATCGTGGCAGCGGCATCTAGCCGTGGCACTTCCGGTGGCACCGTGAGGTGCCGCGGCAGCTGTCGCTGTTTGCTGTGGAAACTTCCGGTGGCATCTTCAGGTGCCGCGGCATCTACCGACCTGCCACGGCAACTGAGGCTGATTGAGGCACTTGCCACTGACTTGCCGTGGCAGGTCGGTAAATAAAGCTATAAGCTATAAACTACAGCTGTTTGAAGCAGCTGCCACAGGATGAAGTGACTGTGGGGCTGTTAAAAGATAGTTTTTAATAAAAAAGTAATGATAAGAAAAAAGTGTGTGGGGGGGGGGGGGGGGGGGGGATGTATAGAAACACACACTCTCTCTCTGTCTCTGTCTTTCTCTCTCTCGCCACGGATTTGCCACTGTCTGTAGGGATACCCAGTGGTTCTCAAATGGGGAATTAATTTCCTACTGTATAATTGGCAGACTCAGCCACCACTGTTTGCCGCGGATTATACCGACCTGCCACGACGACTACAGCTGATTGAGGCAGTTGCCACTCATCCGCCACGGCTTTTACTAACCTGCAGTTTATAATCACTGTATCTGAAATCAATAGGCAGACAAGAGCTTCAACCTTGTGTTATTTATTCATTTTTTATCATCGTTCATAATATGATATAGCCTACATGTTTTTCACTGTATGAAGTATAAAAAATACAATAAAAATAATTTCTCTATTGTTTAAATTTTGACTGTTTTCTTTTAATCTTTTTATAGGCTATTGTCATTGTTAGTTTGTCTTTATCTTTCTGTTTTTGTGTAATGCCAACCAACACCCATTACCTGATATTTGCTGATGCATATACCGAAATAATAGCAAGCTACTAATGAGCAATGGCTTCATTTTGAGTCCACTATGTCTCACCGGCAATATTTAATCTCAATAAAATGTTAACAATTTTGAAAAAGATTTCATTACCATAGTATAGCTAAATGATTTTAATAGGCCTACATTTTTCAGTTTATTGACAAAATAATGGGTTTTTTTAATGGTTGCCAGATTTGTGTTTACTGTATATAACATTTTTGAGAAAGAGACGGCAGGAGATACAGGGCATCAAAGTCAAGGTAAGTAGGGTATTTTTCAGAAATGTAATAGGCCTAAAGGAAGCTGTAGAAGGAAACAAAAAATTCCAATTACGATTAGCTTTTTCAACAAAACTATTTCTGCTTGGACGTTTTTGTTTGATTTGTAGCTTAAATATTTAAATTAGCATCCAAACCTGGCAACCCCGCCGGGCGTCAACTGGATTAAACCAAAGGGGTGACCCCTGTTTTTGTCGGAAAAGACTTTAAGACGTGGACCGAGCGTTACCTGTCTCTGGCATTTCAAGCCCGATATAAGTACTGTATAAAACGTGGTAAGTAATGTCATTTAATCATATATGTGCAATTATGTTTTGGGAAAAACAGTGTTAATATGGTTATTTGAATTGAGTTGTCAGTAATGGCCTAATTAACAACCTGAAGAGCAACACTGGTCAACTTGTCAGTTTGTCTAATCAGATTGACCCTGAGGACACTTGTAGAACGAGATGTGTGATTACAAATCTTTATTGTAAAACATCTTTACATCACTGTAAAATGTCGAAGTTTGGCAGAGTATTAAGTGCACTATACATCTATGGGAGGAGAGAGGCAGACACATAGAGAGTGGGGAGGGGGATGGGTCACTGTAGTTCATTTAACACCTTTGCACACAGCACTGAGCCACAGAGTGAGATGATTATACCTATAGTTTAAAGTATTCACCCCAAATCCATTGTTAATTGAAATTCTGAAATTAAACTGATTCTTGTGTTATCCATTATAAGTATATAGCCAATTGGGAATATTTATTTTGTAGGACAAGTGTCATTAATTCATTTGTTCTTCTTGAAGACCATTTAAGTATCCACTTGAAGGCTTTGTGTGTTGAGAATATTGTCTGTTTTTGTTAGGAAAAGTGTTGCAAATTTGACAACAAGATTGGGCCTACAAGATCAACATGGTCTGATAGGTCTGTTTTCATGAAAAACTGTCTGGAAAATGGAAGGTGAGAATGACTAATTATTATAGAACATAAATCACTCTTTTACAAGTAGATGAAATTAAATACTGTAAGATATACAATCTGAAAATAATTAGGCTGACTTATAGATACAACAATGACTTGTGGGATGTAGTGCTGATTACATAACCTACATTGTTAATGTTCACAGGTTCACATCAGACATTTTCTGATGTGAATTCATTACTGGCCTGTGCCAGCCAGGAATGTGTCTTCTGTCAGCAAAAAGAACTTGCAAACAAGGACCACCTTTCCAAAAAACATCTCAGAGATGCAATTTTTTTTTTGGAAAACAATCAAGGTATGGAGTATAATTGAACTATAGAGAGATGCATGATGTGATTTATTTAATTTTTTATTTTAATATCTTAATGCATTGTATTACATCTTCAATTTTTTTCCAGAGAAATTTGTGGTTGCCTGCTTCTGCAAGGACAGCAACCAACTATCCAGAAGCCATTGCCCATTTTGTAAATTTCGCATTTTAACTAGGTCGGGCATTTTCATAAAGCATTTGAAAAGCACACATGGTAAGTGTTCTGTTGCAGCATCTACAATCTTTTTAATCTGTGTCACCAATAGAAGTACACATGAAGCCATGACAAATAGAAATATAGGGGGGGGGGGAACCATCAAAGTATCATAAATATCAAAATCAATACAGACCTTTGAATTTATATCACGATTTTCTATAGGACTGTTAAATTTTTCACTGCACCAAAGTCCTTGCACTGTAAACCATAAATTTGTTGTCACTGTGGCCTCAACTTATTGTAAGTCTGTAAGTGCTCATTGCGTAGGACATCACCGAACAGTACTGTATTTGATATTGGTCAGCATAGCTTACTGATATTATTCTCTTGGTTATATTTTGTTCTGATTTTGTCTTAACAAGTCCACTTAGATCATATGACATATAGAAATATCTACTCCTGTTTGTCACATTTTCACTATGTCTATCTCTTACAGGTATTGAATCAGACAAAAGACAAGGTAATACAGGACACAAAGTCTTTGTCACTTGTTGTTTTTATTTTAAATATAAAATAGTAATATATAAGCTATGTAAAATATGTATATAAATTAGTCTCCCAGAAGGATCACTATGTCCATGCATTGTCTTTAAGATGTGTTCTGAAATATGAAAGGCCCCATGACACATTTAGTATCAGTAGCATGCATGGACAACATATTCCATGACCCCTTTTACCATTACACATTGTAGAAACACATTCCATTGAACCTGTGGCAAGAAATCTGCATGACATTTACTCATAACTTGATAATTATGATGCCAGTGAAAATATCATTCATATATAATCAACTCTTCCCCTCAAAAAATTTAAGGGTCAGGTCACCCTCAAGCATTCACCAGCAATGTCACATATTGCTTTTCCAGCAAAACTGAAACAGAGTCATGAGAGACTGTTTCTATACCCAATAACCCACACTTTCAGAACCACCTCCAAGAAATATGTATAGGGCAGATGTCTGTGTAGAGCAGTGTTCCCTGACAATGGCAGTTAAATATTAAAGATTTAAAGGCCCTTATTAATGTTTACTTCTTTTAGATTATTAGCAGTGATAATTATTGTTGTTTTGTTGTTCTTTCTGCAGAGAAGCCAAGCACTTTAAAGAGAAAGCGTGACACTCTCAAAGATGACTCCACAGAGAACTTGGATTCAAAGCCTGACCATTTTGCATGTCAACACTGCAAAGCTGTGCTAAGTTCAACCAAAAACCTGCGACGACACATCAGAGATACTCATAACCTTGACACTACACCCACGATATGCATTGATGTGAAAAACAGAATTCATGTCACTCCAAAATATGACCCATTCATGTCATAAAGTCAACAAATCCACAAAAAATTGACTGCGAGGAAGAGAAGTGCCGTCAGTTCATGCGAATTGCATGGAGTTCCCGAAACCCTGGAAAAGAATGCATACACCTGGAAAGAACTAACAGAGGAAAGCCGTACACCAAACCAGCAGTCCTCACATCCACATCACTGCAAGACATGCTAAGCAAAGGGCTCATGTTGTCTGAGTGGGGTGTGAAATGTGAGGAACTGAAAAATACTGCAAAGAACCTTGGAGTGGACTCTGTTTTTCCAGTGTATCTTAAAGATGAGGGGTACTCTGAACAGTGGCACTTCTTTTCCGTCTACACAGATGAAACAGACAACTGGTGTAAGTTTGGGAGGACACGGGTGACATTTGATGCTGTTGCAGGACAGTGGAACTGCCGGTGTCGGGGAACCAGTAAATCACACCGCTGCATCCATCGCATTATGGGAATGTGGTTTATTTTCCAGGAGTCACCAGGCACCCTAGTGGCCACCGCAGACATCCAAGTTGAGGACATTGATGACTTGGAAAGTCACATGTTCGAAAGCAACATCGCTTGTGTGCCACACAATGTCAACACCCAAAAGATCTGTGTTAAGACAGAATATCTGCTTAACCATAAGCGCATCCCACGTCTGCAGGAGTTACCTCTGGACTTAAGGACTCAGGAAAAACAACCACCACCCTTTTATCCCCACAGAAAACACCTGCCCCTACTGTCCAGGGCCTACCCCTCCAGCACTCAATCCCTCGACTATTCTGACTACCCAAGCGTTGGTGTATGGCATGAATTATGTCAAAAAAGGTAAATCAATGACGAAGTAACTGTATTGCCTTTCCATGGATGTATCCCTCATGATATCATATTTATATTTGGCTTCACACACATTTAAATGTAAACACTTGAAGGTTGTGAATTTATATAATTCAGATTTTTCACATTCAAGTTAACAAACACAAAAACAACTTGTCTTCAAATTAACAGGTGTCTCTGTTGCGGTGAAAGAGTGTCCATTGTGTGCCAATGTCGTGAGATTCCAGGAGTACTCCTCAGGATTTCACAACTTTAACAACCGGATTATTCTAACTCTGCCACTATGTGAGCTTCTTCTGTCAGGTTCGGCGGTAAGGCAGCCTTAATTGACATTCAGCATTCACACACACACACACACACACACACACACATATATACATACACACACATATATATATATATATATATATGTATATATATATATATATATATATATACATATACACACACATATATATATAGTTGTTATGTTAGGGATAATGTATAGTTCGGAGGTTGTTATGGAGAAATAAACCCCGACAGGTTGTATGGAACCCTGACGCAAAGCGTCGCATCGGGGTTCCATACCTCAGAACTATACATTATCCCTTACTTATTTAGATTCCATACATTGATAATGCATACATCTTTACTTTGTTTTACAATTACAGAACAAGACAACCAGTGGACGGATGCTTGACACGCTGTCATTTTTTAATGACAACCGCTACCATTACCAAGTAGTGAGAAGAGCTTTCCACCACTTTTTGTCACTGACAAATTTCCAGTTTGACTATTCTTGCTACCAGTGTGGATACCACCCAGCAGTGGTAGTAGGAGATGCAAACTGGAAACTGGCCTTTGATGTACCACGTAAGAGTGCTTTTCCTTTCTGTAATTCATCTATAAAACATTATGTTAATAATGAAGACTCACATAACTGATGCACATATAAAAGGTGTGCCTGTATGAAGGATGATGGAGGAGGATTACATGTTTTATGAAATACCTTCTACTTCCTGCTTTTGCTTTGTTGGGGTTGTCATGCCTTTGTAATTATTTGAAAAACTTAATTTGCAGTTGGAACATTTAAGAGGCCTGACCCAGACTCCATATCTGAGAAAGATTTGGAAGTGGACATCCTCAAGGTGTGGTCTGATCTGGACAGGTCTTTGATTGCAGAAGGCCTCATATCAGGTTGGTGCAACACAATAACAGCTCTTGATGTCATCAAAACTGTTAAAAGGTGTTTAAAGTTCTTGGTCAATGTTATCAATGTTACACTTTAATGTTCGTGTATGCAAAAGCAATACAATCTTTGAATATATGACTTAACAGTGTTATGTTTTATAAAAGGAACATCTGTGGCAAACCTGTACCACACATCAATAAGACATTCTTCTTTGGCACCTTGGATGGGACCGCACACAAGAATTGGAAGTATTCTTCCAAAAACAGAGGTGAAGAAGGCATTAAAAAAGAAACCCACTGACATCAAGCATCCGACCAAAACAATCAATGAGGACATCATACTTGATCTCATAGAATCAAAGAAGGTACACATTGTGCTTGTTTTACTGTGTTTATCAGCAAGCATGTATAAACATATATACATCAAGTTTGTTTAAACATCATGTTATTTTAATGTGTCTTTTCGATTTACAGCCTCAAAAAAAGGACCTCCAGGAAGCTTGTCATGCCCTTGGTGTGTCCTCAGAGGGATCAATTGCGGACATGATAAACAGGCTTCAGGAGCTCCTGAACTTCAAGGATGTTTACCCCAAACCCTGTGTGAAGCTTCAGAAAGCTGGTGGTGAGAACTAGCTTAGTATATGACTTTTGAAATATTTCTTAATGTCCAATAACATGATTGGGCTGTAAAATCTTTTGTGCTATTCTTTAGGTGTTGTGTACTACTTAAACTTTCTCTTCTGGACGGAGTCTGCAAGAGACCACGCAGACAGACTGCTCAGCTTTAAATACTTCCCAACTTGTTACATATCAGACGTAGCAGGACAGGTTGCAAGGCACACCAACAACCGTACCAAACAACTGTTCTTTAAAGACAACGATGGAAGACTCTGTGCCCCGACATCGGACAACGTACAGCGGGCAACAAAAAAAGAGCTAGTGGTTGACCTGCAGTGGGTGAAGAACCTGAGGTCCGCATTACCACTGCAGGAAGAACCAGACAGTGACCGGATGTCAGCCAAACATCCAATCACAGGCACCAATGAGCGATACTCACTCTATGACAGATTCCATCAGAGCAACCACAAATGTCCAGAAGAGAAATTAAGGAGCTGCGAACTGGCAGCTGTCAAGTACTCTCTCTGTCAAATGAGTGAGCCACATTTCAAGCAGATAGTAAGGGTGATGATTGACCACCACAATGACAAGATTAACAACAGTTTTAAGGCTGAAATGGAGGCCCTATGTAAAACCCAATTGTGTATTGGTGTGCGTGGGATGCTGGGACTTCAGTCTGCTGGTAAGTTTGGTCAATATCCAATATTACATAGTAATATATCCAATCGTTATGATGTGGCCCAAACAGGTGAAAAGATAAATGTAGTTACAAACTAAACATGTTTTTTCTGAAAAGTATTACTTTGTTCCTTGTTATTCATTAGAGGGTAAGGAAACTCTCTTTCCAAGGTCAGATGGTACTGTCAACATCCAACCAGACAGCAAGTCTTCATTCATAGCACAATCGTATGCTATTGAAGATAATGACAAGGTAATTAATAGATCGTTGAGCCATTTTCCTTCAGTCTAAAATCAAGTAATAAATGGAAGGTGTCAACGATTACTATTTTGTCATAATCTGTGTGTTAAGGCAAAACTGAAGGATTTACTGTCTGGGTCGCATGATGAGAAGCAAATACTGACTTATGCCACAAGGAGATTTCCAGTTACAGTCAAGGACATTGTCTGTGTTTGCCCACTGGAGTTGTTGAGTCAGTCTTCAATGATTATGCCATGATTGACTGATGATGTAAGTTTAACAAATAAATCTTGGTTTTGAACTAATATACAATTAACTGAACTGCAAAGACATCAGTGTTTGTGAAGAAGAAATGTTTACTTTATACTGTTATCACAAAATCTGAATTGTATTCTAAACATTTTTAAATTCCAGGCAGTTAACTACAGAGTGGCAGAGCTGGCACAAGAAAACATGGTGATACATTTAAATTTCCTCCCTTTATGATTTTGGAATGTTTCTTTAACTTTTTTTAAAAACATGAATGCTATGTTTTCTGTTACAGTGTGGATCTTTAGGTACATTTGACTTCGTTTTGTGGCACCGCGAATGGTCAAACAGCGGGGGAGTCAGCGACCGAGAACTGAAACGCATCCCTGTAGGTCCTTTTTTGACTCTTTTTTTGTTTAATAGAAGACACTGTACAAAACAAAAATGTTATTAACCAATGTTATTAACATGGACTGTGCTGTACTACCTGATGTTATTGTTATGCTGTAGGTCTCGGACAAGCAATTTCTCCCCAGAATTGTGGGTCATTCTTCTCCAGAGACAGGGAACCATTTCATTCTTTGGGTGAGCCACCACTGATTTAAAGCTTATAATGTATATTTTTACTTATATGGAATTGGATAGGTAAAGGTTAGGTCTGTATGATATTACTTATTGAAGTGGTTTTGTTGAACTGCCTACATGAAATTATACAGAATGAGCTAAATCCCTACATTTAAACTGTAATGTCAGTTGTAGGGCAGCCACAAACGATTATTTTGATAGTCGACTAATCACCAACTATTTTTTCGATTAGTCGACTAATCGGATCATACGTAAATTGAATGTATAACATACATTTTATCGCACCAGCATGCAGCTGCTCTTATAAAACAATCATTAGCTTTCAGCTTGAAGTGTTTAAGGTATATGCTAAACTAAAAATGAAGACAATTAAGATGATAGTTCATTAAACCTTTAATGAAATATGCTTGTAGCAACAAACAATTGTAGCATAAAGTGCAAACAGCTGAGTAAACGGACAAGGCACTGGCTGACCTAAGGAATTATTGAAGTTTTGGTCTCACTGACTCAAATATAACAAAAGTGCATTTTGTGCTCAGTGCTCACAACTGTATTCAACTTTACTACACTCCCAAACTGCACAAGGCTCTTGTTCCTAACGCCAGGTTCAGACAGGACGCGGAAGCGCCCCGATCGGCTGCGAAGTCATTTTCATTTCGGCGCCCATGTTAACCGATGGTGTCGTTCACATAGGCAGCGCCGAGGCGCTCTGCCCCGCTGCCAGCGAGCGCCGTGCAGCGATCGTTTCGGCGTCTGGTCTAATTTTTCCGCGTGCCGCGGCCGAATGTGTCAAGCCGGGCAGGAAGTCAAACAAAGCAACAATGAGAAATCCTGTCGATTTTCAAATTGAAACACATTTCAAAATAAAACTATTTTCGATAATTAAACACCCCGATTGACAGAAAACTACTATTACTATGAAGTGGACATACATTTACAGTCGTCAGGAAAACATGGCGTAATCAAATCGTCATCGCTAATGTTAACGTTTACAGCTATCAATATGAGTAAGTAGTAAGTTAGCTCTCTGATTACGCTAATGTTAGCAGCTAACTAGCCAGTTAGCTTAACGAGACGACGGCCCCTCTTCATCGTCGTTGTCAGCCACAACGTGCTTCCTTTTCAGGAGCTCGTGCATCACACTTGTGCTGCCGTGAAAGGCAAGTCTTGCAGATATTGCATTGCACACTTTTTTCTTTTGTTTTCTTAAAATGCTCCCACACTTTTGAGCTCCGTTGCCGCCGGGTAGCCATGATACCAGAGAGCCCGTCTGGTATAACTTCAGGTGACACCACGGCTGACCCAGATTACCACTACTGCGCATGTGTGTCAAGGACAGAAAGGCAGACGCAGCAGTGGAAGGTGCTGCAGCAGTTTTGAGAGAGAAAACAAAGTTTAAAAAAAAGAAACGACGCGTCGACTATTAAATTAGTTGTCGACGATTTTAATTGTCGACATAATCGTGACTAGTCGACTAATCGTGGCAGCCCTAGAGCTAAAGCTTTATCTTATTTCTAGGAATACAGTGATGACAGATTTATTTCCTTGTAGGTGTTTGACTTCAAAGCAAAAGAGATACGTGTATATGATTCACTTGCTTCCTACACCAAAATCAGCATAAAAGACATGGCCCTTCTAAAGTGAGTCACATAACATACAACATTTATAATGTATTGGTAAGGTAATATGACAGTATGATAATACCTATTGCCACCTTTTATTTTTTTTAGCAACGTCTTCAGATTTTCAGGCGGCCTTCAAGACTGGACAGTCACATATCCCTCACGGTGGAAGCTGCAGGACTCTGTTAATTGTGGAGTATTTGTGTGTTCTGTAAGTCCCAGTTATATACTTGACTTCCTGTTTAGCATTGGTGGTCTGTGGGTTTATCAAAATCAATCGTTTTGCTACTAACTAGGCTGCTGAAAATGAGGTGCGAAATCTTGAGGCCACTGCGGAGGCTCTGACTCTCAGCCAGTGCAGGGCTCTTCATCTGCACCATGCAACACAAATGATCAAAAATGTGAATGCTAAGGTTAGACTACTTGATCTCTTCATGTCTCAAAATCTTTACTGGTAATAAAGCAAATGCTTAGGTTACAGCAAAGGTCTTTGTCACACAGGACTTCCCACTTACTGCAGCAGAAATGCTACAGATGGAGCAGGAAGAAGTTAAACTCCAGCAAGCTGAGGCCAAAAAGACAGACTCCAGCAGCCATTGCCTGGCATGGCAAATAAAGTCATGTTTGTTCCAGCGAGCAACTGGGACAACCAGGTATGTACATCAGAAATGACAACCTGGAATAATTATGGAATTATGGACCAATTTTGTAGTACTTCTAAAGATGAAGTGTGAAGTATTAGTGAAGTTGTCTCACTTCTGTTTTTCACCAGTGTCTTCCATGACCACATAAAACACTACGCATGGGTACAATGCACAGCTTGCAAAAACTGGCTGCATTTTCAGTGTGCTGGTGTGGAGGGCGACTGGACTTCAAAAGATTTCTTTTGTGGATGCAACCTTGTCCCAGATGTGTAAGAATTATGTCATACATATCAGACCCATTTCTGCCACGGAAATGAAGCAATAATTGTTATGGCTTTGTTTGTTAAAGAAGTAGAAAAGCAGCCAGGAATTTCCCTTAATGTGTCCAATTATTCTTAGAAAAACATCTTTTACATCATTTAGGTTAGCATGAGTAGGCATTATTACTGAAAACATTCAAATTTCACCTTGGTACACAAAGCAGGTTTTTAGCCTGTAGCTACATATGAAAAGGCTAGAGGCTAGTTATAAATAATGTACACTTTGATATATTCGGTCATGTAATGTGAACACTGTCAAAGTTAGACATGTTAAAGGATAACTACCGTTTTTTACAACCTGGACCTTATTTCTAGCAAAATATATGATCATTTACTCACCCAGATAACTTTGGTGTCATTTGAAGTCGTTCGGACGATATTAGATCCAGTGTAGCGCCGATATATCCATATAATGCGAGTGACGGGGCAGCGACACACAGCCTCTATATAACGCATTATCTGTCACGAAACTAGTTCATTTCACCAATATTTTGTCATGATACGCTAGTGCTATTCCCCTCTGAGTCCGGGCTCGTCTGTTATCAACATCCAGGGTCAAACTAGCAGTAGCAGCTACAGGTAAACAAGCCGGGCTGTCGCGGGTGCGCGCGCAGCTCAGAGACGACATCCTCCAGGTCAGAGGTAGTAGGTCAACCTACAGACCCCGGATGTTGACAATAGACGAGCCTGGACTCAGAGGGGAATAGCACTAGCATATCGTAACAAAATATTGGTGAAATGAACTAGTTTCGTGGCAAATGCTGATAAAGGCTGCGCTTCGGTGCCCTGTCACTCGCATTATATGGATATATCGGCGCTACACTGGATCTAATTTCGTCCGAACGACTTCAAATGACACCAAAGTTATCTGGGTGAGTAAATTATCACATATTTTGCTAGAAATAAGGTCCAGGTTGTAAAAAACGGTAGTTATCCTTTAAGATCTTGGTCCAATTTGGGCATTTCTTTTGTCTTTAATAGAGACGACATCCTTGAGTCTGTTAAAGCAGACCAAATTCTGACAGATGAAGACATAAAGGTAACAGCATCAGCACAGTGAGCTGTACATTTTTATGGCATTCATTACTTACACAAACTGTTAGGCTGTAATCTTCTAATTAATATCAATATGTCTAATATTATAGGATTTGGAGAGAGACCTACAGAGTGGACATGTTCTGTCCAACAGAATGTATCTGTGGAAGCACAGAGGATTTGATCCAGCCCTTCGAACACACTACAGTGAACATTTCACTTTATTCAGTGACACAAAGGTATGTACGGTGTTCTCTTTTTGTCTTATTTGCACACAGTCCTGTCTTCAAATAATTGCAAACAACAGTATGTGAGTGACCAATATCTGGAAATCACGACTTTCTAGAATTTATATTCCAAAACATACTTAAATTTTTGTAAAGATTGTGTAAGTAATATATGACAACTTTTAGGGAAGAAGTCTTTTTTGACAGAGAAATGCTGGTAAATGGGAGGAATGACATGACTTACCAAATGTTAAGTAACAGTACTTTTAGGCAGAGGATGGGGGAAAGAGAGGAACTGATAAATATTGACAATATTGTTTTTCCACGTTTCATCTTTACTTGTTAACCCAGACAGAAGAATTTATTGAGCGACTGGAAAAAATCCTGTCAGTGCCTAGACCTGTAGCAGAGAAGCAGCAATTCCTTTCACAGGTCATTTTGCCAGAGGTGAGCTAAAACATATTATTATTATTACTGTTATTGTTGTTGTTGTTGTTATTGTTGATTATCATGTTTGTTTTGTAGATTTTGATTAAGTGGTTGCAAAACAACAGCAACATGTGCCGATACCAAGCAGAATCTTTGCTTATGAAGAGCACATCTTCCCAGGACAAGACAAGGTAATGGTTTGTGTTGTGGCTGTGCATGCACAACATTACTTTTATCTTTTCTGTCTGTCTTGGCATAAATTACTTTTGCAGATCAAGTTAACATAATTGCAGAATGTAGCATGAATTCATTTTCAGATCCTTATCTTTTACTGTTTTTCCAGAGCTGCAGAGATCACAACGGGAGACACAGAAAGCTCAGAAGAGGTAAGACATTTCTAAACACAATCAATCAATCAATCAATCAATCAATCAATCTCTCTCTCTCTCTGTGTCTCTCTCTCTCTCTCACACACACACACACACACACTCTCTCTGGAGAATAATCATGTGAAACATATATTTCATGTATGAAAGTGTCAGTGTCATATATATATATTATGAAGACATAAATACAGGCAGATTTGATGTGTCTACATAGATTGACTGACTAACTTAATTTCTGCACTCAGCAACAAAAACTAACTGTATGTGAAGTTGCTCTGATCCACCTGAAAACTGGGTTGCTGAAAGTACTAACTTGCTTCATACTATTAAATGCAATACACAGCAACAACAAAGTTGTTCTGGTTTTAAGGCTTTGCCATCACAGCTGTTCAGTGGCCAGAGCCCACTTCACTTGCTCAAAGGCGACAGCTGATGGTGGAAGTTGTACATAACGTTCACAATCACGAGAACATTAGTTTGACATTATGAACCTTGAAGCTTAGATAGACACCTGTATGTGTTGGCAGATGAAGTATTTCATATGCAAGCTCAATCTTGGAGGTGAATGAAGTGGATGTTTTAAATACAGAATTTAACAACTGTAAGGTCTTGAAGTATTCCGTTTAAAATTATGCACTGCAAATGCTCAATAATTTTGAGGCATTATTTGAGAACAACACAAATATGTAGCCTACTATATACTTTGACCACACTAAATTTTTTTGTTTTCTGCAGGAAAATATTCTTTTGAGATATTGCATGACTGCAGCTGACTGGTGCAGCAAAGAACATTTTGAGGGCAGACTCCAACCTCCTGCTGTCCTTTCAATGGACGAACTGGAACAAGCGGAGATCCTCAGTTCACTAAAACAATGGGGAACTGACCACAGTGATGAAGATTCTCCTGCACAATTCTTCACGTTTGCCTTTGAGAAAAAACAGGACTACGACCAATTCTGTGCAAAAATGATGGATGAAGCAAATTACAAAGTGTTTGCCAGATTTCAGGAAACTTAAAAGCTTAAAACAACAGTAATAAAAAGACTGAACAAAAAAAGCTAAATAGTGTCTTCTTTACTGTGCTGTTGAGACTGACAGAACGAACAGGGAAAAAAGCTACCCACTCACACAAAAATCTCAACTCTAGGTTTTTTGATTATTAGGGTTCAGCAGCAAACTTCTATAGCCCACCCAATCCCTTCCCCCCCGCACACCCCCACCCCCACCTGGGGATATTGGCATTCTTAAATTCTAACAATATTGACAGCTTTGATTGTGCTACATTTGCACGAAGTCTTGATTAAATCAAATTTGCCATCAAAAACTAGCCAACATAAAACCAAAGTCACCTCATCCTGTGGCAGGTGGGTGGCAACGGCAGGTCGGTAAATGCCGTGGTAGGTGGGTGGCAGGAGGGAGAGAGAGAGACAGAGAGAGAGAGAGAGAGAGAGAGTTTCTATACATTGACCCCGTGATTTTGGCATTCATAAATTCAAGAAATATCTAGTGCTCTGATAATGCTACATTCTTATGTGCTAAGTCTTTATGGTTAAATCCCTTTTTATTATCGATTTAACAGCCCCACAGTCACTTCATCCTGTGGCAGCTGCTTCAAACAGCTGTAGTTGCCGTGGCAGGTTGGTAAATGCCGCGGCAAGTCAGTGGCAAGTGCCTCATAAAGCTGTAGTTGCCGTGGCAGGTCGGTAAATGCCATGGCAAGACAGTGGCAAGTGCCTCATAAAGATGTAGTTGCCGTGGCAGGTCGGTAAATGTCGCGGCAAGTCAGTGGAAAGTGCCTCAAACGGCCTCAGTTGCCGTGGCAGGTCAGTAGATGCCGCGGGAAGTCAGTGGCAAGTGCCTCAAACGGCCTCAGTTGCCGTGGCAGGTCGGTAGATGCCACGGCACCTGAAGATGCCACAGCAAACAGCTGCTGCGGCACCTCACGGTGCCACCGGACGTGTCACGGCTAGATGCCGCTGCCACGATTTGCGCTTGCTCTTTCTCGAAAGATCTTTAAAAAAAGATTGACGCTGGTGGTGGAGATTGAAGGGGATGACAGAGTGACGATGATGGAGCTCCTAAGAAAAGTAAAGGGAGAATGTGGAGAGTTGATTGGGTGCAGATTTAAAACACCAAAAAGCTACAAACTAACTATGAGGGACAACATTGAGAAAGCAAAAATCATGGACAGACTAAAAATCAAAAACAATGTAATCATGGTGAGGGAATTGGGCATAGACAAAATGGTGGTCTCTTTTATTAATTTGCCCACTTATATTGAGGACATGGCAATACTGGAGAAATTAAGAGACTGGGGAGTCAAGCCCATATATATTGTTAGATACATGCTTTAAATGTGGGAAACAGGGCCATTAGGCCTGGGAGTGCACAGAGCAACAGACTGCAGGAGGAGGCTGGAGTAAGGAGAGGTGTAATGATGAGAAGCAGAGCCACGGTGAAAGTGGTGAGGAGGAGTGGGCCGGCAGGAGAGGAGCAGAGTGGGGCAAGAGAAACAGGAGACGATGAGGAGCAGATGCGGGAAAAAAGAGGAGCAGGATGGAGCGGGAAGGTGGAGAAGAGAGGGAGATGAAAGTGACTGTGAGCAGCGTGGACAATGTGGCGGATGGAGGAGAGGAGGAGAGCGGCGCGGGTGAGAGAGGGATGGGTGGGGGATTGGATGGGGAGACAAGCGGGGTAAGTACGGGGGGACAGGGGGGAGGGAGAGGGGGGACAAGTGAGGGTACCGGGTGAGAATGACTAGGTTAGAGTGGACAGTGTCTGATGTTACGGACAGTGAGGGAGATACCATGGAGAAAGTGGGAGAAGTGAGGAAAAGACCCATGACAAGACGTCAGGTGAAAAGGCTGGACAAATCGAAAAAGTACTAAATCATGACGGGTGGCAATTTTGGTGAAGAGGGGAGTGATTGAGGATGTAAGAAAGAGTGTGGATGATGGGGACAGGAGAGTGATTGGGATTACATTTGAACACATGGGGGAAAAGTTTTAACTAATGAATGTATATGCACCGAATGAGGAAAGAGAGAGAAGGTGGGAGTGGGAGGAATGTGTGGTGACAACTGTATGATTGTGGGTGATTTTAATGTGTGGTGGCAAGGTTGGATGCTTTATCGAGTGTGTGTTTCAGGAGTGATTCATCCAGAGGTGTGCTGAGACAGGTGATGAGAGAGAAGAGACTGATTGATATGTGGAGAGATAGAAATCCAGAGGGGAGGACAAGAGGTGACGGGATGTTAAAACGGAGTATTAAAAACGGGATAGATTTAGTTTTGGGAGCAAAGGGCATAGCAGACAGGCAAACAAATTGAAAGGAGGGGAAGTGTTGTGTAGTGTTTGAATGGTGGTTTAGCGAAGGATGAAAGGTATAAAAAGAAAGTGAGAGAATGTATAAACAGGAGAATGAATGAGAGTATGTGTGAGGAGGACATCGGGAGGTGGTGGGAGAGTTTAAAAGCAGAGATTAAAAAGATGAGTAGCCTAGTTTATAGCAGAGACAGGAACAGGAAGGAGAGGGAGAGGAAGCTAAATGAGGCAAAGCTTCGCGGAGAAAAACAGCTTTGTAATGACTTAGTTGCCACAGCTGGAGACTAACGTTACTTACTTTAACTTTAACGCTAATTCGCGGGGAAAACACTGCATATTCTCGGTCGAATAACTCACACACTATGCATCCTAACGACATATAGAGACCATTAAATAGAAAAGCTTTCCAAATGTGAGGCAAAGCAGAGAAAAACGGCTTTGAAATTATTTAACAGCCAAAAAAGTGCTGTGCTCACATCACACGAGGCACCATAATGTAGTGCCTAATGCAAGAGTTTTGGGTTAAATTTGGCTATCAATAATAATTAATGATCATCAGGGATAATTATTAATTCTGATTACTAATAAGATCCAATTTACATTAGATCACCTTGGGGCACCACCCTTGAAGAAGGGTAAATATAGCCAATTCACCAAATCAGTCTCAGAAAAGGTACTAAACTGTTTGTAACTCTGATTAATAATTAACTTAATAACTACAACCAATATTACCATAACAGCTAGTAATGGTCAAAGGATTTTGGAGCTATTGACAGAGTAGAGGTTGGCAACATTCACTCTTGTACAATATTAAATAGACAACATGTTGGCTAAAAAGTCTTTTATTCAACACAAAGATGAAAACACACTAACTAACATGTACTATATACAGGTGCGTGTGTATGTGTATGTGTATGTGTGTGTGTGAGTGTGTGTCTGGCAGAACAAAGAAACAATGGTGGTCACTGATCTCGCATGTGGGTGTGATATGCTCCAGGCTCAAGGACTGTGTGTGTGTGTGTGTGTGTGTGACGTGATGCCAGGTTATAGAAGATGGTTAGTTGCATGCAAAGACCCTGAGTCTGTGTGAAGCAACATTCGACTAATGTCGAATTAGCCATCTAGGAAAGCAAACTACCAATAACCTGACCTGAGATCACAATAACACTCAAACAGTGGACACACATAAATTGAACACATATGCATTACATCAACCAGAGTTTAAAGTCCTGTGCTTAGCCGTGCTATGCTATGCTATCTAAGCCCAGTTCAACGTTACCAGTCTTTGAAGAAAAGGTGCTGGTGGTTGCAGGAGAACGTTGGGATTCCAATGTTGAATGCTGTTCTTGCTGTGCAAGGACTGATGAAAGTCGGCAGAGGAGGAAACGGTTCGCTCCTTTCCTTTGCAGGGATAGCAGCTCAGTGCTAACTTGCTTGATGTTCCTCAGATTGTGAAGTTAGCTGGCAAGCTTTGCGTCGCAGCTGCTGGTGCTAACTGATCAGGAATACTGGCAGGACCTCATGTCGCTGCAGTGAGGAGAAGTTCTTTGGGCCTGCTGCAAATGAAGCTTGCAGCTCTCCGCAGCTGTTAGGCCCAGAAGAGATCTTGAGGGCAGGCAGCCCCGTGGGGTGGGGGGGGGGATGGAGAGGAGCCCTTGAGGATAAGAAGTTGGAGGAGAAGAGAGGCGTGAGGACAAGAGAGCTTGTGGAGAAGAGAACTTGTGGAGAAGAGAGCTTGTGGAGAAGAATGCGGAATTCTGGGACACTGAGTTCAGTTCAGAGTCCATTTTGAAATCCACAATGTATGACTTCATCTGTGGGTCCCAACATCCCCCCTTTGGTCTCAGGATGTCGCTTGACGTGGGATCCTGAGAGCACAGATCCACATGTATAATCCATAGTTTGAAGGAATTCATCCGTCAGTTCATTAATATTGGTAACATCTGGGCAGTTCAGTAACCAGCTGGGCATTGGCTAACTCTCTATCTTGGCTAAGCCAGAATCATGAACAGAACATCCAGAACAGAGGTTACACAAAGAAAAAGAAAATCCAGAGAAACACTATGATTATGACACCGAATTCACTAAACACCTGTGTTTCTCAGTTAATCTCTGGGTTAGTGAGAACAGGAAAGTTAGTGATGTCAATTTGTTAGGGTGAGATGCAGAGAGTGGCACCTACACTGATATAGTCATTTCTGGAGTGTCCAAGAGTGTTCGTGTTCACTCGTTGGATTTCAGTGCTGATTACTGGTGGTAGTCAGACTTATTTTGGTAGACTTACAATTTGGTTCTTCAAGCAGGTTTTCTGCGGAAGGGTGTCACAAATGTGAAAGTCCAAATGACTGTATCATGGTTCCTGTTTGACATTGTGATAATGTTGTAAAGCAGTGTTGGACGAGGACATGTGTATGTCTTGTTCTGAGAGGTCAGAATGCAGTGTCCTAAGCTGAGGTTTACAACAGTTAATTCACAAAAAAAAAAAAAGAAATACAACGAAGGAGCTATTCGGAGTGTATTTACAAATTGGACAGTGGCGTCTGTCCAATCAGAATTTAGTCTCAATAACATGGTTTTTGGCTATTACTAAATTCAGAATAATTGAGTTTGCTGCTGCCGCTAACAAATCCAAGGTTGCCTTTTGCAACTGTAAGAAAGTAAGTTACTTATTGTTACAGTCAGTACAGGGATGGATCAAGTTGTTAGTTACCAGAAGCTAACTCTGTGGTTCCTGGAGTTTAAGTTTTGCTTAAACTGTGGCTCAGGGCTGTAACGCTCTCAGTAGCTGAATGCAGAAAGGAATTCGGAGGAGCTGTCACTGTCTAAGGAATTATGACTGTGCACTGAACCGTGGTCAGAGAAGCTGTGGTCATCATCTGAACAGTATGCTGGCTGGTCATAATTCTGGGCCAAGATTTCTGCATATGGCCTTCTACAACTCCTTTTGTCTGCATGCCTATCGCGACGCAGTTGGTGGACATGGCGGTTACGCTCAGTGTCCACATACATCTTTTTGTCACCCCCCTTTGGTCTGTTGGGAGGGTGTCGTTTTGAGGCAGCCGATTTCCGAGACGCTGCTGTGTTTGAGCAGGCAGGCTCAGGTGTCTTACCAATGGATTTGGAAGTGACAACAATTTCCCAAACCACCTGTGTCATCTTCCTTATCTCATTCAGTGGGAGGTTTTCTTGAAACATCCTAATTACAACGTGAGTGCGTACACATGGGTGAAGGTTATTCACAAACAAAGACTTGAAGGTAGGGTTCTCTTCTAAGCCTGGTGCATTCTTGCCCTGAAAGTACGCATGTCTCAAACGCATGTAATAATCTCTGGGATGCTCACGCCGGGAATGTTTAACTTGGATGGCTGCAACCATTGCCGTGGCCTCATCAGCAGTAGAAGAGAATTCTTCTTTCAATGCCTGACAAAGCTTTCTGTAGTCATTTCTGACACTGGGAAGTTGTGATTGTATGAACTTGTGTACAGCTTTAGAGCTGGTCTTCCACACAAGTTTAACTTTTTCCCTCTGGGTTGCATGGGGCAAGTCAATTAGACTATGGTCAAGTAAACTAAGGTAATCCTCAACATGGTGATCACAGTTGTCTGGCTCAAACTGTTCAATGTCCCTAGCTATAAACTCAAGCTCTTCAAGGCGGGGGCACTCTAAGTTAGCGTTTCTATGGACATTGACATTACATGCTGCAGGTCTGTCTAGCAGAGAGGCAGGGGCAGGACAGCTGTTATCACTCTCATGGAGGTGCAGAGATGAGGAGGGGCACTCCTGGAGTGATCTGGTCCCCCTTTCAGAGGGAGGGGCACTGATGAAGGTGTCATGCGTCAGAGACTGGGAACAGTGGGAAGAATATCTTCTGGGGGATAAACTACCTGTGACCTCACTGTCTGTTTCTGGAAGATGGGAAGTCATGTTCCTGTTATCTATGTCTCTCAGTGTAGGTGGAGAAACTAACTTCATTCCCAAGGACTTAGGGTCAGTTGGGAATTGTTCACATCTTCTCAGTGGAGAGGGAGTTAACCTTCCATCAAGGGAGGAGTGTGAATCGGAGTAACCAGAATCACATTGGCTGAACGACTGTGGTAGGGAAAAACGTTCTGACCTAAGTCAGAACGTTTTTCACTCAGCTCCAAGCCGGTAGCTCACTCAGCTCCAAGCCGGTAGCTGGCCTCCTCTGATGTCTGCATGGCTAATACCTCATGAGCAGTGTTAACATCGACCATCACCGCGAGCCGTCGCCGCCGACACTGGGATCCGAGGAGCCTGACTGCGAGCCGCCGCTGCTAACACCGGGACCCGAGGAGCCGGACCGCGAGCCGCCACTGCTGACACCGGGACCCGAGGAGCCGGACCGCGAGCCGCCGCTGCTAACACCGGGACCCGAGGAGCCGAACACAGCGAGCCGCCGCCGCCGCCGACATCAGGACCCGAGGAGCCGGACCGCGAGCCGCCGCTGCTAACACCGTGGGCTACTGGGCTGGGCGCCGGGGAGCTGCTGGGCTCCCATTCCCGGTCTACACCGGCTGAGCTAACGCCGGAGCTGTTATGCTCTGCACTTGTGTCATCTGACCTGCTCCTTAGCCGCTGTCATGGTGATTTTGCCCCTCGCTCTTTGCCTCACCATGGCCTGGCATCTTGGCGGTCCTGTGGTCGGGAATTCAGACTCTCTTTGCCCGCAGCTGACCATCACAAGTGGTGCAACTTCCTCACTTGGACCTGAGCCAGCTGATTGGCTACTACACATAAACATTGCTCGACCCGATTTTCTCTCTTGTCTGGGCGGTTTGGATGTTTGCTGTTTCCCCAATGCGTTCTCCTTGTGGAACCACACAGGTGCCATACGAAGTAAGCCTTATTCTATTAATTCCTGTAATGGTTCTACTGGTCTGAGCATTAAGCGGAAATGTTTAGTAATCATGCTTCTTCTGCTATCTGGTATTCATCCTAATCCTGGTCCCCCAGTTACATGTAGCACACCATCAGATTTTAAGAATATGTCTGGTCTGCATATCATACATGTAAATGCTCGCAGTCTGCTTTCTAATATGAAAATGGATATGCTGAAAATTTGGGTCGAGTCAACCGATGCAGATGTAATTGTCATTTCTGAGACCTGGCTTTCTAAATCTGTTTTGGACAAAGATGTAGCAATTGAGGGTTTTAATATTTTTCGCTCTGATCGTCCTAAAAAGGCTGGTGGAGTGGCAATTTATGTCAGATCCAGTTTTTCTGCACAAGTCTTGCTTGCTAATTCTATTAGTAATCAGTTTGAAATCCTAGCTTTAAGTATTGCTTTGTCTGGTGGTCATCACCTAACTATTGTTGGTTGCTATAGGCCCCCCTCTGCCACTGCAGAGACATTATCCTCTTTAATGCAGATGTTATCAAAACTGAAATTCAAAGAAATTGTCTTGGTGGGTGATTTTAATTGGGACTGGTCTTCACCAGTGTCTGATCCTTTTAAGGCCCAGTGCTTGGCTCTTAACCTTACGCAAATCATTGAAAGCCCCACGCGTCTTAATCCCAAATGCCCAACCAAATCTTCTCTTATTGATCTTTTAATAACCAACACGCCACACAAATTTTCTGCTACAGCAGTTTTTGCCAATGATCTAAGTGACCACTGTGTGATTGGTGCTGTTAGGGACACCAAAATCCCTCGCACTAAGCCTTGTATTGTTCTTAAAAGAAGCCTTAAACACTTTGTTGAACAAGCTTTTCTTCACGACCTGTCTCACATTAACTGGGATCGTATTTTACTAATTGATGATTTAAATCTTGCATGGGAATATTTTTATGACAGTTTTAGTTATTTTATGGATAAACATGCTCCTCTTCGTCGGTTCAGGGTTAAGGGACGAGAGAGCCCCTGGTTCACTGCTGAACTGACGGATCTCTTACACAAGAGAAATCAGCTCTGGGCCAATGCTAGGAAGTCTGGGCTTGAGGCCGACTGGCTACTTTTTCGGCAAGCACGTAACAGCTGTACTAGTGCTATTAGGAAAGCTAAACGAGAGTACTACTTATCACAGAACACAGACAACTTAAACGACCCTAGGAAATTTTGGCATACCATAAAATCTCTTTCAGCCAATACCTGCTCCGCAGAGTTGCCTCCCAATATTATTGTTGACTCCACCCCTATTTCAGACAAATCTGAGATGCTAAACTGTTTTAATAAAAAAATGTTATAGCCTCCAGCTCCTTGTTTGATTCACCTTGTGATGGTAACTCACCCACTCTGTCCCCCATCAACAAGTGCAACGTTATTCCTGATGTGTGGAAAACCGCCTATGTGATCCCTCTCTTGAAAGGGGGTGACCGTACTTTATTGAATAATTACAGACCCATCTCCAAGCTCTCTATATTAGCAAAAGTTCTTGAAAGGCTGGTGAATGACCAGGTTAAGGATTATCTGAGCCTAAACAATATTTTATCTCCTTTTCAATCTGGTTTCAGGAAGCAGCACAGTACTGCAACTGCTGCTACTAAGGTGATAAATGATATGTTGGAAGGTATGGATGCCAAGAAATATTGCGCTGCTCTTTTTATCGATCTTTCTAAGGCATTTGATACAGTCGATCACAGTATTTTATGTCAGCGGCTGTCCACCATTGGAATGTCTGACCATGCAGTTGGCTGGTTCTCTAACTACCTTTCAAACCGTAAGCAGTGTGTGCAGTCCGATGGCCTTTGCTCCGGGTTCCTTAACACTATAAATGGTGTGCCGCAAGGGTCGGTTTTAGGACCCACTCTCTTTACTATCTATATGAATGAGGTGGGTCATAATAATAATGCCTCTGTACATCTTTATGCTGATGACACTGTTGTTTATTGTTGTGCATCTTCTGTTGCCCAGGTGCTCACAGATCTGCAGTATGCATTTTACGCCGTTCAGGCGCAATTGTCTCAACTCAGGCTAGTTTTAAATGCAGGTAAAACTAAGTTTATGTTCTTTTCGAATAAAAAGAAGTTGCCTGCTGTTCTACCCTGTATTATGTCTGCTCAGGGTACCCCTATTGAGTCTGTGACCACTTACAAATATCTAGGCATCACAGTGGATGATAACCTCTCTTTTAAATGTCATGTTGACCAGTTACTGAAGAAACTGAAGTTAAAACTGGGGTTTTTCTTCAGAAATAGACCATGTTTTTCTTTTAAATCCAGAAAACGCATTGTTGCGGCCACTTTCTTGCCACTCTTGGATTATGGTGATGTTGTATATATGAATGCCTCTGCTCACTCCCTGCCACTGCTGGATGCCGTGTATCATGGGGCCTTGAGATTCATAACTGGTTGTAGACCCCTCACTCATCACTGTACATTGTACTCTCTTACAAACTGGTCTTCACTTTTCATGCGCAGAACCACTCACTGGTATCTATTTATCTATAAATCCATCATCGACTGCTCCCCTCCTATTTGTCCACATATTTGATACGGAGACAGTCCGATCGAAGCCTCCGGTCCCTGGACTTCATCTCGTTTTCCATCCCGTCAGTCCGTACGGAACTTGGCAAGAAGGCGTTCTCCTATGCCGCGCCTGCCACCTGGAACATGCTCCAGCAGAGGCTGAAGCTGTCCAGCTTCATTCCCTTAGGGGATTTCAAACTGCTTATTGGAAGGCTGATGAGACAGTCTGTGGGGGTCTGCACATGTACTTAACCAGTCTTATTATTTTTTTCTTGCACTTTGTAGTTTGCACTATACTATTTTAATGTTTTGTGTTCTGTGTTGTGCCTCCTGTACGTTCCGTTAGTCTGTAACTTTGTGTTTTGCTGCTGCTCACCCGGAACAGGTCTCTCTTGTAAATGAGACCCTGGGTCTCAATGAGATTTTACCTGTATAAATAAAGGTTAATAAAATAAATAAAAAAGTCTTAACAACTCCTCTTTGTGTGAGCAAAGATCTAACTCTGCTGAGTGCAGGTCATCTAAATAGTGCATGGTTTTCTTATTAGCCATCTGAACTTCATGGAGAAGACTAGAATTATGCGCTCTTAGGAGCTCCAACTCCTGCTTTAGGGTTGTTTTGCTTTGAACAGCAAGGCTGGTTTGCCTGTGGAAGATCAGAAGCAAACATCTTAACAACTGGTCTTGGGATGCGGTCTGCGCATCACACCTGTCCTTAAGTAGGGACTCTATCTCTTCATTGCACTCACTGAGATTTAACCTGCTAATGACTTCAGGGCAGCCAGGTTTTACACTCTGTGCCAGGGAAGAAATAAATCGCTCTACACTGAGGCTCTCCATTGTTAAACACGTTTTCCAACAACAATTGTGTGGTTGGCTATGGTGTTGCTTTGGCAGACACTCTGTAGTGTAACTTGGGGGAAGTACACTAGCCTAACCAAACTGTGTTATGGCCTTCACTATAGGGGGTAGCTTCCTGTGGAGGAAGGGTGGCTCTGGCACAATCTAGTGGCTCTGGGCATACAGATTGGGGCCAATAAAGATAAACACAGTTTACAAGCGTAACTTTGCTTACCAAACTTTCAACATGCACTAACTGGAATGCAGGGCAGTAACAGTCAGAGGATTGTCTTTTAAAGTTGACTAAGGCTGAAACACATAACAGTAACAGCTAAGTACAAAATGTCTGTTTCACAGGGCTGGAAGCACACTGTGGCTCTGTCTCCAGTTCTACTTCTTACTCAGGCTGAAATGCAAGGCAGTAACAGCCACATATAAACTTCTTTGTATCACAGGGCCGGTGGCATGCTGTGATTAACACGAGGAACACTTAAATTGTCATCAAATTCTGACAGCTTGACTATAATGCATTGAATACGGGATATTCAAATGCTGAACTGAAATTCTTACAATTTCTACAGAGGACTTTCAACTTGAATCGATAGCGGCAATAGCAAATGGCTCAAAGTGGCAGTTAGTAACCTAAAAGATTTTGGTTAATCAAATCGGTTATAAATTTCATTGATAAATCAATTCTCACCACAATATAATTGTAGTACAAATCAATGTCTACTCCTGTAGTAGACTAGTGGTTAAATGTAAAGACTTTTGGCTAAAAGGTTCAAGATGTGAATCTCAAATTTTAGCACTGTCCAAATTATGCTGAAATTAATATTGCACATTTATGAATGATTGCCAACAGTACACTGCCTCACACGGGGCACCATTTATGTTGTGCTCACATCACACGAGGCACCATAATGTAGTGCTTAATGCAAGAGTTTTGGGTTAAATTTGGCTATCAATAATAATTAATGATTATCAGGGATAATTATTAATTCTGATTACTAATAAGATCCAATTTACATTAGATCACCTTGGGGCACCACCCTTGAAGAAGGGTAAATATAGCCAATTCACCAAATCAGTCTCAGAAAAGGTACTAAACTGTTTGTAACTCTGATTAATAATTAACTTAATTACTACAACCAATATTACCATAACAGCTAGTAATGGTCGAAGGATTGTGGAGCTCTTGACAGAGTAGAGGTTGGCAACATTCACTCTTGTACAATATTAAATAGACAACATGTGGGTTAAAAAGTCTTTTATTCAACACAAAGATGAAAACACACTAACTAACATGTACTATATACAGGTGTGTGTGTATGTGTATGTGTATGTGTATGTGTGAGTGTGAGTGTGTGTCTGGCAGAACAAAGAAACAATGGTGGTCACTGATCTCGCATGTGGGTGTGATATGCTCCAGGCTCAAGGACTGTGTGTGTGTGTGTGTGTGTGTGTGTGACATGATGCCAGGTTATAGAAGATGGTTAGTTGCATGCAAAGACCCTGAGTCTGTGTGAAGCATCATTCGACTAATGTCGAATTAGCCATCTAGGAAAGCAAACTACCAATAACCTGACCTGAGATCACAATAACACTCAAACAATGGACACACATAAATTGAACACATATGCATTACATCAACCAGAGTTTAAAGTCCTGTGCTTAGCCGTGCTATGCTATGCTATCTAAGTCCAGTTCAACGTTACCAGTCTTTGAAGAAAAGGTGCTGGTGGTTGCAGGAGAACGTTGGGATTCCAATGTTGAATGCTGTTCTTGCTGTGCAAGGACTGATGAAAGTCGGCAGAGGAGGAAACAGTTCGCTCCTTTCCTTTGCAGGGATAGCAGCTCAGTGCTAACTTGCTTGATGTTCCTCAGATTGTGAAGTTAGCTGGCAAGCTTTGCGTCGCAGCTGCTGGTGCTAACTGATCAGGAATACTGGCAGGACCTCGTGTCGCTGCAGTGAGGAGAAGTTCTTTGGGCCTGCTGCAAATGAAGCTTGCAGCTCTCCGCAGCTGTTAGGCCCAGAAGAGATCTTGAGGGCAGGCAGCCCCGTGGGGGGGGGGAGATGGAGAGGAGCCCTTGAGGATAAGAAGTTGGAGGAGAAGAGAGGCGTGAGGAGAAGAGAGCTTGTGGAGAAGAGAACTTGTGGAGAAGAGAGCTTGTGGAGAAGAATGGGGAATTCTGGGACACTGAGTTCAGTTCAGAGTCCATTTTGAAATCCACAATGAATGACTTCATCTGTGGGTCCCAACAAAAGTGGAGCATAAAGTGAGTTACCTTGATCCAAAAGATTGTTCATTCACTAACTCACACAACTAATAGAAAGTTGTGACAAGCTGTCTAATATTTTAGGCTAATAATGTTAACCTTACCTTTGAGCTCTTCTATCGGTATGTGTGTCAAGTCGTAACATTATCCACCATAAAGAGAACGGTATCCATCCACCTGTTGTCTCTTCTTGATCCCACAATGCAGCGCGGTTCAAGCACAATTCAAGTTTTGCAGTAATTTGTTCTGTTATCACAAAGGATGTTTTGAATACAGTATTTTGCTGTGAAATAATACAGTAAAATAATGTGAAATCCTGGTATCAGTTTTTTCACAGTAATTTACTTTGTCTGCATCTTAAAAAGAAAGGTGTCCAGGTTGCATTCCTCCAAGAAACCCATTTGAATGAGGAGGAGCACAACAAATATCTCAGGGAATGGGTCGGACGGGTATATTTCACATCTTATTCTACAAATGAAAGAGGTGCAATTATATCAGTTCATAGATTGTTGCCATTTACAGCTAAAAATAGTTATAAAGATACAGATGGAAGGATAGTTCTAGTAAAAGGAGAACTGTATGGAGAATCAGTATTGTTTATGCTCCTAATGTCTATGACGCAGACTTTTTTGCCTTCCTACTCAGTAAAATTACTGAAATGGACTGTACAAATATGATAATTAGAGGTGATTTTAATTGTTATTTTTCCCCCTCTCTAGCTAGAGACCCCCATCATAAAGATCAGTCAAAATCTGGCAGAGCACTACAACATTTTCTTGAGCTATTTAACCTGTTAGATGGTTGGAGATATATGAATCCCAATAACAAAAATTACACATTTTATTCTCCACCTCACTTGTCATTCCCACAAATTGACTATATATTTATATCTGAACACCTAGCCCATTTGGTAGAACAGTCTGGCATTGGATCCATTGCCCTTTCAGACCATGCTCCTGTCACTCTGAAAATGCAGTGTCTTAGGCCCCCAGAGCAATCGTTCTCTTGGAAAATGAATGCATCACTGTTTCATGGCGATAATTTTATCAAATTCTTGGAAACACAGACAGACCTCTATTTAGAAGTAAATGACTGCAATGACTCTGATCCGAGATTGGTGTGGGAAGCTTATAAAGCTTACATGCATCGCAAGCTCGTCTTGCAAGAAACTCTCCCCAAAAACCTTTGATTGCTGCAATATCTGATGAGGATCAAAACCGTCAAACAATACAAAGATCAATGAATGCTTTCAGAAATTTTATGAAATGTTGTATACCTCAGAATTGGACAACGATACACTTACCAGTAATCATTTTTTAGATGGCATACAGATGCCTCAGCTAACAGATGAACAAGCTAAACTGTTGAAAGGACCTGTTATATTAACAGAAATTCATAAAGCAATCTCCTCACTCCAGTCAGATAAAAGTCCAGGGGCTGATGGATTCTGTGTACAGTTTTATAAAAAGATGAAAAGTAAAATTAACAAACTATTACAACGTATGTTCAACAAATCTTTTGAAGAGGTCGAACTCCCAAAATCTATGTGCTAAGCTCATATTATAGTTATCCCCCAAAAAGGGAAAGATCCAGAACTATGCGCTTCTTATCGCCCGATTAGCCTACTTGGAGTGGATGTAAAAATACTTTCAAAAATAGTGGCTAATCGACTAGAAAGAGTGGTGACCGATATAGTTAATGCAGACCAAACAGGGTTTATAAAAGGCCGTACTTAGTCAAATAACACAAGACGTTTAATTAATATTATTCACTATCTTAATTTTCATCAAACTCCAAGTGCTATAGTAACGATGGATGCAGAGAAAGCATTTGATCGCATTGAGCGAAAATACATGCTTGAAGTGTTGAAAAGATTTGGCTTTCAATCATATTTTGTTCAATGGGTACAGCTTTTATACAACATGCTCACTGCCTCGGTCTTAACAAGCCAGTTTTCCAGGTACAGCTCAAGGGTCACCACTATCACCTCTGTTGTTTTCTTTAGCTATAGAGCCATTAGCATAGCTATCCGACAAACCTCGAATATCAAAGGAACGGTGATAGGAACAACACAGCACAAAATTCTACTGTACGCGGACGATATCCTCCTGACCAGAGGAGGATTAAGGTAGTCATGGGCCCCTAGGCTATTTTTTATGTGGGCCCCCCCTTATGCATCATACTCTCCCAGAAAAAAAAAAAATTTGCACCATGTGTAACAGTGCGGGAGAATATTTGGCAAACATGATCCACACACACTCCAGTTAGCACACAGGTAGGTCAAATCGAATCGATGAGCTTGATTGGATGAGGGGACCCATGTCTGCCCAATCAGTGCTGTTTTGTTTGCTTATTACCCCATGCACCAATAGAGGTCAATGCATTTTCCATTATTGTACAAGTACCATAATTATACAAGTGTATTTAAATTTCTAAAAAATAATCTGACCAATTCAAGGACCCCTCCACAGGGGTGGAGCAGCAATTTTAAATGTGGGGGGGTTCTGGGGTAGCACATGATCACCGCAACCACCCTGGGCCCCTGTTTCAGTCTCCAAAACTAATGCAATGCTTTCCTAGATTTTCTTCACTAGGATATGCCAATAATATTGCATTCAAAATGTACATTATAGCACAACACTCTTTAAGCCAAGATATTATATATTCACAAGCAATCACATACCATGGTATTAAGGAATTAATGTATATGTCTTATTAAAGAACAAGTGTGAGTGAGTGAAATTGGCAAGAACACTGTGTTCTCTCCCTCTTCTGTTATCTCCCTCTCCTTCTCTCATGTTCTCCCCCTCTTGTCTTCTCTCCAACTTCTCTTCTGTTCTCTCCCTCATCTTCTCCATGCTCTCCTTTGTCCTGACTGCTGGACTTCCCTTCCTCATAAACATCCTACATAAAGAACTCAATGTTAATATTCCTGAACATGGAACTGTTGAAATATTTTATGTAAACTTAGAACAAACCTCTACAGCCTTGATTTGATAAGGAAGCATTCATTTCTTTTGTTGTTCTTTTATCTGCTTTTTATTAATTATTTTACATATATTTTGTTGTTCTAATCTGTTTTAACTAATCTTTCATCCTAGCCTTTATTGTATATTATTTTATTCCTCTTATTATTTAAGATTTTAATAGTTTTATTGCATTTCATTGTCTTCATTTCTATTCTTTTCTAGTTTCTGAGAGCTGTAGCAGGGATGAGTTGATGTAGGGGATTTTCTTCATTTAAAAGAAGGTTTTAAGCTCCAACAAATAGCTTTAAGTTATGTAAATGAACACCTACATGGCATTAATGCAAGAATATGAATGTACTACTATAAAATTGAATTAGTGCATTTATGGAGTTTCCCTCCTGTCACATAACTCCACTTACATGACAACTTGACTTGAAAAAGAAGTCAATCTTCTGCTGCCTCTTCATGTTTGGCATTCCTAACAAAAAGAATAATGATAATGTTTTTTTTTTATTTTTTTTTTATTTACATTTTTGAAGTTATTTTATTAAACCAAACACAACAAAACCACATCATTTGTGTACAACACAGGAGGAAATGGTAAACAAACAAACAACAACAGCAAGAAAAAAATATATAAATAAATAAATAATGATAATGTTGAATAATATCAAAATCAGTGGATGTCTCTAGAAAACGATCTGTCAGTTACCATTAACTTTACCTGGCTTGTATTAACTTTGTTTGCCAGCTGGCTTGCTTAATATTAGCGGACATGCCACAAAGCAAGACATAGTTTAGTTAATTACAGACACAATGCTTCATTATTAACTAGTTAAATCACCGTTTCATACCTCTGCTCTGTTCGCTCTCTGCGGCAGCGAGTGACGGCAGCTCCGTGTTAGCATGTAAGTGTTTATACATGTTTTTGGTCAAATGGCTGTGATTGGCTTGATGGCTGTCAATCAATCTAACTTGACCAATGGGTTTTCATGTATAGGGGACTGAGGTGCGCTCCATTTCAATACACTGGTACACCGCGAGGGCGGGCAAACGGTTTAATACCTTGGGAGAAAGTGGGGTCGATGAAATCACCTTGTTTTAAAAGTGGGGGGGGGGCCTCCACATGTGGGGCCCCTAGGCTGCAGCCTAGGGAAGCCTATGCAATAATCCGCGTCTGCTCCTGACATTAACACCAGACCCACCAAACTCAATACCTACGCTAATCGACTGTGTGAAAGAGATTGGTCAAATCTCTGGATATAAGGTTAATTTTACAAAATCTGAAATCATGCCTCTCGGTTTTTCGTATGAGTATGAACCTGACTTTGTAAAAACCTTTCGCTGGGCACCAGATGGATTCACATACCTGGGGGTTAAAATAACACCTAAAATTTGTCAACTTTATGCTGAAAATGTTAACGCCATGGTAAAACACATTAAGGACAAGGTGTTAAGTTGGAAGAAGCTTCCTGTATCCTTTCTTGGCAGAGTCAATCTTATGAAGATGATAATTATCCCCAAAATTATTTATCCTCTATCTATGCTTTTCATAGCTCTGAAGAGAAACAACATTAAAGATATAAATAAAGCTCTCTCTGACTTTATATGGGCTGGCAGAAAGCCTAAAATTAATTTAGATATTTTACAACTACCAAAAGAACAAGTAGGATGGGGCCTCCCCACTATACAATCTCAAAGCAAGCCAGAATTATCTCAATATGGGCAACTGCTCAACCAAAGCTACCATGGTTTGAAATTGAAGCAAAAGTCTCCAAACCGTACTCTCCTGTCAACTTTCTTGATAAACGCAGGAGTTAACTACCAATTATGGGGAACGACATTTTTTTAATTACTAATGTGGGTAATACTTGGAATTCTCTACGGAAATTATTTGGGACTAAACATAAATTGAGTTGTTTAACAACAATGACTGATAATCCTGATTTAACTAGGGGGGGCATTTGATCTAACTATCAGAACTGGAATGAAGCAGGAATTTACCATATTTATGACCTTTGGGATAGGGGGAAATTTTAAAAAATTGAATCATTACAGGCAACATACCAACTCAAACAAAAGAATTTTACAAATACCTTCAGGTCAGACACTATGTATATACTAAGATGGATACTATTAGAAAAGACTCTTTTAGATAGTCAAGGTCACTTTGTCTCCAAATTTTATTTCAAGCTGCAACATTTGAATACAGACAGACTATCATTCCTATGGAAATCATGGGAGACTCATGGGTTAAAAACAACAATAGAGACTGAAATATGGAAATTTTACTTCTACCTTCGAAAATATCCATATGTTACAGACTCAGAGAAATGCAATATAATATCTTACAAAATGTCTATTTATCTTCATACGTATAGTAAATATACAGCAGGGGCCTCCCCAAACTGCCCAAAATGTAAGACTATTTTAGGGACAAGATTTCACTGCCTCTGGGAATGCGAAAAGATTTGACGGTTTTGGCAAACTGTATGTGATGAGGTTAGTGTGATAATCAAGCAGCAATTACAACCTAATCTAATATCATGTCTATTGGGATATATCCCTGAATCGCTAAGATCACATAAGAACACTGTACATTTTTTGCTTATGTTGGGCCGAAAGGCTGTTATGACCAAATGGGTGGGAGATGAACCACCTTCAGTACATCTATGGAAGTCTGTGATATCAGACTATATTTCTCTAGAAAGACTAAGATTTGGTATTAATGGTCAGAAGGACCTTTTTACAGCAAAGTTTGGCAAAGTGTTGGAGTACCTGGGAACTGCCTGAAATGTTAGACCTAATAAGGACCTTTGAGATCATTGCTGTGGATGTATTCTGGATTTGCTACATATCTCATATAATCTGTATATACTGTGCTGGACTGTTATAATTTTGAAAATGTTAAAAAGAATGTTAAAAAAAAAAAAAAAGGACAAACAGAATATCAACTTAAAATCATATAAAGTGCTATAGTCAGTATTTTCAGTGACCGTCACAGTCAAAGTGCTCTGTGCTTCGTGGTAAAGTGCTGTGTGCTGTGTTCATTCAGTCAGTTGAGGGGGCAGTGATGTTGGGACAGGGAGGTATCAGAGTTCAGGAGCTGGACTGCTGTGGGGACAAAGGTGGCCCTCCTCCTTTGTGTTCTGCAGCGTGGACAGCACAGCCTGCAGCCTGGTGGCAGCCACTCAAACACTGAGTGTAGAGTGTGTGAGGGGTCATGTAGGATCCTGTGAGCAGTGCGGATTGTTTGTTGGTCACAGAAAGCAGACAGAGCTCTAACAGGGTGTCCAATGATTTTAGAGTAGACTTTGGTGATGCTAAGTAAACGTGTCCGATCTTGCAGGCTGATGGAATAAAACCAGGAGATGAATGAAAATGTTAGGACACTCGATGAAGGAGTGGTAAAAGGTCAGGAGAATGACTTTATTCACTCCAAACGATCTCAGCTTCCTTTCTGGTGGCACTTTTTCAGGATCTCCGCAGTGTTTTTGGAAAACCTCAGAAGGCCGTCAAAAATTGTGCCCAAGTACCTGTATTCCTCCACCACCTCCACAGGTTCCCCCAGATGGTGGTAGTGATGGCCTCTGCCAGTTGTCTCTGCTTGCTGGAGAATGTCACAATCACCTATTTAGTCTTTGTTGAGTTCAGCTGGAGACAGGCTCCCTCACACCACCCACATAGCAAAATTGGTCTGGCCCAGCTCTGGCCCACATAAGGCACTTGCACTCGGCCGACATACCGCAAAGAATGACGGGGGCCCCCAGTGGTCCGGATATGGTTTGCCAGAGCTGGCTCAAACATGGGCCAGCTCTGGGCCAACTGCAAACACACACAGTTGGTCCAGAGCTGGCCCATGTGTAAGCCAGCTCTGGCAAACCAGATCCGGGCCACTGGGGGGCCGTCATTCTTTGCTGTATGTCACCCGAATGCAAGTGCCTCAGTTGGTCCAGAGCTGGCCCATGTGTAAGCCAGCTCTGGCAAACCAGATCTGGGCCACTGGGGGGCCGTCATTCTTTGCGGTATGTCACCCGAATGCAAGTGCTTCAGTTGGTCCAGAGCTGGCCCATGTGTGAGCCAGCTTTGGCTAACCAGATTTGGGCCACTGGGGGGACCGTCATTCTTTGCAGTATGTCAGCCAAGTGCAAGTGCCCCATGTGGACCAGAGCTGGGCCAGACGTCAGCCTAATCAATGCTGCATCTGGCCCGGATTAAAAAGCAACAGTGGTACAATTATACAAATGACTTTATTTTCACAGCTAATTACCAAAATACATTTCCAATATTGAATAATCAATGCAAAGTTCACCAAGTTCAATATACATCGGAACATTCAGTACTTTTTTCACAATTCAAAAAGCGGCAACATTTTAACACTGAAAAGTTGTATAGTTGGCAGTATATGACTGCAGCCATGCTGCATTCATGGTAAACACACACCCTTCATAATAAAAGCACAGTATCAGAAAGTATAGACTTCAAAATAAAAGTCTGACTTTTTTCCATATACGACCCACTTGGGTCCTGACCCATCAGTTGAGAGCCACTGGCATAGACTGTTCAAAAACATACAATGCAGCAGAATGTTGCATAATACCTTAACATATTCTTACAACATCATCTGTCAGCAAACACAACATGTCAAGAGTCTACAGAACATTATTACAAATTTAACATTCACTGCCATATCTTCAGTTTAAAAACCAACATTGAATATTTTAGACAAAACAACTTGGCATAGACTTTCACACCATGCCTAGGAACATCACGTCTCCATGTGTTCCACCAGCAGTAGCACCTTACTAAAGGTGAAGAGTTCAGATCAAAAGTCTAAAATGCATTACGCATAAGAGCTTCTCTCATTGTCCATCCTTCTCATTTACTCACTTCCTCCGCTGTTCCCATCAGGTGCTTTCTGCAACCATTTTGTAATCCTGGTTTCGATTTCTTGGTCTGTGGCATCAGAAGTCAGAAATCACCGTTCACAAGTGACACATCTGATGACTAGCTCAATAAATATGATTACATTCCAACAACCATCAGTGTGTTTGGCCATTAACGTGCATCTCCCAGTAAATAAGGATGTAGCCTGTGTCAGAGTAAACTGGCATACCGGTATAAGTGCTCGACCGGAGCAATGCATAACCACATTCAGTACAAGCATGTGGATGTTATCCTGCACGGAGAGCAAACTGCTGCTAGCACTGCTAACAGTAGCCACACTCGCAAACCAGCATGTCAGCGTTTACCACCTCAACTCGGAGACGCCATGGTCCTGTTCGGTCAGAGAAGATGACACATTTCATTAACACTTTCAGTTCATTAATGTGTGCCACTAAGTGCCAACTATATCAGCATTTGGTTGTTGAACAGTGGGAGTGGGAGTTCAATTGTGTTCAGTGATGATGGAGAAGCTGCTGCTGCCGAGCTAAATGCCATCCCAATGTCTGACAATGCATGAAACATGACGTATAGCAACAGCAAAAATATTAACAGTAATGATAGCAATAGTAATTATTTGGGGGGGTGCAGCTGTTATTTTTTTCTCTGAGGGGGGATGTTATGGAAATTTGTTTGGCAAGATCTGAAATAAAGATGTTGAGATCGACTGTCTTTTAAGGGTTTTATTCTTTGCAAAGACGGTTCTCAGTCAAACAGAGTGCAACGCAGTCTGCAAGGAATGGGACAAATAATAAATTGAACAGAGGGTTTTTCTAGAATGTGTCAGAACCCCTACAAGTGAACTTTATCTTGCTGAAACAGATTACAATGTACACCAAGGTCAGCAACAGGCGTCAAAAACAAGAATCAGACGATGTTAGGTAAGAACATGCACAAAATTAATTGCTATTGTATCAGACAGAGACCACAAAACAGTAGAAATGAATAAACAAGTACACACTGAAAAAAAACCATTACAGGGATTTACTCTCTCACACTTTGAAAACCCCTGATTTAGACTAGTCTAAAAAAAAAATGTGTTTGACACACAGCAGCTTCACAAATGGCAGCCCCCTGCTGTTGCTACAGTAGGTACTTCCATTCCTGTGAGTCACGTGAGAGTCACGCGCCGTTTTAGTGGAGCATCAATTGTATTTTCATGAGAAGCGGCAGTGTGCCCAAACAACCACCAGGTGGCATCTGTGAGCAGGCCGACGACAACATACAGCAGCAGGGAGCAGTGAACATGAATGGGAAATGGACAGACAATATAATAATACAATATAGTTTTTCAATGAGAAAAATGTAACAATGGCAGCTATACGTTTCACTCAATTTTTTAGATCCTCTCGTCAGCTCCAAACACACCCGTCCGCACCACAATTACGGACCACAGCATGGTTTTCCACACAGCAGTTAATTAACTCAGTGGGCGCTGCTGCTGGTGTGTGAACGGGCAATAGCCTATGTCACTTTCAGGCTGGGCGATAAAACATAATGATATCCTGAAATAACTTTTCCTCGATAGAAATAGGCTACAAGACGCGGCCGATAGAAAGTCGATAGGTTTCATTCATTTGACAGACAACACAAACCGTGATAATGAGACTGGTGACACTCTCAGCCAGCCAGGTGACGCACAGCACAACAAGACACACCGCGTCGACATGTGCTCTACCTCCCAGTCTGCGAGGTAGAGCCTTCCGCGGCTGATCGCCCGTGGCAGATGCATTCAGTTACCGGGCTCCTTTACTGTGGAACCAGCTCTGGGTCAGAGAGGCAGACACTCTAACTACATTTAAGTCTAGGCTTAAGACCTTCCTTTATGACAGAGCTTTTAGTTAGGGCTGGTTCAGGTAGCTCTGAACCATTTTATAGCTACGCTGCTATAGGCTTAGACTGCTGGGGGACACATCTGTTTACATGGAGCCCTCTCCTCTCCTCTCCTTAAACCGGCCTGCACTCCCTTCCCATGAACCGGTCTGCCATCCAGTCCTCCCATTAAGCTGGCGTGTTCTCCCTGCCTTTCCTCCCACCAGAAGCTGCCTCCATCAGCTCTTGTTAACATTTCTGTTTTCCATATTCTGTGTTATAAACTGTTTTCTTGTCTGTAACAACATCTATTGCACGTCTGTCCGTCCTGGGTGAGGGATCCCTCCTCTGTTTCTCACCCTTAGGTTAGGTAGGAAAAAAATAAGTTATTGTCGGCCCAAGGTATAAATGCCCAGAAATCGAGTGTGTTTCATTTGTATGAGATGTAAGCCTTAGAAACCATCAAATATGGAAAAGTCAAGGACTGAGAGACCTGTAGTTTTAATGTAAACAAAGTCATTTATGTAAGAAAAACACAAATGTCTGTGAGACCGTCTTAGTGGTTCTAGTGTTAACATTAGCCTAATGAAGAATTAAGAAAACACGTTGCTACAAATAAACTATGACCGAATTGGCAGCCGAAACACTGTGCACTGCGCATAGCTTCCTATACGCCGGCCAGATTCAACTCTCAACAATGTAGCTTGCCTTCGATTAAAGTAGTTCTGTCATCTCCCACTTTGTACCAGATAAGAGACAGCACCCGACAGATATATGCTAAATGTTTGGATGCAACAAAGTCACTGTTAACAAAATCAACATCTAATCTGTCCCTGCAAAATGTGTGTTTGGATCAGCTGCTGACAGATGTGCATTAATGCTCCGCTCGGGAGTCCCACTGATCACTGACCACTGATTTTGTTGAACGTAACCAATGTGAAACAATCAGAAAACAACACTGATCTGATTCACTGGCGTAGCAGTCCCTCTCTCCATTCACTCTCTAGCTCTCTCGACCACAGCTGCAAATTAAGTAGCCCAGCCTAGTAGGCCCATAAACAGCGCCATTTTCCATTGCAGCTACATTGTGGTCAAACGTGGAATTATCCCAAAATCATTTGAGCTGCATTTCAGTATGTTGCAGTTTGAGTGTCAAATTAAACTGTCACCTTCAGCACCATGGACAGCATCGCAGATGAGCTGTGGAGAAGCTGAAGCTGTGAGCGTCTGGGCTCAGGGCTTATTAGGGACCTGGTTGACGCCACTGAGAGAAGACCACTCTCGCTAGACAGTAACTTTTTCCACCTAACCTTTCCCCTGATTTTAGAATTGTTAACTAATAGGAAATAAAGTCTATATTTTTTACTTGCAAAAGCGACTCCTCCTGATATCCGCACCTCACACAGTACTATGCTTCCACCTAGTGGCTTCAATTGTCACTTACATTTCACGCAATGCGTGAATCTCGTTCCCCGCGAGTGAAACGTCCATTTCGAAGTAGTACCCACTGTACAAGCACAAGGAACTCACAACTTTCATTCAAAACCTAACCTAAGACTTTGAAACTCCTTATGAAACTTAGATTTATCTAAGTTTACCTAATGGTGTATGTTTGTATGTGTGTGTGTGTGTGTGTGTGTGTGTGTGTGTGTGTGTGTGTCATGTGTAATAGTTACCGTAAATCCGAACTATTGAGCCGCTCCTCAAGGTTACTGATGATCAGCTAATGGCGGCAGCTATTTGGTTCGACACCCATCTCTTCTTCAGTTATGGACTTCAATCCTCGGACAGTGAAATGATTGTCATTGGCAGAATATTTCACAGGTCAGGTAGGAGGAAAAAAAAGTTTTGGGGATAAGCAGTTAAACATCTGACCATATAAAAATTGTGTTATAGACAGCATATTACAATTATAAATCAATAAAATGCTCACATGTTAAAATTTGTTTGTGGTATTCTTATTAGTGGCTGTGGCTCAGATGAAACGGTCCTTCTCTGGTGCAGATTAAGTGATGAAAGGCTTTTCTGGTGCAGCTGATGGGATGACTGGCCTCTCTGATGCAGGCTGGAGGACACACAGCTTCACCTCGGGTGTATGATGGACTCTGCAATCAGCATAATAAGCATTGGATTTATTTGGTTTTGTGTTGCAAAGATGCCCCTCCTTGGTTGGTAGTTTTCTGAATGGTATATGCTCTTGAGGAGGGGAATAAACAAAATTAAAGAGGCTGGTGCATTAGACAGTCCATCTAGTATGCAAGGAAATAACAATACCAATTCAAATTAACAGTAGCTGGACCTTACCGCAAATTTCATTTCAAATTCAATGGCCCAGTCTGCCAGAGAAGACCCTAAATCAAGAACGCTCTCACTGCATGCATCCCTGCATTCCATCTCATCAGAATCATCAAACCTATGTTCTTCCTCCATACTCAGACTAAGTTCACTCTCTCCGCCACTATCAGTGTGAATGTCTTCCAACCCACCCGATGGTTCATTATTTAAGCCCCCCACATTGTCATCTACAGCGTGCATCTCTTCAAACCCACCCGATGCTTCAATATTTAAGCCCTCCACATTTTCATCATGGGTTTTATTTTCTAATATTTGTATTAGTTTGTCAACTTTTTTTAATGCTCTTCTTCTCATATTGCTCCGTTCATTGTAGTCCCAAGTCCCCTCCATAATGCTTACACTTTTTAATGTACCTGGAGTTTTGGCCCAAAGTAAGCCCTGCAAAGAAGGAAAATACAAGACAAATTGTGTTTAAAAAATAGAGCAATAACAAAACAGATTTTGTGACAGGTATTGATTCTGCTTACTAGGGATGGGCATTTGAAGCAGTCTTTTTGATCGATCATCGGGAAAATTAACAATCAATTATCGATTAATCGTTAATATTAATATTCATATTTAAAACAGAATGCATGCGGCTTTGGCGTGTGCCAGTAATCCAGGGCAGTCCCCGTGAAGGAAGAAGGTCAGACAACAACTACATGGACGTCTGTGTGCTTGTACTTCACTTGTAGGGACAGTGCCGGCATTTACAGTTAAAAAAAAAAAAAAAGAAACAAAAAAGGGCCCTTGCGCTGCCTGGCTCACCTGCAGCTGAGCTGTCAGAGCAGCTCTGCTGTCCCTCTCTCTTCAGCCTTGTGTTTAGCTGCAATCACAAGCACTTTTAAAATGTGAAAGCGTGTGTTTTATTGTTATTTCTGTATCCAACACACTGTAACGTGGAGCTGGCGGAAAGCTTAGCCACGGATGCTATTAGCATAGCTCCAGCATAAAATAAAGTTGTGAGGCAGGAGACGAAGTGGAGGGATTTCCACGCTGTACATTTATTCACAGATACAGACCATACAAGCCAGGTCTCACGGCATAAACTATTACCTTCAGCAAAATAATAAACGAAGGACAGATATGTTCGTGGCCTGCAGCCTTCACCAGCGTCCACATTACTGAATGTGGACTCTGTGCAACAGAGACGTGAGCTGTGACACCGCGGGTCCGCCCGCTCTGATCATGCAGGTTTGGTTTTCAGCAGCGGTGTGGAAGGAGCCTCAACTCTCTCTGTAACAAGCTACAAGTCATTTAACTAACATCACAATTAGTCTGAAGCTGTTTAACGATGGTTAAAATGAAGGTAAACATCATGCATAGTTTGTTTCTCTTTTCTGTGCTCCTGTGATCAGAGCGCCGCTCCGTGGTGTGTTGGCTACAGAAGTAACAATAAAACACACGCTTTTACATTTTGAAAGTGCTTGTGATTTTTTTTGTACAAGTGCAGCCAAACACAAGGCTGAAGAGAGAGGGAGAGCAGAGCTGCTCTGACAGCCCAGCTGCAGGTGAGCCAGGCAGCGCAACAGCCCTTTTTTAAAAAATTTTTTTTTACTGTAAGTGAAGTGAAGTTTGTTTTTAAATGTGTGTACTTAGCATATATATATGCATATCTATCTATCTATCTATCTATCTATATATATATATATATATATATATATATATACATATATATATATATACACATATATATATGTGTGTGTGTGTGTGTGTGTGTGTGTGTATAGGGATAAAGTAAACAACTGTTACTTTAACATGAAATTCTTTGATTGTGGTGAATTAAATACCCCAAAAAGCAGCGGGTCCACCAGACCCACAGGTTGAGTACAAAAATATGAACACCACACAAGGGTTATTAAGTACATTTCTCCAGGAAAGTTTCTTCTGCCTCTCAAGTTTATAATTACAGATTATAATTCAAGAGAAGGTCCAAACAGTGTGATGACATTATTTTGCATTTGAATTAGCCATGTGCTTCTGTTCCTTCACAGACCATGTCAATAACACCTGAAGACATAGTGTAGTCGGATTCTCTGAGCGCCGCAGACAGTTCAGTCCTTTTGAATTCTCCTTCACATCTTTCTTTGACGTCATGACGCTTTCCAACAAGGTCAAGGTGTGGTTTGTCAAACAGTAGGAGGTCATTTTTCACTATGCGGGTTCCTCCCAAAACGGTGCTGACTTCCCCTGCAGAGTTTAATCTTGATATTTTCAACACGTCCTCTATATAAAATCACAATCGAGTGAGTCGACATTAAAAAAAAAAAAGCGTCGAGCATGGTAACTGTTGAGATTTAATAGTTTTCACCTTTTTAGTCATATACTACTTCACATGTTCACTTAATGATGTCCCCATATAGAGCTGTACTTATCCTGTTGATAGATGAGGTTGACAGGAGCATTGACCCCAATGTTATGAAGGGTTAAGACATTGGAGAAACAAGCCAGGATAAGAGAGAGAACACAGCTGCCTTTATCTCTGTAAAAATGTTGCCTGCTCATGATGACCTTGTGGTGAGCGGTATCTGTCTGTGGAATGATAGCAAAGTGTAACTTAGAGGAACTCAAAAGTAGTGCAGAAGCAGTGCAGGATGAGACAGGAAGAGAACAGGAAGAGGGAGGGTCTTTCCACAGGGCGATGTCTTCACGGATTGGAGAAATCGTGTTGCCAAGAGGCTGGGACCAGCCTGTGCACCAACGAAAGGAGAGCCAAAGTCTAGACCACGGCCTCCTCACCTTTTTGACCAATGAGAAGTTATAACACCTCAACAGCAAAAATATAACTGTTATTGTAATGTGAATATCTGCATCCTTTTTCTGGGCGACGGGTTACAGAGTAACAGCAATCCGCTGAATGTGATTTGTTTAACAGAGAAAGGTCCATGATCATGCTTCCTTAATGATACAATTCTAAATAAATAGTTAAACGGAACGTCATTGTATGTCTTCACTCAAACAAACGAACACGCTGACAATTTTGGTGACCCCGACGTGATTTGAGGAAGGGAGACTCGACATCATTCGACAGAAGGAGACATGATCCTCCACATTGGGCCCGAGACGAGCAGACTTTTCTGCCGTGTCGGAGTTGGACGACTGAACTCCTCAACACTCACAGGGCGCCCCAAACTAAAGGTAAGCAGAAACCTGTTGTTATATCAAACCAAATTCTGCATATTGACAATAAGCAAATTAATGTGAGTGAGGAGGAGGTAAGATTGTTCTGACATGAAAATGAATTGAAATTATAGAAATCTATGCTATGTTATATGTTGAAAGAATTGTATCATTAACGTCCTTAATGCCGGAAAAGAGTACGGGGCGAGAGTCCTTGAGTTTGAATCTCTAAAAATTAGTGACCAGGTAGTCCTGTCAAGTCGTTAAGATCTTGATAGGAAGTAACGCAAATCTAGGTTTGAATGATCCTCAGGGTGGAAGTCCCAAAAAATTCCGATAATTAAGATTTTAGGCAGTCCCGTCAAGATCACTAGGATGTTGATAGGAAGTAATGCAAATTAGGTTGAAATCCCTCAGGGTGGAAGTCCCAAAAAGAGCAGAGAAAGGCCTCACGTGAAGAAGACGAAAAAAAAAAAAATAGTGTATATAAAGTCTGGTTAACCTTTTTCATAATCCTGTAAGCGTTGTGTTGTGTTGTGTTGTGTTGTGTTGTGTTGCGTGTTGAAGTTTCTGTGGATGGGAAAAATAACGGTGTAAACAAACGTAAAGTGTTAAGCAAAAAGCTGGTGGAACTTCTTGTCTCCATCCAGTGGACAAAGTATAAAATTACGCCAAATTTTGAAAATACCTCCATCTGGTAGAGCAAAATCGAATTACATTCGAAATTTTGTGTGGCTCCATCTAGTGGGTTAAAATAAACATTACATCAAAAATTGTGAATTGCCCCACCTCGTGGTTGAAAAATAAAAATTGCATAAAAAAAATAAAAAAAACTCAACAAGACATTTGATGCTGACAACTACTGGTCAAAAAGTAGATTGGAAAATATATTAAGTTTCACCTGGCGTATTAAATTAATAAAAGTTAAAGTTAAATAGAGGAGGTGTGTCTTGCTGTAAGGTGGGTTTCACGGAGTTAAAAAAAAAAAATATATATATATGTATATATATAAAACATAGAAATACATATATCCTACACTGACAATTAAAAAAGGAACCTAAACACAATTAATTTTCCTCTCGCCCCAGCAATGGAAGGAACACAGAACCCCAACAATTTGAGTAAACTGAAGGAATGGATTTTCCGGAAGAGAGAAGAAACAACCAAAGACAAAGAGATGAGCAACAAGGAGCTCAGGAAGGAGATTGAGAAACTCTGGAGCAAATGGGAAGACCAAGGGTTAATTTCCAGAGACCCAACAGCGCCCCTGCCCAATCAAAGCTCCATTCTGTGCATTACCACACTTGCAACAGGAAAATACAAGGAGGTCAAAACTGACTGGGAGAGAAGAGGACGACATCTGTGGGGAAAGAGAGCCGTAGAAAAGGAGAAGGAGAGAGCTGATGAGACTGCAAAGGTGTGTAATCTCATGTCCCAAGCAGGAAAGATGAAGACTGACAGTGACAAAGAGAAGAGGAAGCGCTCCCAACCGGCTGGTGAAGGAACCCCCTCCCCAACAGGCCCCACGGAGAGCCCTACAGCACCCCCTGGAGGAGCTACAGGGATATACCCAAGCCTAATTGGGTTAGAAGAGCACACCTCACCCCCTCCCTACTCACCTACTGCTCTATCTGACACAAACCCATTCAGGCAAAAACAAGGCTTACCAGTACAGGCTCCCACCCTCGCAGTTACTGGCGGAGTATTGGAGATTGAGGACCCAGTACTAAACCAAATGAAGCAAGGATCGGCACTAACTGACATTTTGGCAATACTGACCTCCAAGACAGCTAAACTTGCAGATTTGTCACTTTCAGCCAAGGAACGCAGCCGAGAAGCAAATACATCAAGAGGATTGAGGAAGTCGGGGACAGTGCAGACATCTGGAGAAGTGGAACAGAACATGACCCACACAGAGCAATCATTGACAAATCTTTATGATGAAACCAACGGTGCCGCCAGCCTCAACCCAAGAACATCATCAATTCAAATCGCTCCAGCTCTCCTTGATGACATGGGGATTTCTGAAGGACTGCGAAAAAGGATACGTTTCCAATCGCCTGCACTGAACCAGGCGGTCGACAACACTGGAGGAGATCCACTCTCTATCGACTCAGAGGTGGCATTTCCACCTGATTTTCTGCTGGCTCCAGACCCAGATGACTGGGCTCCTACTGACGCTCAGCTGATGGAAGGCTCTGTGACTGGAACTTTCAGGGGACACGTGATCCAACCAACAACTAAGCCACACCCATACAATCTTCGGAGCCAAGGAGGCCGTGAATCAACGACACGTGGAAATTATCCTCTCAGGGTGGCTGGTGATAGAAGAACAGTGTACATCCCATTTCAACACAGAGACATGCAGGGCCTGGTGGACAAGCTGCCACCTCTCATCGGAGGAACCTCGCCATGGATCACCACCTTCGAAAGCCTTACAGCTGGCGAAGTGTTGTGCCTCGGGGACATGAGAGCTCTATTGGCAAGGATCGAAGGAAATAGACAAGCCCAGAAACTCCTTGAAGCAGCTAGAGCCAAAGCCAGCCTCAGCAATGACAGGACTTTCGACCTGCATCGCAATGACATTTGGAAAGTTTTAAGAACACATTACCCTACACCCAGTGATTTACACTCTGTGAAGTCACTCCAGATGAAGGAGGGCGAAGATGTACGAGAATACCTCAAAAGAGCGGAAGATGTGTGGGAAGCACATACTGGAAACAGATATGACTCCAGCGACGCAATGACCGCTCTCTGGAGAGATAAATGTCAGAAAGGCCTGCCCGAAGCTGTGCAACAAAAGCTAGAGGAGGTCGTCGGACTGGACTCCAAGTCAGACAAAGAATTGAGAGAACACCTCATACATTGGTGGAGAACTCACACAAAAAAGAAGGCAGCTGAAAAAGATGAAATGGAACAACTGAGTGTGGTGTTGCTGAAACAACAACTATCTGAGAAGAATGCCCAGCAGAAAGCTAAAGCTAAGCAAATGGTGGTCACCTCCCCAGCCCTCACTCCCGATGACATACAGGCACTCGCAAAAGCAGTTCAGACTGCTATGGCAGCCCAACAACAGCCAGTTGCGGCAGAAGCAGTCAGTGCCCAGCCTTATGCCACACAATCACCCGGAGGATATGGCAGCTACAGAGGTCAAGGAGGATCATCAAGAGGACACAGATATCCCAGAATGGTTGGACATTATTATAGATGTGGTGAAACCGATCACCAAATAAGACACTTTCCTAAAGCAGGGGCTTACTGGCAGAGTGGACAACAGGAGCAGGCCACACCCTGCGGAGGAGGAGTGATACAAGGAGATGGAATAGGAGGAGGACAAGTTCCCCAAGCTCACCAGATGCCCCAGAGTGCCTGGCCCCAAGAAGAATATCAATCTCAAAACTACTGAAGGCGTCTTGAGTTGGGTGCAGGTCAGCTAATCTGCACTATCAATGGTAAAATGGTTGAAAAATGAACTCTTCCCCAGATATGGAGTACCACGCTCCATTAAGTCAGACAATGTCTCCCATTTCAATAACAAATGCTTAGCTAAAGTAGAACTAGCATTAGGGATCACACATAAGTTCGGAACTATCTATCATCCTGCTTCATAGGGGATAGTTGAGAGAGCAAACATAAACATTAAAGAGAAAAATGGCTATAATATGTGCAGGTACTAAACTAACAGGTTGATGCCCTGCCATTAGCATTAATATCAATGAGGGAATTCCCCTTATGGTAAGACACACCTGACTCCACATGAGTGGAGTCCTATGCCAGGCCCACCAAGAGAGGGGGGACACCTCCCCACTTTGGATCTGTGTTAGATTGACTGTGACGACTATATGACTGCTCTGACTAACATGACTCAAGTTTTGTGCAAACAGGTGCAGAGTGTGGAGGAGGTGCCAGAGACAACTCAACCGAAGACTCCTGCTGTAAGTTTGGGAGGCTGGATACAGGTAAAGGTCCACAAGAGAAAGTGGTCTGAGCCCAGGTGGACAGGACCATATGAGGTAACTGAGTGCACCTCGCATGCAGTCCGAGTAAAGGGTTAAACAGGAGCAAATTGGCACCACCTGACACATTGTGTACCAGCCTGACCACCAACACGTCCTTTGAGCGAAGTTAGAACTGATTTGGAAACTCAAAACAGTTAAACACTTTAAAACAGTAAAATAAATCTGATTGAGCGGCTTTAACTCTGCCTGCTGCTGCCCACGTGTGACGATGGAGAGACAGAGGCCATGGCACCCATTTAGACTGTGGTCTCAGTGTAATTTTTTTTGTTGCTTAGTAGTATTAGCTTCTCCCCGTACTGTGGTGGTAAAGTCTTGCGTAATATCCTGCCCCCCACTTGGACAGGAACGTGTAGATTGGCTTTCCCCATCACTCTATGGATAGCATCAATTATGTTCAGTAACTACAACTGATCCTTATTTACCTCTCGATCACTGACAAGGATAAGTTGTAGTTTGCCCAGTTGACAATAGTAGCGTTTGATTTCTTAGATGTGCCTTTGTAGTGGTTTGATCATTAGGTTTATTATTTGATGTGTGAATAAATCATTAGATTTATTCTTCTTGGTTGTGTGACTGAATCATTAGGTGTGATGTTAGGTTGATTTCATTAGGTGTGTTAGTGGATTGAATTAGTGGTTTTGTTTTTTGGTTGATTTTGTTTTTTATTTTATGGGTGTGGTTTTGATTTGGTTTAGTTAATTTGGTTTTAGTTTGATTTAGTTGTTTTTGTTTGGATTTATTTAGTAAGTTTTGTTTTTGGATTGGTTATGAATTCTGAGTTGTTTTGTTTTGTTTTTTCTTTATCTCTTGTTTCTTCTTTTCACTTGTTCTATTAGGTATGAAAGGAGGGATTGTTGAGATTTAATAGTTTTTCACCTTTTTAGTCATATACTACTTCACATGTTCACTTAATGATGTCCCCATATAGAGCTGTACTTATCCTGTTGATAGATGAGGTTGACAGGAGCATTGACCCCATGTTATGAAGGGTTAAGACATTGGAGAAACAAGCCAGGATAAGAGAGAGAACACAGCTGCCTTTATCTCTGTAAAAATGTTGCCTGCTCATGATGACCTTGTGGTGAGCAGTATCTGTCTGTGGAATGATAGCAAAGTGTAACTTAGAGGAACTCAAAAGTAGTGCAGAAGCAGTGCAGGATGAGACAGGAAGAGAACAGGAAGAGAACAGGAAGAGGGAGGGTCTTTCCACAGGGCGATGTCTTCACGGATTGGAGAAATCGTGTTGCCAAGAGGCTGGGACCAGCCTGTGCACCAACGAAAGGAGAGCCAAAGTCTAGACCACGGCCTCCTCACCTTTTTGACCAATGAGAAGTTATAACACCTCAACAGCAAAAATATAACTGTTATTGTAATGTGAATATCTGCATCCTTTTTCTGGGCGACGGGTTACAGAGAAACAGCAATCCGCTGACTGTGATTTGTTTAACAGAGAAAGGTCCATGATCATGCTTCCTTAATGATACAATTCTAAATAAATAGTTAAATGGAACGTCATTGTATGTCTTCACTCAAACAAACGAACACGCTGACAAAACGTAATTTGTTACATACTGGTTGAAATAACATCCTTGGTGACTACAGCTGTGGCTAGTGGTTGTGGCTAACCTTGCATGCCACCATATGCACAAAGGATTGTGCCATGAGAACAGCTCATGGCAGTCTATCACAGATGTTCATCATTAAAATCTGAATCACTTTCACTGTTTGTTTCAATCTCGTAATTTATGTATTTTGTAACGTTACAATCGACCTAATACGGCTTGGCTTGGCTTTATTCGCGGACTTCATGCTACGAGGATACGATAGACGATAGTAATTAAGGTTTCAAACATTTAGTAAATGGGGTAATTTGAATGTCGACAAGATAACATGCAAAAATTAATTTTAAAAAAATAGTACCGCAAACATACCTCCAGTCCTCAGTCGACTTCCCGCACGATCCGCTTCTCCGATTGGATTCACAGGCAGTGGGAAACTTCACTGCTCTAGGCAGTGGGAAACTTCACTACTGTTACGGCCTCAAATTGAAAGGAAACTTTTATCAAATGTTTCATTGCAAAAATACTACAGATTGAGGTAATTACTCCCATATTAAATAATTACTTCAAATATAGTTTTAAGCAGAGTGAAGAATACAAAAACTGCCTATTAAAAATGAAATAATCTTAATATTCTCAGTCATGCAAGCCATGGGATGGTTTTGATTAGTAAAAACGAGTTAAAATAGTTTTTTATCTTTAAATAATTTCAAATCATAAAGGGATTAAGAAGTTATACATGTATTAATAATCATTATTTATTCAGTTCCAGGAAATCAGTAATTCCTGCCTGCCTTGAACGCAGCAGTGTTTTTGGAGGGAGTTTGGAGGTGCAGGTGCATTGAAAGCTCCCCTCCCCCACCCTGACTTGCAGCTGACCTGACTGTGAACTTTCAGAGGAGCACATAGTATGGCACTTAATCAATCTGAGATACAGAGCAGCAGAAGTCTGAACTTTTGAAATGCTGTTTATCTTTAATAGGGTTTTTCACATATTTTATACCAGATATGTATATTTAAATTACTATTGAAAATAAAATAAAAAATACAATTAGAATTTTTCTTTTCTATTAAATTTTGTTACTTGTAAAAAATGACTTATCATGGAAGGCTGAATATTGAGACAATATTTAGGAAAGACTGATATTTTAGCTCTGGCAGCTCAGTGTAGTGACACTGAAGGTCAGTTTCTAAGCCTGTTGAGTGGCATCCTGTGGTGGCATCCCCTCCCCCACCCTGAGTCCTCTCTTAACAGCCTTGGCTTTGAAGTCTGTCTTCTCCCTCTCACTAGAGAGATTTCTGATGCTGCTCGGGAAATTGCCTCCATACAGAATTAGGGGAGCATACGTCAGTCCGACCACCCAAAAGTCCGACTACCCATTAATCCGAGTTACTTTACAGTGTTAGGGTTAGGTTAAGGGTTTCATGGAGATATCTCTTATCCTATTCACCTCAATTATACAGGGGCTAATATTGTGGTGGTCATATTGGATTTCAAGCAAAAAATTAACTGGGTTGTCCATATAGGTTGTAATCCTACTGGGTCATAGATATTTTTCTGGTGGCCAACCTTTTATAACATTGCAAATGCAGCACCCCGGGTGGATCATCTTATTTGTCCTCCAACATGTCAATCATTCTGAGGAAATGCTCATGTCACGCTGTCATGCGTGCTCTTTCCTGGCTCGTTTCTACTAGCTGCATGTGCACTTTGATTATTTATGTGTGCCATGGGATGTCTGCAAGGACTTTTACCCCAGTTGGTGTGACAGTGGAGCATTACTGGCGGCCCGGTGGATGGTGCAGCAGGGGCTCCACCGGCCGGGGCCACACAGTAAAGCCAGGGGCATGGAGGGGGTGAAAAGGGAGGCTATACAGTAGGACATACAGTAACATGTTTTAATAAAAGTATTTTAAAAATGCACAGAACAGTAACACTCTTGCACAAAAGGTATGCCCCAGTGGTCAGCGTAATCCGACTCGAAGCAGACTGGTGCATTGGTGTGCAGATTAAGAGGAATAACAGAGATTTTGTCATCCTGAATGTGTACAGCGTGTTTTGAATAGGAAAGCTAAGTAGCTTTAGAAAGCTCTAATCATTATGAGACAAAAATATTTTTGTATGACACTTATAGGTGAGCAACATAAAAATCTGGCTAAATCCCTTCAATCCTGTTTTTTCACCTTTAATACCCCCTGTCTCTTTGGCTGCCATGCGACCCCCTTTCACCCTAGAGACCCCAAAATTTGCATGGAAGTTGTCTTGGGGCCCCTACACAAGAATACGAAAGCAAAATATAAGTCATTTAGAAAAAAGGTCCTTTTCAAAAGCCCAATTCAAAAGGGTGTTACACCCTCTGACATACTGACAAATTTATAGCATTTTTTTTATAGAGGTCGTGGAAGTCTGAGCTTTTGATATGTTGTTCTGTAGCCCCAGATGAGTAGATAAGCATTGGTTTGGCTTTGATTAGACATCTACTTTTTGGTAGGCGGGCCTTCAAACTTCCACATTTTCAAACCAAATGAGGCTCACCATTCCAACAAACTGAATGACTTGAAACTTGTTATCTATTCCAAAAGCTCACCACTGCTGGCCACTAGGAAAGCAAAGAAAGCTCCAACTATGGGAACAAAATGTTCTTGTATTACAATTTTAACTGAGCAACATACTCAAATCATGTTCATTTAGGATAAAGTTTTGATATTTTTTACATGTCTTTTTTGGCCTTAAACGGCCCCCTTTGACTCTAGAGACCCTAAATTTTGCACGGTGATTGACCCCCCAATACAAGTGTGCCTAAGGATTTTTCATATTGCAGGTTATATTGGTTTACAAAATAAATATGTAATGTTGTGTGAAAAATACCATTTGAAAAGTTGAGTGAGGATTGGAAATGTTTTTTCAAGACACAAGAGCACAAATTTAACCGAAAAAGTGAGCACAGCGCCTAAAAACTCTCTTTTTTTTCCAACATCGCGTCATATTACGTCATGAGAGGGAGTTGTATGCCAGCCGCTGCCATCGCTTAGTGTGGGAGCAGATGGCTATCTGTCAGAGTGGCCGTCTTATTGTGAGTCAGTGTGTTTACAGCAGGTTTGGATTGCGTTATCATGGACATGGTAAATTATTGAGTTTGTGGTGGTTTCACAAACTCCAGCCTGTCACGACACTGAGTCCACCGGTGTCCCAACAGAAAAAAAACGGTGCTATCTTCCGTGCCCGGGTGCGTGTTGTGCAGCTGAAGAGAAGGGGCTTCACCTCTGCGTCAGCTACGAAAACTCGGTTGTGTGTTGCTCACTTTAAACCAGAGGATTATCACTCCAGCGATCTGATGGAGTTCAACTGGGATTCCGAAGCCCAACCCCTGGTGCGGTGCGGTGCGGTGCCTTCGGTGCCGACAGCCTCATCCAGACCGCTGTCTGTCAGCAGCTGCTGGTGCTGCCGCCCCGGCAGGAGACAGTCACAGATCAGACAGAGACTCAGCTGAACGTGAACAGCCACTTGTAAGTCTTCTTTTATAACATTTGCTAATTACCCATTTACTGGACGTACATAAGAAGCAACATGACATGTTGTTGTAGAGCAGCGCAGCTAGCTTGCTAATAAGTGAGCAATGCTAAACTAACGCTAGCTAGCGTTAGCAACGTTTTTTGCACAACCTATCTTATGAAAAGGCACTCGGTTTGCCAAAAGAAGTGTCAAGTTTAGTTATAGCCCAGTGACCCTGTTTGCACAGTTAAAACATTCCTAATGTATTTTATGTATTTTTATGAGGATTTGGGAGACATCGGCAGTAATGAGGCAGGGGAGCAGACAGTCAGTGCTGCAGCAACAGGCTTTCCCTGGCTCCTCAGTGCCCCACTGCAGCTCACAGTGCAGCCTCAGACCTTCTCATTGTGAAACAGGTAGTGTAACATAACTCATATAGAGAATTAATTATATATGCTATCTATATGCATACAGGCGGTACAACTCCAACACTATCTGACCTCCATTTTTTACACACTTTAACACATTCTGTGACAGAGCTGTTGTATGGGATTGCAGGTTGGACAAGGGTATATGTAGTAAACCAACCATTGAATGTATGAAGTTACATAATTGTATAAAGATTGACCTCTTCTTATCCTAGCTTTCCAGGCACAGCCCAAGATGTGTCATGGTGCAAATTAATAGGTAATTTTCTTTTTTCAGGGCTATTGACAAGTTCATTGTGTGCCAAAGCCAGCTGATGTCTCTGTTTACTAACTGCCCAGCCTGTTGTGGAGAAACTGAAGTAACTCCAACCGAAGGAAACATTGAGATGCAGGAGGGAACTTGTGCAAAAGTAAAGCAGGTAAGGGTCTTCTTGTGATTTCTGATGGAAAAGTATCATAACTTGTATTTCAGTTTGTATATCATGTGTTATTTATGTACTGTAATCTTCTGCCTTTCACATATGTCTCTCATGTCTGTCAGCATTTTTGGCTCCTCATGGATTCTCTGAGAGTGCAGCACTGTCCTGTCCTCGTCTGCTGCGGCTCCCCTTTCCACATCCCTCCAGAAGATCAACAAGGAGGAAGCTGTTGGCATCTTCACTGCACAGCATTCATGATTTAATACAGGACGCTGATAACTCCACAGAGGCTTTTCATACTCATAACACTGTTTGTTTTTAAAAAATGGGTCAGATGGTATATTTCTTCTGATTATTAATGGATAATTACCGTTTTTTACAATCTGGACCTTATTTCTAGCATAAAATACGATCATTTACTCACCCAGATAACTTTGGTGTCATTACAAGTCGTTACAACGAAATTTGATCCAGCTGAGAGCCGCGTATATTTCCTACAGCTGTTTGCGTATTTTTCCTACAGCTGTTTCATCAAATCATGCCTCATGTTGACATGATGTACCAACAGCTCCAGAAGAGGGACATTGACATGGCGTTCATCAAACGTGCCCTGCAGAACTTCACCAGCAGTGTTCAGGCCATCAGGTAAGATAATATAGAGTAATTATAATAATAGTTGTGCACATGTTCATCACTAAATGTCAGCATGCTGTGATGGTTATAATGTATAGGAACTCAAAAGTAAGGAGCCAATTTAGTTATCTGCATTTGTGTGCATAAGTAAGTTTAGCACATCCAGAAATAGTGATATTTTTTCAGCCATTTCCAGAAGGTTGTGCAACACAGGCAATTTTTTATTACGTACTAGTATTACTGTTTTTTTTAAAGACAGTAATTATTTATAATGGCATTGACATACTGTAATCATATTTTCACACTTTTGATCTGTCTCCCTTCAGGGACCAAAGCTCCTCTCAACAGAAGCAGCAAGAAGCACCAGGTACCACAAGATCAAGGAGAGCCTTAGGAACAAGAGTAGCAGCGGCTGTCAAAAGAGGTATCTGCATTCATTACTGACCAATGATGTAGGCATACTCAAGTGTTGAACCAAGTGATAAAGTCACAATCTCTGTTTTTACAGAGTTAGATTCAGTAATGGATGGTAGTCATTTTTTTTACTCACCCATTACTTGTCCATTATACTCACACAAGGATACAGTAATAAGTCTTCATGAATAATAAAATGCATACTTTGGAACTGTGAGACAGTAGATACAGTAGATCATGGCCACATTCATGCCAACACCAGCAGAATTTTTTTTTTTTTTACAATTGTGTGTTACTGACTATACATTTTTATCATTTTAACAGATCTGTGAAACAATCCTGGGCCATGCCAAAGACAGGTTCTCCTTCACCAGCTACCTTGCGAGTGCTGTGCTGCTAGAGGCAGAGCTGTTTGACCGGCATCTGAAAACATTCCCCGAAGAGGCTCTGAATACCACCGTGAGGGCATACCCCATGCTACACAAGGAGAGGCTCAGGGCTGAGCTTTCTCTCATCTACGAAAGTCCAGACTTCAGAGGCTGCTGCGGTGCGGTCCTGATTTCAATGAGAGGGTGATTGATCGCTTTGCTTGCTTGAAAGAGAGGCGAGCTAAATTCCAATACAAGTGATGAGTGAGTGCGTTCTTAAATGGTGAGTTGTGTTATGTTGTACTCTCCAAATGTTGAATTGTAAATAGTTGGATTGATTGCATATTGCCAGCCAAATATAAACTGAATATGTTCTGGAAAATTTTTATTAATTACAGTTTTGATGATAGTGTAATTTGATTTTATTATCGCTATGGCATCCATGATGTGTATCTGTTAATGTGTGTTTTATTGTGGAACCAAATTTATTGTATTTGAGACATTTAAATAGCCTAGCTATACATACTAGTGGTTGAACAGGAAAACCAAATTAAACAATGAAATGTGACACTGTAAAGCTGGCTATCTGACTTTTATTTATTATTATTTTACCCATTGAATGGGTCATTTTAGCCATCATTGCAACTTTTGCCTAGTGGTGGTGAAACCGAAGCTTTCTGAAGCAATAGTGACATCTGCTGGCTGTTGAGGGGAAGAATTGACGTCATGACTTTCACAAGTCATTGTTTCATTCAGTTTTTAATAACATGTATGTTCTCTCACCAAACTTGTGTCATAATGTTACTGTAGTCAATCTAAATATTCTATATATTCTGTCATTGGTTAGTATCAGTACCGTACTCCGACATATATTAGATAATCAATACTATTTTTTTTATTGCATGATACATGGTAGTAATCTGTATGATGTTGTGATGTGAGCATATCCGTAGCTAATGCGTATACGGAAAGCTAAGCCACCGGTCTCTGACCAACTCTGCACTGACTGTCCTGACACCACAGCTCAATTTCTCTCTCCTCTGGCCATTAATTCTCCCCCTGGTGTCTCTCTGCTCTCTAGTGTGCATAATGGACTCATAGTTATACGGTTGTGCTCTTTTCTTACAGAAGTCTTAATCGTGTATTTATAAATATAGTTTTAAGAAAAACTTGTTCCTACATTTTTTTTCTAAGCATTGGTTTCGGGGTGTGTGTGTGTGTGTGTGTGTGTGTGTCTAACCTGCAATATGCTCTATAAGTCTTTTAGACATTTAAAAAAAAAGGGGGGTTATTTGACCTCGCATGACCTTTCAAGTTTCTGAAGGTTGTATGGGCTGGGGACTTTACAAACTGATCATTTATTAAAGAAAAGGGATTGTCCTGCCTTTTTAAAATTCAAATGTGTTGGGGCGGTGTTTAGTTCAGTTGGTAGCGCACCCGCTCCATGTGTTGAGGCTATAGTCCTCACTGCAGGCGGGCCCGGTTCGAATCCCGTGTTCAGCGGCCCTTTCCTGCCTGTCATTCCCCCTCTCTGCCTCCCATTTCCTGTCACTCTCTGAACTGTCCTATTAATTAAAGGCATAAAAGCCCCAAAAATATACTTAAAAAAAAAAAATCAAATGTGTAAAACCTGTCTCTTTTTTTTTTTTTTTACCTTAAATAGTCCCCTTTGACCCTAGTCAAAGTCACTCTAGGGTCTAATAAACTCAAACACAATTGGCCCATGTATCGCGTACCATCACATAAACGGTATCATCATTGCCAGACTTGGCCCACATCTGGTTAACATACTATTTGCCTTGTCAGAAATAGACAAGAAGTGCGGGCTTGATGCCAGATCTGGCCCAGACTTGTCTGCTACAATCTGGGCCACATATAACTAACCACAATTGGCCCACATCTAATAAACTCAAACACAATTGGCCCATGTATCGCGTACCATTTCATAAACGGTGCCATCACTGCCAGACCTGGCCCACATCTGGCTAACATACTATTTGCCATGCCAGATGTAGGCCAGAGGTGCCGGCTTGATGCCGGATCTGGCCCGGACCCGCTTGCTATGTGGGCAGGTGATAAAGTCCTGAAGAACAGAGCTGTGGTGAAGGTTTAGGGTAGAGAGCAGAGATAGCAGGACTGTGTCGTCAGCGAATTTAACCAAGTGACAATTTGGCTGGGTGGACCTGCAGTCATCGGTGTAGAGGATGTAAAGCAGAGGCGATAGGACACAGCCCTGCGGGGAGCCAGTGGAGGTGTGGAGGATGTCAGAGTAGGAGCCATTAACAAGCACCCTCTGTGACCAGTTGGTTAAAAAGTCAGTAATCTACATGGTCACTCCCTAACCACAACAGATGAGCATCAGTTTGTGTTAACTTTGTGTTAACCTTGTAGACATTTGTGAGCGTGTGCGCGCGTGTGTGTGTGGGTGTGTGTGTGTGTATTTGATGGGGGGGTATATTTGTTTATAAAAGTTGGCGGGAGGTGGGTAATTTGTTTTGAATTTTTTTAATTTTAGTGTTATGGTAATGTGTGTATTCATAACTTGTATATTTAGTAACTGTTTTTAATTTATTGTATGTTCCATCTACCTGCCCAGGGACTACGGGTGGAAAATAGCAACTTGCTAAAACCCGGTGCAATGCATCTCTCCTTGTTATATGCAGGGTTAATGTTTTATTGTGCACTGTCCCTGCTCAAATAAAAGAAATAACAATAACATACAGCGCCGCTGCTACCATTATGCACAATACGCAATGTGCGTAGGGCATCAGACGCCTGGGGGGCACCAAAATACATTGATGAAAAACTTATCAAAACCATGGTAATCATAATCGAGATTTTAATGTGAAATCAAGTACTGTGTATGTTATAGATGCTATTTCACTCTACAATCAGGACTATTTGCTCGCAAAATGAATTATTATAGGCCACCCCCCCTCGCCTCTGTGGTGCCCCCTTCTCCATGACAGTGGTCTGGTCTGGTCGATTGCGCCTCACTACTCACGTCCACAACTCACGTTTGACTGCAGGCTTGACAGCAGGCTTGACAGCAAGCTTGACAGCAAGCTGTGTTTTTTTCCGAAATGGCAACGAAAAAGCAAGAGTCGGAGAAAAGAAGTAATTTTGCACTGACGCCCGTGCATTTACATTTATAATGACCCAGGGTGACCAATAGTGACAGATCTGCCAACCAATCACGAGTGATTTTTCGTGTTTAAAAGTAGTGGTTTCATCGAATCCTGAGTGGGGAAACTCAAGCCAGGCCACACATTCTCTGGCCAGACGTGGTTTCGCTGCTATTCATACGCTAATTAGAGCCGTTCGCACCTCCGCGAGCTCCACGTACGTCATGGTTCGTTTCCGACAATTTTCGGCACTTTTTTTCCCCCGGCATTTTCGGCCTGTGAATTGTCGTTAACTGCCGAAAATTAGGGAGATTTCCTGCCGTTTAGAAGACCAATGTAGGGGGTCCGGGCCCCAGCATGGAGGTCTTCAGACTCCCTGTGAAGGAGAGGTTGAGGTTGGAGCTGCTGAAGGGAGTGCTTGATGCTATGGATGAGGGTGCTGAAGCTAAACAGGACATTGATGTCAGCTCACATGGTCACACAATTATTATTATCTTTGTCTTTAAAACTAATGGATGCTGATGGCATGAATGAGGGGGGAAAAGGGGGGCGGGAATGAGGACAGTGGAAAGAGAATTTAAAAAGTAAAAACTGGCCTTAAAAACATATAGTTTGGATTGTGTTTTTTATTATTACAGTAATCACAATTATAACTGTGGCTACTGTCATTCAACATTGTTTAAATATTCAAGTGCAATAATAATACTCTGCATATATGATAAATAAAACATCTTGTTTACATGACTGATGCCTGACACTGGCAGTCATATCTTGCTGATGTCTTCAGAACAGTCATTTGTGAGAGGAAGTTGAAATGTGTTTTCATGCCAGGGCCACTAGATGGCCGCAAGAGACTGCACAGTAAGCCAGATTTAGTCACTTTGACACTTGATGAAAAGCCTCCAGGAAAAGACAAACACATTAATGTGGCTTGGATGTGATGGTGGCCTGCGCGCTATGCCACACGCTTGCACCTTGAGATGCATTTACAGCTACTTTGCCTTTATTCACAGAGCTCACCGTTTGTGTGAGGTTCAAATGGTTCATCATGGTTCTTGATTTTTATGCTTGGGCATGACAGTGATGCAGTCAGGACCAACGCGCTTGCGCCGAGGTCAGTTGGCATCACTTTGTGCTACTTTTCATGTCCAACAGCAAGTAGATCCTCCTTAGTAACGTCCATAGCAACCTAGATGTTACTGTATACACGCTGTCACAGACTCAGAGCGCCAGCTGAGAGAGGAGAGACGCATCCAGTGAGGTCAAAGCTGAACAGGAATATCATTTCAATACATTTTTCAAGACATTTTTAGGGGCTTTTGCTAATAGACCATTCAGTTTTTTTTGTTTTAAGATCAGGGTTATCACAGATTTGTTGATTAAAAGCTGATTCCAGTGTAGGCCTACAAATGGATATTCAGCCTATGTAGGAAAAGTTTTGAGAGCAACAAAAAAACAGATTATTTCAATCAAAAACCTATGCAATAGGCTTTTAAAATACACAATTAATATTCTGTCCTCAGTGTGTGTCTTTACACAAATTGACAGATAGCGAACAAGCTCCAAGAGAAACTCAGAGGCGGGAATAAAGTTGAATGGCCTTTACTGAGGTCTTCGTTCTCATGAAACAACTTTTTTGTAAAACTGAAATGATACAAAGGAACAAATACAAATTACTGTATTGTCACTAAAATAACATAATATATTCACAGAAATTATAATACAAATAGCTGTAGTTGTAGTCTACTGTTAATTTAGCATTAGCACAATTTACATGTAAAGAAAGTAAACATTTATGCAATATTTCAAAATGCACTACAGGAATCCGTGTAAGAACAGAATTAACTGAAAATGTGAACACAACTCACAAGCGATAATTTCCTAGGCACAAACAGTGGGAGGAAAGGAGACATAGCTGGAGCTGCAAGCAGACCGCATGGCATGTAGAAGCTATGCTTTTCCTGATCAGACTCTGCACACTGTCATGTGACTAAATCTACCTTTCAAAATAAAAGCTTGAATTAAACACAAGGTAATGAGCTACTCTTAAATGCCAGTGGGGGGAGAAAAGCAATACAAATACAGGCAAAGCTCACATAGAATATGACAAATAATATAATATAAAGTTCTCACGCATCACTTGTTTTTTTTGTTCTGTGACAACACTGGCTTTTGAAGCGGGTTACAATAGATAACCACACAGTCTCAGTAAATAAGTTATAGGCAGCGATATATGATAGTGATGAGGCATTGTTTTCAATTGACAATGGTTAGGTGTGCTGTCTTTGAGCATATTCTAAATGTCTAGCTGACCAATCAGATTGCTTGGTCAGAACTACTTGTTGTATAGGTTCAATTATTACCTATTTTTCTTCAACACCTGACCATGATCTTCTCTGACGACTCTGCCATTTTCTTTGGAGTGGTCTGCTGGAGCAGCAGCATCTCAGCCGCTGACAGGAAAAGACTCGACAAACTGATCAGGAAGGCCAGCTCTGTCCTGGGTTGCCCCCTTGACTCAGTGCAGGTGGTGGTAGAGAGGAGGATGATAACAAAACTATCATCACTGATGGCCAATGACTCCAGTGTGCGAAATACAGGGGTGGTCCGAGGGGGCTCGACCCCGATTAACCCATGAGACCCCCTGAAAGCCTCGAAAGCAACATTTGAAGGGGGTCCCAAATTTTGTCAAAAAAATAAAAAATAAAATATTTTATTGTCATTAATGGTCACTAAAATGTGTTTAAGCTCACCATGTCCAGTATTCAGAATCCAAAACATTTATTCACAAATATGTTTTATTTTTTGCCAAGCGGAGCCAGCTGGTCCTGTGCACGTATGCAAATTAGCCATGTGTGCCAAACAGAAGAAAGACATAACGTTGAGAAGTCGTACTAAAAGTGGCTAGCAAGCGAAAGCTAAACCAGAGTGTATCAGTCACACACTTTGGGCTCACATCCAAAAAGGTGACACTCAGAGATGAAGAGGCACCGAAAGACGATGCTGGTGCAGCTAGCACAGTGGTCCCACTCCCTACCAGAACAGAGGACCCGTGAAGTTGACGCTGAGTGCTCCGAAGACGCAGCAGGTGCTGAGGTAACGTTAGCTGCCACTGCTGCTAGTACAAGTGACTTGCCGGACTGCGGTCAAGCCATGGATGTATTATTAGTGGATACAGGACCGGAAAATGGCCGCCGTTGATTTCAACGGAGTTGCTCGCCTGGCGCATACGCCGAAAAAGTTTCTGACTTCCGGGTTTACTTCCGCGTTATGGGGCCCATAGAGCATGCGCAGTTGAGCCACCCCCCATGATGCTCTGGGGCCTCCCATCATGCCCTGGGGCAATGAGAACGAGCAAATTGCGTTCTGGACAAGCGCTGCGCGCTCATGAGTGCTTGTGGATGAGTTTGACTGGTAACGACAAATCTACACAATCAAATGATGGATTTATAGCGCACATCAACCGATGATGTTCTCAAAGTCATGGTTATAGACTATACATGGTAAATTTGTGTTGTTTCATTTTTTTTAAGTAAGGATAAAACGTTGTTCTCCGCTGTTTTCCTAACCCTCCTCCCGGTCGTATGCATTTGTTTTCAGCGAAGTCAATCGGTGGATCGATGGATTATCATATACATGTTATGTTGTGTGTATTTGTGTAGTCCGATCTGTCATAAACAACAGATTACATGTTACGGGGCGCGTAACGTGTCGTGGACTCACGGTGCCACAGAGATGGGAGCTTTTTTTTTTTCACCGAGACGAGAGAGCTGAGCCTGTGGCCAGAGCGACTGTCTGTTTAGTGTTTCATACTGAACACAGTGACTCAACTAAATGCACACACCTATGGCACTATATTCTACACATGTGAGACACAGTAATGATGGCACATGTTCCACCAAATACTAACAAAGTGATACAGCATGTCCAGTCTCCCTCTATTCAGGATCCTGACTCTCCCTTTCAGGTGGAGCTGCTGTGATGTGTAAACAATGTTGTGTGCGAATCCAATAAAGTGCAAATATCTACCGAAGTGCAAGTGCCATTATTCATGTGCATTAAGTTGATTGTTCATATATGTATAAAAAAAATAATTGTAAAATATTTCCAAGGCTCAAACAAATCTGTCCCAAGTAAAAATTGTTTAATTTGTGATTACAGTCTGCAAACCTGAGAAAAATAGTTTGTAAGAGCCAAGTGAGAGTATAACATGTGACTGCATGTTGACTGTTGTTTTTTACTTTCTTTAAATAGAGAATGCTTTGACATTACGTAACTAAAATGTGCATTTCTTAATTCATTTTATCTTTTTTTTCTATTTTATTCAGCTTTATTATTTATTGCGTTGTCGTTTATACTTGCATCATCATCAGTATGCTCTGCTGCAGACTGCATGACTCCAGGCCATCAGACTGAGACGGTTCAAACCGTAATAAAAGGTCGTTATGACAGGATGAAAAGGATATTAAACAGTCATCATCACCGACACTATCACATGCATGGTAAATAACTTTTTGACTTTTCCACAGCAGTGGACGGCAGTAAGTGAAAATGTGGTCATTAAGCGGGTGATTTAACGCCAAAATACCTTTAAAATTGCATTTAAAAATACATGGCATTAAAATATGAAACTTGTATCACAACTCTGTCTCGAAAAAGACTCACCCTGGAGTCGTTTAATTCACTTTTCCCACCACGTTTAGCCCCGTTCAGAGCTGTCATTAAGCCAACAGGCATCCTCGCTCCCGAGACACAGCACGACCGCGCTTGGGAGTTCACGCACACAGCTGTGACGTCACCATTGAAAATGAGACTTTGGGGGGGCTTTTCTGGCCTTTAGAAAACTTTTTGACGGTTTAAAAGTCCATGACTTAAAAAAATGGAATACAAAGATTAGCAATTAACAGTGGTGACAGCTGGAGGTGTCCTGAGAACAGTTTTACAGGCTTCTCTTTTACTATTACGGCTTATGGGAAAAATGCTTTCTGGGCCCCATGGGATTTTTTGTTGCAATACCGCGAGTGGCCACTGGAAAAAATCGGCGTGCCTGCTGAGAGGCGTCGTCATATCCAGGTTATATTATAGATCCATGGGTCAAGCCCGCCTCCACTCTAAAAACCCCGGTCAAGCTAGCCCCCAGTCATTTGGTGGTGCCTGCATATACTACATATTACGGTAATGCAGTCCAAGAACAGAATTCAAAATAAAAGCACAGACCTATGAACGCAATTTGCAATTTCACATTCATTCAGTCAGTCAGTCTGTTAATTAATTGTTGAAGTGATTTAACGATTAGTTAATTGATTAATTAATTGTGCATTTAAGGAATTCATTCATTGATTATTCATGTAAATCATTTTACCAGCCTCACTCTGATCACATTGAAGCCTTAGCAGATGGAGGCCCTGGCAATTCATCTGTATGAATAATTAGTCCAACGAAAAAAGTAAACACAATATCAGGAGCTTGCGACGAGGAATTTCAAAATAAAAGCCAATTTAATGGTCAAATATTTTCAATATTTCCATGTGAATTCAGCTTGACATTAAAAAGAAACTTCCTGTTTCCACAGACTGATTTCACTTCAGACTGATAGTGGTCCACCTCAGAGACTCACTCATGTAATATCAGGAAGTTCTGATATGGTTTTTCAAAATTAAAGCCCTCTGAAATTTCAGATATTGTCAATATTTTCCTCAAATTCAGATTTACAATAAAAGGAAACTTCCTGTTTCCACAGACTGATTTCACTTCAGAATGATAGCACCCCACCTCAGAGACTCACTCATGTAATATCAGGAAGTTCTGATGTGGGTTTTCAAAATTAAAGCCCTCTGAAATGTCAGATATTGTCAATACTTCCCTTTGAATTCAGATCGATATTGAAAGCAAACGTCCTGTTTCCACAGACCAATTTCACTTCAGACTGATAGTGGTCCACCTCAGAGACTCACTCATGTAATATCAGGAAGTTATGATGTGGTTTTTCAAAATTAAAGCCCTCTGAAATGTCAGATATTGTCAATATATTCCTCAAATTGGGATTTACAATAAAAGGAAACTTCCTGTTTCCACAGACTGATTTCACTTCAGAATGATAGCACCCCACCTCAGAGACTCACTCATATGATATCAGGAAGTTCTGATGTGGTTTTCAAAATTAAAGCCCTCTAAAATGTCAAATATTGTCAATATTTTCCTAAAATTGAGGTTTACATTAAAAGGAAAATTCCTGTTTCCACAGACTAATTTCATTTCTGACTGATAGTGGTCCATGTCAGAGACTCACTCATATAATATCAGGAAGTTCTGATGTGGACTTTCAAAATTAAAGCCCTCTAAAATGTCAAATATTTACAATATTTTCCCCAAATTTAGAATTACATTAAAAGGAAATTCCCTGTTTCCACAGACTAATTTCACTTCAGAATGATAGTACCCCACCTCAGAGACTCACTCATGTAATATCAGGAAGTTCCGATGTGGACTTTCAAAATTAAAGCCCACTGATACCTTGATTAGTCAATTTGCAAAGATTTTTTCTACATCGACAAATGGGATCATACTCCATAAATACTGTTTTTACATTGTCACAGGGACCCAGATAGGATGTATAAAATGTCAGTTTGAAGCCTTACATATGACCTCATTCTAATACCAGTCATTAAAACTCTAGATTTATTTATAACACTTATAATACAAATAATGCAATCTGTATAATCATATAATGTAATACTAAAGCAAATTACATTTTAAAAAAAGGTCAGATACATAAAATTAAAGTCACCATAAGTAATAGTAAGTTATAAGAAAAAAATACATTCCCTATGAAAACTGAGCAGGCAAAAACGTATGTATGGCAATAATTTATTGTCATAAAAAAATAACTAAAGTAGTTGACCACAAAACATGTTCACTGGCTACATAAAGGCACATTCACGAGTTTACTTGGGCTGGTTGAACAGGTAAATGAACGGCCGTGACAACACAAAAATGTTTAAATATGTGTTTGACAAAATAAATAAAGTGAAAAAATAAATAGGTCAATCAAAAAAGGAAAAAATCTCTATACTGTTTTCATAATTAAAATGAAAAATACAATAACCACGTTATGATTTAAATGTTTTCTCTGTTAATGAGCTAAGACAAAAGTGACTCAAGTTATTTAAAGGCACAAGCAGCAATCCCAGCTGTCTGCCCTGGCCTTTTCAAGGGCTGCGGTGTCCATGCCTAGGCACTGTTCGTGGTACCATCGTTGACATGTTTCGCATTGTATCTACAAAATGAAAAGATGGTTATCTCAAACATGATTCTCATGTTACTCTCACAAATATAGACCTGTCAGTATTTCAGAAAAATGTTGCTAACATAACTTCAGTGTCTGTATTCTTTCTTCAAGTCAGTGTTGCAGCCAAACACTGAAAACACAATTTTTTTTATTCATACAATACATATGAATATTAACATTTCATAAATTAGTTTATTGACAGTATGTTAATGTATCTAAATACTCAACTCCTAACCCATTTCCCCTTACAGACCACCAGCATAGGTGGCTACAAATGCTACTATCTCAAAGTTTAAAGGCAATGAAACAAAAATAAAATCAAGACAGCCTGTCACTAAAATCCTGCCACACACCAACCCTAAAAAAAGGAGGAAAAACTCACCCAATTTGTGAGTGGAGGCCAAGGTCCAGGAGGCTTTGTCGTAGAACACATTGCACAGTTATTCGCCGAGTCGAACACTAAAATGTAAGGAGAAATATAAACAAATGTATCATATGAACAACAGCAATTTTGTGTAAAATTCCCATATTTCCATAATATTTCCATATTATATTCCCATATTCCACATAAGCTTAACAACTAAGACAGAGCCTCCAATTCAAAACAAAGGTAGACATATGAATGTGAGCCGGTGCAAACCATGACATTTATCTTTAAAAACTAGCATGGAGAGTCAAGAAGTTTCAACACTTTCAAATTGTATTTAGAGTACTCCACATAATTATCATTTAAATTCAGTTGACATGAATTTCTTGAATGTGCTGGAATCCTAGAGTTACATTTGACAAGTGACAGCAACTGAAGATGAAAATATGGATCAAACAAGTCAGACGCATAGTTTACTTACACTTACTTGTACAGTCAGAGTCCGACACAGTAATAATGATTTTGCCATTATCAGTTTCAAACATTTGCACTACCCAACTCAACTATGTCGCTTCCAATAATTTGCACTTTTAGTATGTTTTTGTTTTTGATATTTATTATCGTGGTATTTTATATACTTTCATTTTAATTCTATTCTGAGCCTCTGAAACTAAATTTCGTTGTTTACTTGTTGCTCACAGAATGACAATAAAGTCTGTCTAAGTCTAAGTCAAATCCACTGTAAATCTTTTTTTTTTTAATGTGCTCGACAGCTTTCTACATTTCAACGTGTTTACTTTCAAACTGCATTTTAAATCAGCACTACAATCACCATCACACACAAATATTCACATCATCTCCAACATGATATGATGACTACGATAGGAATGTTCAATCAGTGCAATCAATGACAATAGGACAATGATTGATCATTGATCAGTGTCTTATATAAATTAAAAAATGATTAACTGACCCAGAGTTGTCTCTTTTTCTGACACAGAACACCCAAAGTTCCCCTCATCTCAGGCTTAACTAACTCAGAGTATTCACTAATCCTGCTCTCTGAAATTGGGCCCTGCTGTCTTGGCACCCTTGTCAAACCCCCAAAATAAGTCCATTATCTCTGGCAGCTCCAGGGCTGTAAAAACGTCTCCCAATCCTTGTTAACGGCCCGAGGATGTTGTATGGACGGACTACCTGTCAATCAATGTGCCCTTACCTGACCACCCGCCCCACCCTCTGCTGAGTCTGCGCAGCAGTCATTGCGCGTGACCGGCTTTCTACACTGGAGCTATGGCGGACTGTTTACGACGAGACTGGCAGAGAAACTACAGCCACACTTCTCATCACCAGCGGTACCTACAGCAGCTTACACCGCTGAACAGAGACAGAAAAGAAAGACTGAACTCAAGAAGGCTATCAAGAAAAGAAGTTAGACAGTGCAAGAAGTAAAACGAGTCAACATCGGAGCGGGTTTTCAGTGATGGTTATGGCGAGTGGATAGTGCCACGGTTACCCAGCCAAAGGAGACTGTCGTGTGGAATTGACGTCTGCCACACATACGCCGCCAGTGTAGGTCGTCGTTGATAAGTACGTCACCTCACCTACGCCGTCGTCAGGGTCGTGTTGACAAGTACGTCGCCACATGTACGCCGTCGTGACTCTAATGTACTGCCTCCCACTTCCTAGCACAGCTACTCCTGCAAGAGCAGCTGCTATCAGAACGAAAACACAGAGGGTAGAGTGGGAGTCAGTGAAACCAAACTCTGCAAAAGAAGTCCCAGTGTGGAAAGCTGCTCTTCCTGAGGCAGATGCAATAACACTGCCAAATCAGTACTTTAAAGATTTCTTCGACACCAAGCTTCTAAACAGTATTGTGGAACAGAGCCATCTATACTGCATACAAAAAAATCCTAACTGTGTGCTAAAATTGGATCGTAATGAACTGGAACAGTTTAGTGGCACAGTAATTTACATGACTGTTTTGAACTTACTTTGCTCACGAATGCATCACTCACTCACTCACTCACACACACATACTGTATGCTGCATCTGGCCTGTCATTGAGGACATACACAGACAGTCCGAAACAAGTGGTTGACATTGGCTCAACCAGGCAAGTCATGTCAGGTCCTGCACTGAACTACACATACATACACGCACATATTTGTTTTTATTGTTGTTATGTTATCATTGTCATGATGAAGTTTTGAATGTCTGTCATGAAACCAGATTACAATATAAATTTAAATAGTATGTTGGCATTAATAAAATCAGTTTCATACCTCAGATGGGAAATGTGTGTCATTTACTACTTTATTACTGCTTTTATCCACTAATGCCTGTTGTCGCTAATTTGCATCATACCCAAATTGATAACTATTCTATATGCTACAGTCAAATATATATATATATGTATATATATATATATATATATATATATATATATATATATATATATATAGATTGGAATTGGAATTTCCCTACTGGGGATGATTAGTTTCTTATATTCTATTCTGTTCCATAAATACATATAACTTGTCTTGACCTAGACACACCCCAGCGTAGACATAATCGTTTTCTTTTTTAAATTAAAAAAAAAATAATAATAATAACATGTAGTAGAGGATAAAAATCATTTTACCTAGATCATCCTCATCGACTATTAACATTACATAGGTTTTTATGTCACATTCATATTCTCTGAAACTATAGTCAAACAGGTATAATGCAGGGGGGGCAATGGTTCTTGGGGGGGAAAAAAGAAAAAACAGAAAAAAACAAACAAACACAACAACATGTTCGTCGTTGTTAAAGCTATAAATGTCAATGTAAAGATGACTTATGCTGCATAATACCATTAGGGTACCATCAGTATCATAAGGACGCTGAAATATTTGAATTACAGTCATTATTCATGATGGGCAAGAAACACTGGTTTTCTCTCAAGTGACCCGGGAAGCTCTACTACTGTCTATCTGTCAGTTTGCCTGTTGCTCTACAACTCAACACCACCTACAAACCCTAAAGTACCATTGACAAATTTAGTCAGTTTGTTTCCACCGGCACTACTATGGCGCCATCTTGTGACACTCACGACATGAACATGAACAGTAAAAGCTGCCAAAATCACCCCCTCTGTTAAAGAAAAAACACTTTTATTGCAGATGTTACATGTTTTATGTAGTTGTAGGCTTTAACTGTGAATTTATTTATTATTTTTCCTAATGAAACTACAAAAATAAATGAATAATGCATCAAATCAGTTTGATACTAATCTTTGACATATTCGAGCCAAGGCTCTGAAAAATAAAAAATCACTCGCTTCCAATCTCCTTTAAGCTGACATTTTTAGTCATATTTAAAAGAATAAAAGAAAAAACGAAAAATTTGTATTTTTGAAAAGAACCGAGATTGACTGAAGGATCTGTGAAAAGAAATTGGAATAACAATATAATCTGACACATTCCATTCTTTCCTGGTCCATCACATTGCCATTAAGTGGATGATCCCAGTTGTTCAGAATGACTTCCTACATCTTCAGTGTGCATCTCCTCATCATATCCCCCAGTTAGTCCATCAGGGAAACAGGACTGAAGTCAGGTGCCTCAGAATGTTTGGCCTGTATCCTAGCAAAGACATGCAGAACTTTACATAGAACTTCAGCAGTAGCCGTTGGTGGGATGTACACAAGTGTTGTTATGATATGAAAAAATAAGTCAAGTTTCTGGGTCATCACTCTTGTTGGGCAGAGAGTTTACATTTCCCATGATTCATCTCCACTTCCAGGCCTTCAACCCTTTCACCACCAGCATGGCAACCAGGACATCACCTCTTCATCTCATCTGGAACAGGGTGTTATCCTCCAGACTTGCTCCATTGTCACTGAAAGAAGCTCCTGTCCTGAAGAATGTTCTCTCCATGCAAAATAATAATAACAATAATGGATTACATTTACATAGCGCTTTTCAAGACACCCAAAGATGCTTTACAGTAACCATTATTCATTCATACACATTACAATGGTGGTGGTAATCTACGTCTGTAGCCACAGCTGCCCTGGGGCAGACTGACAGAAGCGTAAGTAAAGTAAAGTAGTCATCAGTAGACAAAATACGACAAAAACATACAGAAACACAAAAAATAGAGAAACGGATAAATAAAAACTCAGAGCTATCAGACTTGCACTGTGAACAATGGCAACATCTAGTTGGTAAGGTGTAGCCTAGTATCTTTGGTAAGATCCAACACAGTCTGGCTGCAGACGTCTGCACTGTGAGGTGTCCTCCACTGTCAGGACCAGGGTTTGATTCAAAGCCTCTAAATATAGAAATTCGCAGGGAAACATTGTTAAAATTGGAAATGGACTTTTAAATTCAAATAAATAGCCTAGGATAGTGTGTCCAAACTTTTCTACAGAAGTGTAGATTTGTGTGCAGTATGCTATATTCTATATGTGTAGTGTACGAACAAAAACAACAACAAAAAAAAGCTCAAGGTCCTTGGGATGTTTAATTTACTATTTTGCAGAAAGGAACAGATGGATGGCTGAATAGTATGCTACATAAAAAAAACAAAAGATTGTTAGCCTACATTGATTACTAACTCAACAACAGTAGGCTACGTTTGCAAGCACCTCATACACTAAAAACATTATACCCACATTAAAAATTTAAGTGCATTGTTACCAGTTGTTGGATATTCACAAATAGCCTACAAATTGATGATAACTGTGCAAGGATTACACTCCGTGTAGGCTAAAAGTCATACACAAGGATGAAAAATATTACCTTATGGTCAATTATGCTTAGCTTTATTGATTAACTTTACTGTTTAAATTTTAGGCCCTAATTGAAACATTTCACGTCTTGGAAAATGTTGTATTCATTGCTGACTAAATGAACAAACTCAAGGACTTGTACTGACGACGGCGTACATGGGGCGACGTACTTAGAAACGACGTGAGTTTCACACGTCTTTGGTGGCGACGTACCTAGTTCAGACGTCCAGAGCAGGCGTACATTTTGTTGGTAATTCTAACATACGCCGTCGTCACGTCGCCGCCGTCACACGTTCTTTCAGTGCACTCGCCGTGACGTCGCCGCCGGTCTCTCATCTGCTGTCCCATTCACCCCCATTCAAAAATCCACACGGTCTGACGGCGACGGGAGGGGAGGTTGCTCCTTCTCCTTCTCCTGGTAATCCTTGGTTTGGCACTATCCACTCGCCATAGGGGGAATGTATTATTACTCTGCATTATGTAGTCAACGTAGCTAACGTTAGCTTCTTATGTTGCTGTCGCATGTATTCACCCAACACTAACGTTAGCCGGTTGTAGCTAACGTTAGCTAGCTAGCTCTCGTTAGCTAGCTAGCTAACGTTAGCAGGTTGTAGCTGACGTTAGCTAGCTAGCTAGCTAAAATAACAGACTGCTGCCGTATGAAACATATTTACATGTGACGTCACCGTTTACACGCAGACCAACGTTTACATATATTGTGGATCTGATCCATACAGAAGTGTTCACACATACACTGCTACTCTGGGCTGTTTGGACATTAGCCAGACGAGCTGTATGTGAGGGGCGGACTAGTTCTTGTGTGCAACACATGTGAAAGGCCAAGTCCACTGTTCAGAGGTCATAGGAAGATTACATACATCTGTGATTGTGGTTTGCATTGTATTTGCTAGCCGCTGTTGTAAGATGGTACTCATGTGACGTTCATTTTTATAGCCTTTGAACTAGACGTTTTAGAAATGTGCTGATGTTGCCTATTTCTGTGTCCTATAGTTATGAGAGGGACGCATCAACTTCCAGCCTTGAAGCGTCAGTTCACAGCAGAACCATGCCCTGATGTTTCCACTATTTCTGCAGAGTCTCTCTCTGACAGGTGAGTGTAACTTGATGCTGATAGCAACATGGATCAAACCACTGTTATTCATGTAATATGTGTCTTTGATGGAAACATTTCATGTATGCATGTGTCCTTCTTTCATATCAAGTTGGTTTGCTCTATGTGCATGAATGTGCTCCTTAGCAGGGATACAATAGGAAAAGGAATTACATCATTTCTTTAGCTGCACCAGGAAAATGCTTCAAGTACTGGTCCTAGCAGTCACATGTTGGCCTACTGCTTGAGACTATTGCATATTAGTAAGACATTTTTTAAAAGAAAATAGACTTTGCATTTCAGTTCATCATCTGACTGTCAGCTGACCACAGCAGAATGTGGGAAACACAGAATGCACCTGACAATCCCTATAAATAATCGCTTGCCACCATCACATAAGCTTCCCATCACCCACCTAACCCCAGACTTCATTTTTTTTTTACATAGCAACAGTCCTGTGTTGTCTTTGAGCGAATCAATAAAATTTTTATGCCCCATAAACACATTTAGATGTAACTTTATGTCCTGTAAACACATTGAGTTCTCCATCCTTATCCAGTTTTCTGTAATTATTGTAATTTTTTGCAGAGGATGACATTCCTTTCTCTTAGGCCAGGTACTCTAAGGTGTACAACAATAAGTCCAGCAAGTAGAGCTTGTACACACTACTGTCAAAATGCATAGAAAAAACAATGAGAATGTGAAACTATGTAAATTACTCTGAAAGTGACATTTTGCTCACCCCTCAAAAAGTAGAATTGGTAAATATGAAATGACTGTAAATGGCACAATTCTGATGTAACAGAGACTATTTCTGGTTGTTTTCAGGAATATTTGTCACTGTATAAAATGCAACTCAGGTTGTGGTGTTATAATAAATTGAAATTAATTTCAAGGGCCTTGAAAAGCTGCATTTACTGTCAGATAGTAATTGTGCTATTCTTTCTACAGGACAGTTGCTGCCAAGACAGTACCGACATCAACAGCATAACCAGTCAAGAAACCTCTGGATGTCCTTCCTGTATATAGTTGTTTATGCTAATTGTACTGTATATTGTGTAAACGATAAAAGGTATACTATTTGTATACTATATTTGTAGTTTTATTTACTTACATGTGTTCCAAGAAATGGAATAAACAAGAGTCTTACCTAATTCAGTTGTTATTATTAGTGCATCATGTAAAGTGTAAGAACTGTAATGGGATGGTTGTTTATGCTGGAAGTGTAGAGAAAAGGCATTTATCATTTTCAAGACTTTATTCAAACAAGTTAGAGATAATGCAAAACAAGGAGAAAATACAGAACGACAAATAAATAGGTGTCAGGCAGAGTTCAGCACTTGATGTGACTGCTCCAAACATAGTCCTTGAATTGTGGCCTGTAAAGCAACAGATGAGCAACATGATTAGATATTTTTATGGAACAGAACTCGACTGTCCTCAGAATACTGTAAACATACACACTTTCAATGGTCAATACTTTATACATTCCTGGACAAAACTGTACAGATGTCCCAGTTTATATTACATTAAAAAATAAAAAGGACCAGCCGTTGATCTTTCTTTACATGTTTCTACTTACTGTGTTTATTGTTATGCACCAAAACACAAATTCAAATGGTGAAAAACTACTTGGCAAAAAATGTGATTCTGAACAGGGCACGTGTGTCCAAGTTACATGCCTGGTCAATATACTGTACAAACACAAATAGTTGTAGGTGGTTATCAGGGGACAAAAAGCACCAGTAATGTTCTACTTTAGATGCTGACCTGCTCATGTGCAATCCTTTGAGCTTGAAGATCTACTCGATCTATGAACACCTGCTCCTTGACCTGTCGCCCTCACGTCCACGGCCTCTGCCTCCACTCATGTCCTCCTGTGACGGGATGATGTGCTTCGCTCTGGCGTGTCTTCATCATCAGTCAACAATGCTGTCATCGTGGAAGCTCTAACATGCAAAACATCGTATCATCATGAGTCCAATACAATATTCACGTTCGTCTGAATCACTGAGGGAAAAAATAAAACACGTAGCAGGCCCACCACTAATCTTGATGTTTTAGCTTTTCCATATCTAATGTTAGCATAGCCAGCTGCTGCTAGCTAACCAGCAATGAGTTACAACATCAAAACACACTTTCAAAACAATGTCTCAATGCTAAAAAAAAGCTAAGTTGACAGCTATCAGTGCTAGCAATGGCTATGTTGGTTGTATACATTCAATTTGATTATATTAGGTGTTTACTTACAGGTGAATGAGACATCGTAAAGTTATTGGTAGTCGGACGTTGTGAGACAAAATGATGCGCTGTCCTCCTCACCGCTCGTGAGGACTCGGACTCCGTCGGCGGTGTTCGGCAGTCTTCGGACGGTGCGCGTTCATTGTTTGGGGGGAGCGGCTTCGGAGAGAGGCCTGAGTGCAGGGGGCGGAGTTTACTGGCTGGATACTTTCAAAATCTTTCACGGTCTTGATGGTTTTTCCAACTTGCAGACCCCAGCTTTAAGCTCTATGCTCAGACAAACTGTCTAACATCATTAAGAGATCCGTGTGTAAACTTTGGGAGTTATTCTTCCATGAATCCGTCTGTCTGTTCTTCAAACACTGATTTGAATTCGGGTTGAGGAAGTAGTAATTCCAGAAGGGGGCTGCAAACTTCCCTTTCCCAGGCTACATTAGCCAGCTATGATATGAGGATCCTGTGGTATTCCCAGGCAAGGCAGGGGATATAATACCTCCAACTAGTCCTCAGTCTGCCCTGCGGCCTCCTCCCAGCAGGAAGTGCCTTGAACATCTCCCTAGGGAGGCGACCAGGTGGCATCCCTATGAGATGACCAACCGCCTCAACTGAAAATAGCCTTTGAGAATACTTCTTAACTTACATGTGAATTAAATCTTCCAGACATTGACATATCCTGATTAAGCTGTATTTAGGTTAGTATTCCTCCAGAACAAAGAAAAACACTTTCCTTACAAACCTGATGCTTCCAGTATCTGCAGAGCCATTGTTCTTCTTTCATCTGCCATTTCCTTTTTGGATGTCCCAAATGTTATTACTGGGACAGTCGGGAAGGCCTTAATCACTTCCTTTGCCATCTAGACCATCACAAATATTCAAAACATCATATTTGTCTGACTCCTGTACTTTACAGCTGCTGTGACGCATAACTACATTAACCAAAATGTATGTTATTCAATCTTTCATAGGTACACTTGTACCATATTATTAGATGGCAAAAGATACAGTAATAGCATAGGTAGCTAAACAAAGACATAGACTGTGAGCTAACACGACTGATAATAACATGACATATTTAGCTCTTTAATTACTGAAAGCACTTACCGTTACGACAATGACCCAGCAGCTACTGCCATCACGCTGAACTGGATGGGTCAGAACTCCTCCTTTCCATTTTATGTCAACCCACTCAGTTCTGCCGAGGCTTGCTCTCCTTATTTTCAGGTAGTCACTACATGTGATTTATGATGGAAGTTATTTCAATTTCAAACAAAGCAGAGAGAGTTTGTTGCATATGGTCCAAATTAACATTGGATCAAAAACATAGTACTACAAATATTAAATTCCATATTGATACATTTAATGCACAAAAAGAATATTCTCAAAACATTAAGTCCTTACCTACGGAGCCCTGGAGGTGACATGGATGTTTTTTTCTTTTTAACCCGAGCGTGTGACTTACTATCTTGTGATGAGATGAGAGACTTGATGTTTTGTGATGATATGTAAACATAAATGTGTTCATATTCTGGTAATGGCTTATAATAGCAGCCAGTATGAATCAAGTCTGTTACAATACTCACACCTTGGAAGAATTGTCAATAAAATCAGGCAAATGTTTATCTGTGTCTGTGTGGGTTAACACTGTGTACATATAAGATCAGTTTCAGTTCCACTTGTGTACTATTTACTCTCAGCTATTCCACCCCAAAGCTGATGTGTTATTATAAAATTTTAACATGTAAGTTATAAGATAGTATGTAAAACATGCTGGAGTACTACCTCAAAGAAGCTCAAAGAAGAATATACTTAGACTTTTCTGTATACTTATATAAGATAAGCCAAGTATATGATTAGTACATAAAAAAGTATACTGAAAGCATACTTTCTTATTTTTAGTTTAAAAGTCTAAGTATATTTGGCCTATACTTGTACTTAATCTTTTGATCGAGATATACTTAAGAAAAGTATAATGAAGTATTCTTGCCTTATATATGTGACCAACCCCAGCGTGAGGGTCTCTGCATAAAACCCACAAACAAATTTATACCCAGGTACAAGGAGAGCCAGAGACGTGCATTCAAGTCAAAAATTCTATTTATTATGCAAACTGAATTCAAATGGTTGTAATGAACCTGATAATGAAAGAAAGAAAGAACAATAATTAGTTTTAGCACAATACATTTAATACAACACTAATAAATATTTAAAACTAAAAAGGTAGTTGAGATAACTTATTACAATCAATATAAACAAGCAGGAGTATAAAATACACTACCTGCTGATAAGTAAATAGTCAGACAGGGTACTCACCACGGGGAGATTCTATCGCAAAACCCAATAGCAACCACCACGTGCACACCGTGACCACTGCAAAGCACTGCAAATCACTGCAACAATTGAGGTAAATCTACAGACTACTTTTGGGTGCTCGCCACTCTTCAGACCTACCACACTGCATGCAAACCAGGGTGTGTATACCACGGATACTCCCCGCAGATCCTCCCACTGCCTGACAACCAAACAAAACAAAATACAATATTAGTGTTCGTTTGGTTCACAAATGGTTATCAGCTGACAGTAAAAAAACAGTCCCAGCAACAATACAAAACAATAGGCAGCTTATGATGAGCTGGTTTACATCCACAGCAATTCAGAGGCTATTAGGAGAACTTCAACCAGGCCGCATGGCACATCAGCCCAGGCAAAGCAGCAGTCTGGCACTAAATCTGAAAAAGGAAGAACACAGCCATTAAAATTGGCTGGCAAACATACCTCTGAGGGAATAACCCTCCTACATTACCATACCAGTCGAGATTACCTTCTCAGTCTGGGGCCCTGTCAGACACTGGCACCGGTGGAGGTGACTGGCTCTATACTGTGACTCAGAAATTGCTGACTCATGTCCTAAGGAATTAAATTGGAGACATCACTAATAATTTCTGTAGTCTGATGAGATTAAACACCGGGCTGTCAGCAGCCTACTTCTCAAGCATGGGCCTACAGCACATTCAAACTGGACCAAGAGGAAATGGCTGCACCACGGTTCTGTAAGGATACTGGTCAAAATCCCCCAAAATACCAAATAAAGTTCTTCTCCTGCACAATTCTCTTACCTGCACAGACAAGACAGTCCCACCACACATCTACCAGGCCTCAAACAAAGAGGTGCTAATGACTCACACCTGTCCATAAAGAGGGGGAGCTTTCTCTAGCCCTACCTACAAGGGGCAGTGCTCCTAATTCAGGTGCCCGCCCTCATCCTCATGAACAGTAAGAGTGTGTGTGTGTGTGTGTGTGTGTGTGTGTGTGTGTGTGTGTGTCTCTCTCTAAGGTGTCTGCCCTCACATCTACCCCCTGGTTTTTGCATTGGTGTCCCAACAATGCACATTTAAAGCCAGGGTCTACAAAAAGCTGAGATAGAGTTGGCACTAGGCAACATTGCAGCGGCTGACTGTGACAGGCGATGGATATTAGCATGGTGTCCTGCAGTAGAGCGTGTTGTTCTTCTAAAAGCAATATTTGGGAGTGAGGGAGGAGAAGCACTAAAATGTACCCTTAGGGGGGCTAGCTGAAGTCCAGCACTGGGCTGTGGATCCGACGAAGTGCTGGGTTGTTCTGATGTTCTTTCTGTCTGGGACTCAGCCTGAGTAGATGGAAAAGGGCACATGTTACCTGTTTGAGGCTCATTTTGCTGCAGCACATAGAAATCTCCCTCCTCTGTCTCCAACTGTTGCTGTGGGTGGTTACTGGGCCCATCAGTCCTCTGTGAGTTCCTTTTGATTTCTTCACAAAGGTTGCTGGGAATCGGCCTGATGAGTTGTCTGTGAACGTGCTTTACTTTTTCTGGATGGTGAATAGGCGCCACTGTATACACTGGACCAGCACCGTCAGGGACCTTGAGGATACAGTAGGGGACGGGACTCCAGTGGTCTTGAATTTTATTCCTACCCCTGATGTTGTGGTCGCGAACATACACCAGCTGGTGTAATTGCAGTGGGTCAGAAGCGGGTGCATGTTGACGGTCTGCACGTTTATGTGCTGCTGCCTGTGTTCGTTTCTGGGCTCCCTCACAAGCAACTTTAAGGCGTTTGTGATGGTCTTGTACCCAGCTGTGAACTGGGCCCTGCATCGGCTCCCCCACCCTTCCTAACAAGAAGTCAATGGGCAGCTGGGACTCTTGACCAAACATCAGGAAATATCCTTGTTCGCCCGTGGTTTGATGGACAGTGGTATTATAGGCAAAGGTGAGTTGTTGCAGGTACTTGGGCCAATTCCTTTTCTGCTCAGGTGACAGTGTCCTTAACAGGTCATGCAATGTCCTATTAAAGCGCTCGCATTGTCCATTACCTTGTGGGTGATATGGGGTGGTACGAGTCTTTTCCACACCATACATCTGGCAAAATTGTTGGCTCACAGCCCCTTCAAAACTCCTCCCCTGGTCCGAGTGGATTCTGGCAGGGACCCCGAAGCGATAAAACCACTCATGGACAAGTACTTGGGCCACAGTAGTTGCCTTCTGGTCCCTTGTAGCAATGGCCTGGGTGTATTTAGAAAAAACATCAGTTAGAATCAACACATTTTCACGGCCATCTATGGAGGGTTCAAGACATGTGAAATCCATGGCTAAGATTTGATTTGGCCTAGAGGCCAGGAAGTGGCCCATCACTGTCCTTGGTTTGGGGTGAACTGCTTTGGCCAGTGCTCAACGTTCACATTGTTGACAATGGTTCTGGATCTCTTTTAGCATGCCTGGCCAATAACACCTCTGGCGCACCAGTTCCAGTGTTCTGTCCATTCCTTGGTGGCCATGGTCATTGTGCAACTGGTGTAAGACCTCACCTTTTAGGCTTTGTGGCAGCACTAGCTGGTGTATGCCCTCCCCGCCCTCAGGCTGAAACACTTGACGGTAGAGGACTCCATCTTTTTCTACCAGCTTTATCCACTGACGTAGCATTTCCAGCACCGGTGCAGGCAAACCCACTCTCTCTTGTTGGTTTGGCCCAGCACGTCTGTGCCAAAATTTCAGAAACACACTGATTGTCGGGTCATCTTCCTGTAAGGCAGCAAGGTCAGCAGGGGAGTGAGATGGAAAGACAGAGACAACAGCTTGCATTACCTGCTGGTCAGGCATGGCTTTGGTCTGAAGTAGAGTGGTGGGAAGAGGGGTGCCAGGCAGCAGAGCTTCAATTGATGTCATTAGCTCTGACGGTTGATACTGGCGAGAAAATGCATCCGCATTGCCATTGGTGCGACCTGGGCGATACTTGATGGAAAAGTCGAAGGAAGAGAGTTGTGCCCAGCGTTGTTCCAGCGCCCCAAGCTTTGCAGTGGACAGATGACTCAAAGGATTGTTATCTGTATAGACAACACAGTTCTGGCCCAACAGATATTCTCTAAATTTCTCTGTCATAGCCCATTTCAAGGCCAGGAACTCTAATTTCATCGAGCTATAATTTGACATGTTCCGCTCTGCGGGCTTTAAGCCTCTGCTAGCATATGCAATAGGCCGCACTTTACCCTCCTGTTGCTGTGAAAGCACTGCACCGAGTCCCCAATGGCTTGCGTCAATTTCCAGGATAAAGGGGAGTGAAAAATTTGCATATGCCAGTACAGGGGATTCCACTAACCTGGTTTTGAGATCTTGGAAGCTCTGATCACATTGTTCTGTCCATACTTCCTGTAGCAACCGCTTGGATGGTTTTTTTGTCTTCGGGCCAACCAAGTCAGCCACAAGCCGATGTAGAGGTGCAGCCAGTTTTGCGAAGCCCGGGACAAAGCGGCGATAATAGCTTGCAAAGTCCAGGAATGACCTCAGCTCAGCAACAGTCTTGGGGATGTGCCAGGTGGACACTACAGAGATTTTGTCAGGGTCAGTTGCTACACCGTCCTTGGAAATAGCATGGCCAAGGTACTTTACCTCTGTCTTCAGGAAGTGGCACTTTTCCAGTTTAGCCTTTAAATTCTGCACACGCAAGATCTCCAACACAGCTGCCAAATGTTGGACATGTTCTTCCACGCTAGAAGAAAAGATAATGACATCGAGATATAGCAGTAAAGACTGGTGATTCTGTGACCCAAATATTCTTTCCATTAGCCTTTGAAAATTGCTAGGCGCATTACACAGGCCGAAAGGCATTCGGTTAAATTCAAACAGGCCGAAAGGGGTACAAAAGGCTGTTTTTATCTTGTCAAGTTCAGCAACTGGGACTTGGTTATACCCGCTAGCTAGATCCAATGTTGAAAACCAGCAGGCACCAGACAGGACATCAAGGGACTCCTCGATTCGGGGTAAAGGGAAGGCATCTTTTCTAGTTTTAGAGTTCAGGAGCCGATAGTCCACACAAAGCCTTATTGTAGAATCCTTCTTTTTCACTAACACAATTGGAGAGGCAAAGGGACTACAGCTCTCACGGATCACTTCACTCTCTAGGAGCTGCTGAATATGTGCCTTGACAGCATCATATTCGGAAGGTGGAATGCGCCTGTACCGCTGGCGAACTGGGGTCTCATCTAGAAGAAGAATTTCATGTGCAATTAAATTTTTACACCCCAAGTCACTGTCATGTGAAGAAAAAACAGACTGGTAGTCGCACAAAAGAGACCTTACCCTCACTTGGTCTTCAGCTGTGAGGGTGGACATATCAAGGGATTCAATTGCCGCCACCAGTGGGTTCGCTTCCACACGCTGAGTTGTTATGGTAGCCACACTCTCTCTGGTTGCTGCCTCCTCCTCCAAGGTCACACTGGTGCCATTAGGTTTGCTGAGAATGTTGGCCTGGCAGAGGGTGCCAATCTGAATGCGGGGGAATAAAGTTATGCCCATAGCCCCTACATTAGTGACAGGGATAAATGCAATGCCACTGACCACTCTGACCAGGGCTGGGGAAGCAAGGAGACCGTGTGGCAAACCTGCATCTAATGGTTCGAAGAGGGCTGACCCAGTGTGGACTGTAGATGTCTTTCTGCAGGTGGTGGGCACCAATTTCACTGTACCTCCAGGTATGTAGATCTTTCTTGGGCCCTTAACTCTAACAGGACCACTCACTTGAGGTTCAGTCTGAAATTGGGCCCTGCGACAGAACTGCAACGCCCCCTGCCAGGGATCCTGTTTGACTGGGGGGAGGTCAAAAAGTGCATGGCCATGTTCCAAAAACAGTTCCCTGTAGCACTCCTGTACCACATTCATACCCAGAACTCCACAAATTTCTGAGTTGGGGCTGGTACCTGGTGGGTCTCGGACAACTAAAACACCACGCTTGGGGATTTGCTTGCCCAATACCTGAAAATCAAGTTCCATGTATCCAATGTAGGGGATTTCTAGCCCATTCGCTGCACGTAACTTTAGCCAATGGCATGCCCTCAGCCCCTCAGGGCCCCATATTTCAAAATGTTTGGCAAATAGACTCTCTGTAATGGTAGTAACCATAGAGCCAGTGTCAAATAGGCAAGGGATATCCACCCCCCCATACTAATGGTAACCTTTGGACAGGGGCCTACCAAGTTGAACGTGGGGTCAGGGGTTTGAGAGTCATCATAGGAGCCAGTAATGTCCCCATCTGAAATGTGGCTCAGCATAATAGAGGGAGCTAGTTTTCCGCTTGATGGGACAGGGAGTGCTGGGTGGGCAAGAGGTGTGGAGCAGCTGAATTCTGGCTACAATTAACAGGTGTGGGGGCAACTACCCTCTCATTCTCACAGTCTTTGGCAAAATGGCCAGGTTTTTGACACCGTCGACAGATGATTGGTCCTCTTCTCTGAGTGTTCCTGTTCTTAAATGAAGTGTGAGTCGACCTCAATTCCTGCGTGAGCTGATTAATTTGAGCCTACTGCTGTCTTAATATTTCTTTAAGTTCAGCCAGTTCTGAACCTACAGTATCCTTCTGTGCTCTGGCCTGCCCTGTATGTTGCATGCTGTACACTGAGGGGACAGAATAACGCTGGGGTCTGCCTAGTTCCCCCCCGATTTGCCCTCCCGCTCCCACCTAATAGCTTCATCTCTAATAGCACGGAGGTCATAATCAGGGTGGTCACGAACAATTCTCTTAAGTTCCCGGCTCAAATTCCCGTCCCCCACACACTCTACAAACTGGTCCCGCAGTAAGCTAGTAGCCTCAGGAATGCGTTTCTCTGGACAACTCTGGATCATCTTGTCCATCAGCACAAACAATGCGTGAGAGAATTCCCTCAAGGATTCACCTTCCTGTTGTTTTCTAGCATAAAATGCTTCTTTAACTGCAATAAAGGACATGGGGCAACTATACTGAGCCAGGAGGATATCACAGATACGATCAGGGTCTTCTCTCACCTGATTGGGCCGGTATTTAATCTCCTCACGGGCATCACCAATCAAATGGTCATAAATGAAATGGGCCCTGTCAATAGGAGCAAGCCTACGAGTGCGCATAATGGATTTTATTTCCTCAACCCAACTCTGGGCTCCCATTTCCCCAGTACCACTAAACAGCAGGCAAGATCTCTCCCTAGGGATATAAACCAACCTTTCATGGGGTAAGGACTCTGTTCGACTGGAGTCGCGTTGCCCAGAGGGACTAGAGGGGCCTGAATGTGGCTGAGATACATTTTGCGCGTCCATCCTAGAAAAGAGGGATTAGACCTACACCTATCACTAAATGGTGGGGATGCTCCAAAATTACACAGACTGCCAGATGCTGCTTTGCCTTGAGAAAAGAAAAAAAAGAAGAAAAAAAAAAACAGTTAGGGTACAGTCCAAACAAACACTAAATTCACACCAATGAACCAACCAAGTTGAATACACGTCTGGGGCTCAATCCTGCCAACAACGCCAGTTTGTGACCAACCCCAGCGTGAGGGTCTCTGCATAAAACCCACAAACAAATTTATACCCAGGTACAAGGAGAGCCAGAGACGTGCATTCAAGTCAAAAATTCTATTTATTATGCAAACTGAATTTAAATGGTTGTAATGAACCTGATAATGAAAGAAAGAAAGAAAGAAAGAACAATAATTAGTTTTAGCACAATACCTTTAATACAACACCAATAAATATTTAAAACTAAAAAGGTAGCTGAGATAACTTATTACAATGAATATAAACAAGCAGGAGTATAAAATACACTACCTGCTGATAAGTAAATAGTCAGACAGGGTACTCACCACGGGGAGATTCTATCGCAAAACCCAATAGCAACCACCACGTGCACACCGTGACCACTGCAAATCACTGCAACAATTGAGGTAAATCTACAGACTACTTTTGGGTGCTTGCCACTCTTCAGACCTACCACACTGCATGCAAACCAGGGTGTGTATACCACGGATACTCCCCGCAGATCCTCCCACTGCCTGACAACCAAACAAAACACAATACAATATTAGTATTTGGTTGGTTCACAAATGGTTATCAGCTGACAGTAAAAACAACAAAAACTGTATTGAGCCACTACCAGCTTTCTTAACGAAACAAAGCACTAAAACGAACAACTAAACCACCGCTGCCCAGCAGCTGATTCGAAGCCAAAGTGTCCAGGAGCCCCAGAAAAAACCCAAAATAAAAAGGCAAGGCTGCCCGGGAGACCTCTGATGAACAAAAAAGCTGGAGCCGCAATAAACTCTCCAGTACCCCCAAAGTATACACTGGGAAAAAACGCTCAGGGTTGGTGTGATCAGAACACTGACAATGGGAAACGCCACAGAGAGAACCTCTCACTATCTCTGATGGTGAGATAATGAGTCAGCACAGAGTGCTGGGGACTCAGGGTATAAGAAGGCTCCCCACACCTGGGCTTTATCACCGCCAATCAGTGCCACACACACACCTGATTGCAGTGAGCTGATTCACCACTCACAGAGCAAGAGAGTGCCCTCACAGACTGGCTCTATACTGTGACTCAGAAAAGGCTGACTCATGTCCTAAGGAATTAAATTGGAGACATCACTAATAATTTCTGTAGTCTGATGAGATTAAACACCGGGTTGTCAGCAGCCTACCTCTCAAGCATGGGCCTACAGCACATTCAAACTGGACCAAGAGGAAATGGCTGCACCACGGTTCTGTGGTGGGCCGGAGGGGATCTGGTTCGGGAGCCACAGGATTTCATCCCTGCTTTTTGCGGACGATGTTGTCTTGTTGGCTCCTTCGGGCCAGGACCTCCAGCATGTTCTGGGGCGGTTTGCAGCCGAGTGTGAAGCGGCTGGGATGAGAATCAGCACCTCCAAGTCTGAGGCCATGGTTCTCGACCGGAAAAAGGTGGCTTGCTCCCTCCGGGTTGGGGGAGAGATCCTGCCTCAAGTGGAGGAGTTCAAGTATCTTGGGGTCTTGTTCACGAGTGAGGGAAGGATGGAGCGTGAGGTTGATAGGCGGATCGGTGCGGCGGCCGCAGTAATGCGGTCATTGTATCGGTCCGTCGTGGTGAAGAGAGAGCTGAGCCGTAAGGCGAGGCTCTCGATTTACCGATCAATCTATCTTCCTACCCTCATCTATGGTCACGAACTTTGGGTCGTGACCGAAAGAATAAGATCCCGGATACAAGCGGCCGAAATGAGTTTCCTTCGCAGGGTGGCGGGGCGCTCCCTTAGAGATAGGGTGAGGAGCTCCGCCACACGGGAGGAGCTCGGAGTAGAGCCGCTGCTCCTCCACATCAAAAGGAGTCAGCTGAGGTGGCTTGGGCATCTGTATCGGATGCCCCCTGGACGCCTCCCTCGGGAGGTGTTCCAGGCATGCCCCACCGGGGGGAGGAGACCCCGAGGAAGACCCAGGACACGCTGGAGTGACTATGTCACCCGGCTGGCCTGGGAACGCCTTGGGATCCTCCTGGAAGAGCTGGAGTAAGTGTCCGGGGAGAGGGAAGTCTGGGTGTCCCTGCTCAGGCAGCTGCCCCCGCGACCCGGCCCCGGATAAGCGGAAGAAAATAGATGGATGGATGGACGTTATTAAATACGTTTATAAATAATTCATTGTTAATAGTTTGCATGTTAGGTTGGCTAGTTAATAAATTACATTTTTTTTAACAAGGGGAAAAAAAACAGGCTTCCACTGGAAGCGCTCACATATTTTATTTTGTAGTATTTGCGTGCACTTCCTCTTCAGGCACTGGCAGCAGACGACCGTCACCGGAGCCGAGGAGGAGAAGAGCGGGAGACTAACCGACCGGAGCACGGTAACACTGAGTTGTGAATGTAAGTAGTCAACATAAAACGTGTTTCTGGAGGTTCAACGTGTTTTTAAAACGGACGAATTGAGTCACGTTTGCAATGTAATACGGTTAACCGTTAGGTTAGCAAGCTAGCATGCAAAGTCAACAGCTAGCTGCTAGGCTAATGCAGAGCGGTTGCTCTGTCGTGGTGTGTAGTTCTGGTGGAGACCAACGTGCAGTGGTGGATAGTAAGGTATCATGTATTAGACTGCTCAATAAAAAAATCTGTTTTGGAGCTGTGTCAGTGTTGTGAGTGAAAGCAGAAGCTAACTCCACGTGCCTTAGACTAGCTGAAAGTCATTCTCTCCAAGTTAAATTAAGTTAGCTGTTTTTTTTGTGTGATTTTTTGTTGTTGTTGTTGTTATTGCTAGGATAAGAATTTATGAGTGCTACCAGCCCAACTTTACCTAACTTTGACTTATTTGTGTAAAAAAGTGTTTTGAATAGTCTATCAGGCATCTTAAACATCTACTTTGTTTTATTCAATGTTGGTGTATTGTTGTACTCTTATGAAGAATATGACTGCAGTTTTTGATAGTTCTGATGGAGGTTTAAATTTCATGACAGGTGTCCTGTAAAATATATATTTTTTTGTATGTGTTTTCAGGTTGCTGCGACAAATATGACTTGGCACTGTAAGTTGTGTTCAGCTTCTTTTACAACTAGAACATGTTTATTTAAACACTGTAGACTGCAGCACAGCCACTTTTCAAAAACTAGCCCACTCCCATGCCTCCATGATGATTGTATGTGCACGTTTCAGACACTTAGTGCACTGAGTACTCATCTGTCAAGATATCATACACAAGAACATAACAGCAGTGCAAAGGAGATTCAGCAACTTGTGACGTTCAAGTGTCCTTTATGCACATTTCAGCAACCTTTTTCTGAGTCTGTACTCCTCAGTCACATAAGAACACACTTAAAAAAGCATGAGACAGTGGTATGCCCATACAAAGGATGCAACTATAGCACAAATGTATACTCTTCATTTAACACCCATAAAAGTAGAGTGCATCAAGCGAGTCTTGCGTCAGACTTTGGTAGTGACATTGTCTATGAGCATACTCAGAATCTCCAAGCCACCAGCTCTAACGTCACTATTGATTTGGATGAAGAGTGTCCAGTTCAGAGCACAGAAATGCAGGATGATACTTCAAAACTAAAAGATCAGCTCAAACTTAATGCAGCATCTTTATTTCTAAAGATGCAGACTATCCTTCATGTGTCAAACACAGCTACACAAGAAATAGTTGATCACCTGAATCAGATCTTCTCTTTATCTCAGCCACTGATCAAGGATGCAATTAACGATATATTGCAGAGACATGGTCACAATATAACAGATTCCACACTCGATGAAGTTGTCAGTGCTGTCATGGACTCTAATGTTGTTTTTAGTGCTACCTCCAAAGGTGCAGACTTGTCCTCTTGTAAGCGAAGAAAGACATTTATAGAGTGCAACTATCCATTGGTAATGCCAATAGAGTACCATTTAGAAGCACCTGGTCATACCATGATGTATGTTCCAATCCTTCAAATGATTCACGAGCTGTTCAAAAACACAGATATCCTGAGCAAGATCAGAGAACCAAACACTGAGCCTGGTTATTATGTGTCATATCGTGATGGCTCTCATTTCCAGGAAAATGAATTGCTCTCAACAGAAGATCTACACCTAGCAATACAGCTATACATTGACGATCTTGAAATCGCTAACCCTCTCGGCACATCACGTAAAGTTCACAAACTTTGTGCTGTATACTGGGTCCTAGCAAATGTGCCGCCCAAGTATAGATCAGCAATGCACACTATACAGTTGGCCATGCTAGCTAAAGTGACAGACCTCCAGAAATATGGATATGCAGCTGTAATTGCTCCACTGGTTCGTGATATTCACACACTTGAACAGGATGGTGTTTTCATTGAATCTGTTGGTCAGAATGTGAAAGGCACCATCTTCTGTGTTTCTGCTGACAATCTGGCTGCACATGGGTTAGGTGGCTTTTTGGAGTCATTCAGAGCAGATTATGTTTGCAGATTCTGCATGGCCACAAGTGAACAGTTTCAAACAACTGAGGTAAAAAAGGAGGAATTTGTCCAGAGAACCAAAGCGAGTCATGACATTCATGTACAAAACGTCCTCCAAGATGAGAGTTCAAGCAGCAAATTTGGGGTTAAAGGTGATTGTGTCTTCCGTGAGTCACTTGAGCACTTCCACCCTATCACAGGTTTTCCTCCAGATCTACTACACGATCTTTTGGAAGGAATCGTTCCAGTTGAACTGGCACTTTGCATCAGAGAAATGATTCGGCTTAAGTACTTCACTTTAGAATATTTGAACCAAAGGATCACATCATTCCCATATCAGCACACTGATAAAGTAAATAAACCTCATCCAGTTCCCAAAACATTCATGACCCGGAGAACAATAGGAGGCAACGGGCATGAAAATGCTATGCTGTTAAGACTACTTCCGTTACTTGTAGGCAGTAAAGTACCAGAGGGTAATGTTGCATGGGAGGTTTTGATGGACTTGAAAGAGTTGGTGGAATTAGCATTGTGCCCATCATTTTCTGATGAAAAATTGGACTATTTTGTTTGCAAAATCAGTGACCACAGACAGATCCTACAAGAGGCTTTCCCTGAGTTTAGGCGTCGTCCTAAGCATCACTATGTGGAGCACTATCCCACCTTAGTTAAGTGCTTCGGGCCCCTGGTGCATGTTTGGACCATGCGATTTGAAGGTAAACATCGTTTCTTTAAGAGAGTGGTGCATGATGCTCAAAACTTCAAAAATGTCTTGAAGACACTGGCAATCAGACACCAAAACATGATGGCATTTCACCTTGGTTCACCATCATTTTTCAAACCAAAAACACAAACATCCAGGGTTGACTCTGTTTTGGTTTCAGCTCTACCAGAAGTAGCTCAGGCTCACATTAGAGGACAAACAACTAGTGACACTGTCTATTGTACATCAAAGGTGACCATTGATGGCACAGACTATACTAGTGGCATGTTTGTGTCAGTTGGAAACAGTGGGGGACTGTCAAAATTTTGCAGACTAACACAGATCTACCTTGTGAATCACAATGTTTCTTTTCTCTGTTGTGATTATGACTCCTGGTATATAGAGCATCTTCGATCCTACGAGCTGTCAGGCACACAGGAAAGCCAGTCTATCCACCTGCAGTCTGACTTCAATGATACAACCCCACTCTCTGCATACACGATTGATGGCTTGCTGCTGTTGACTCCCAAGAAGTTCATACAAGTGAGACAAAATTAAGACCACTCTATGGTGAGTAATTCTTCATAAATCATTAATTGTTCATTTATTGGAAAATGTGCTCAGTATAACCAATCATTATATAGCTACATCAACATACATTACCTGCATTTTGGAATTGCACTCTTTGGTAACACATTCTAAAGAACATGTCTATAATGCATTAAAAGCACAAATATAACTGGCCAATGTCATGGTAGACATAATGTACTGTGGAACCCAGGTCTCAGATTTTTCTTTCAAACACAGTCACTTTGGCATGGAGGTATAAAGCATTATGAATGCTGAACACATTGGAGGTTGTCATTAATGATTATAAACAATTAGTGAGACTTATAAATTCACTATAATGTCTGTGTGCTGATGTGTTTTTAACCTTACAATCTCTTCATTTATTAAAGTGATGGCAGCTGAAGCCCCACAAAACATGATCCTTCGTGTCATCGAGGCAGACCGTGTAAGAAAATTAAAACTCAGCTCCCGTCCAGCCTCTGTTGATGCACTGATTGAGATTTTAAAAGAACAACTGGAACTGGACTGTGACTTCAGTTTGCAATACGAAGATCCAGACTTTGATGGAAAACTCACTTGCCTTGTTGACATCGAGGAGTTACCACAAAAAGCCTGTGTTCATATTTCACTTACACAGGATTCCAGTTCTCTTGCATCAACTGATACCCTTTCAGATGTGTCATCCCCAGAACGTCTGAGCAGATGGCCTCCAGGTCCTTTTCAAATTCCCACATTTGCGTTTGACGTTGAGCTGACACTTAGAGATGGGAATGCTGAATTTGAAAAGAATGAAAGACCTCTTCAGTTGTCAAGGGACCAGAAGCACAATATTTTAGACAAACTGGCATCCACCATATATGGTTTTAAGGCATAACCCGGTGATAAAGAGATAGCAATGGTGGCTGAAGCTCTTGTAAGGAAACACCCCTGTTTAAAAGAAGCAGGATCTGAAAATGGATGGAATGGCTGGAAGAACAGCTTCAAGTTTAAAATGGGCAATTACAGGACCAAGATGAGAAGAGCTGGATGTCAGGAGGTCGCTGTAAATGCTGGGAAAAGGAGCCAAAAAAACCCAGAGAATGAACCTTCACACTCCAACATCAAAAGACCTAAGCGTGCAGAGGTCAACTTCCTGCCTAACTTTCCTCAAGGAGAGGATCCCTCAAGTCTTGACCTTTTGAGGCAGGCTATTGTTGAGGAAGTAAAGAAGACTGAGAAAAACCTACCCCTTATTAGTAAGATGATGCAGAACACGTTTGCTTTGCGACGCCAGACCATTGTGATGTCATGTCCTCCGGTGAAAGAGCTAATGGACCTCTGGCCTGCTCTTCATATGCAGTCTGAGGTAATATGGGTCAACTCTTTCATCTGTTTTTATCTTTGCTAAATAAATTTAATAAATAAATTCATTTTGTAGGTTCTTTTTCAGTTTTTATCTTTGCTACTTATGTCACATTGTCTGTAATGTTGCCTAATTTCATTCATCATAAAATAAATAATTGCTGTTACTGTCCTTTCCTCCAATGCAGGTGTATGCAGAGTTCCAACGGATAACTAACCAGAACCTACCTAACACTTTCTACGCGGAGCTTGATCGCCACACTTCTCGTTTGATGGCCTTATTTAGGCAGAAAGCCTCCAAAACTGGAAAGACGGCAGATGCTTTGGCAGACATTTTCAAAGTCCATGATACACAGGTGATTATACAGTACATTTCACAGGTAGAGTCTTAGTGTAATGTTGGGAGTTTAATGCTTCAAATAAGCTTTTAAATTCCACAATTGCACCAGATGAGTCAGCAGATTATTAGTGGATTTATGTGCAGATACTGGAAATTAATTAACTAATAATTAGTTGGGACTGTTTAGCATTGGGTTTGAATTGTAAACTTGTCACAAGACTATTTTAATCTTCTTAGGAATTACATGATGTCCACATAAGGCGTACCACTGTTCTCCATGCCCTTCCTGTGTATCTACGTGAGGAAGTCTCTGGATTTTTCAGAACATGTGTGGTAAGTCCAAGTAAAGCGATATCAGGCCTATTGTACTGTAAATTAACCAATTCATATTTTCATTTCATTTCCAACACACTAGAATTCCTGTATATGTACCAGTATTTCAACTTCAAACCTCTGGCAAGATGTTCATAAGTGTGAAGTGTCATTTTGGGCCCATTACGGCATCAAAAAAAATCAACTGCAAAGAAAATCAAGTAGCCGTCATTAGCCTAACAGTGGAACACATAAGTCACAGTCTTTCAGACTTGTGTATTTCTTGTTATTTATATGACATCCAACTGTAATCAAAATTGCCACAGCCATAGTTTCAGTGAATGTGATTATATGATCTCCCTTTCATTTTTTAGGATGATATGGATGAGCCAGACCTGGGGGATGCATCAGTGGTCCTCCTTACAACCGTCAGCGATGATGCAACAAGCCCAGTTCACTACCACCCAGTGAGAGTCTCTGTCGTCCTAGAGGGTGATGTGGTTGTCAGCCTCCCCAGGCTTGCTGATGCCTTCCTGGTAATGTTCGGCCTGATCTATGCACTACATCTCAGTTATCCCAAGGGACTGACAAACACTTTTGAGTTCACACAGAAAATCGTACTTGGTCTTGATGACTCTAAACTGTCACCCAAGCTGCAGACTCTTAAAAATGACCTGATGTTGTATGTGTAACTCAAGATCCAATAAGGAGTGGTGGATTCTGATGGCTCACTCTGTTAGAGCACAGTCCACAATGAGAATATGTAATGTCAGGTCCATGTTGACTACTGTTCAACTGTAGATGTTAAAGTTGCTGCTCTACTCAACTTGTTTTTAGCCAAATGGCACAAAGTACACACTGTCTTTGTACTGGTTAATGTAAATTTTATTGTTGTTTAACTGAAATGCAGGGTTGAATTAAGTGTTTATACACTATGGCATTTTGTTTTTAAAAGGTGTACTATATAGTTTTGGGAAATAATTTTTTATCTGAAAAGAAAGTTCTTCATTGATACATTTTCATAAATAAATAAACAACTCAGAGTTTCAGGCTGCTTTACTTCAGTAAAGTAGCCACCTTTCTAGTTGGAAACAGTGTTATAGGGACTTTATTTTCTTCTGAGGATGGAATGTTTATTCTGTTATGGAAATGGATCAAATAACTACTTTTTATTGTCTTATTAATATTGTTAATTCTGATTTTCGAGTTTGAATTACTTTTCTAAAGCTATACAGTGCACCCTAAAGTTGCTAGATTTGAACCAGATAGCCAAAGGAAGGCTACACACTGCCTTTGTACATGTAAATGTACAGTTTTGAAATTTTAGCAGTTCTAGTATATATCAGGCCTATTGGTCGAGGTCGAGGTGGTGTCCAGCAAACGATGTGGGCTTTGTTGATAATTGGCGGACTTTCTGGGGAAAACCTGGTCTCATTAGGAGAGACGGCATCCATCCCACTTTGGACGGAGCGGCTCTCATCTCTAGAAATTTAACCCATTTCATTAGCCAACAACCAGCCTGACAACCCAGAGTTGAGACCAGGAGGCAGAGCTGCAGTCTTACACGCTTCTCTGAGCTTCCATTAGATCAGTTGCACACCCAAAACTTCATTGAGACTGTGTCTGCCCCCCGACCACCTAAATTAATTAAATTAATCAAATCAAAAGTCCACAGAAGAGGAGTCGTGCATGAAAATCTAATAAAAATTAACAGCAACTCTGCAATCTCAAAACAAGACAAGAGAATTAAATGCGGACTCCTAAATATCAGATCCCTGTCATCGAAAGCTGTACTAGTAAATGACTTAATTTCAGATTGTAATATTGATTTATTCTGTCTTACTGAAACTTGGCTGCATCCTGAAGAATATGTCAGCCTGAATGAATCCACTCCACCCAGTCACTTTAATACTCACATTCCTCGAGGCTCCGGCCGAGGAGGTGGTGTTACAGCTATTTATGACTTAAGTCTGTCAATCATTCCTAAACCTAAATTAAATTATAACTCATTTGAAAGCCTTGTTCTGAGTCTTTCACATCCAACTTGGAAAACTTTACAGCCAGTTCTATTTGTTGTAGTGTATCGAGCACCTGGTCCTTACTCAGAATTTTTATCTGAATTCTCTGAGTTTTTATCAAGTCTAGTCCTCAAATCAGATAAAGTAATTATTGTAGGTGATTTTAATATTCATGTGGATGTCGTTAATGATAGCCTTAGTACTGCATTTATCTCATTATTAGAATCTATTGGCTTCTCTCAGTGTGTACATAAACCAACTCACTGTTTTGACCACACCCTTGACCTTGTTCTAGCTTATGGTATCGAGATTGAAAATCTAACAGTTTCTCCACAGAATCCTCTTTTATCAGACCATCACTTAATAACTTTTGAAGTTCTATTACTGGACTACACACCATTAGGCAAAAACTCCTTCACTAGATGTCTATCTGATAGTGCTGTAGCTAAATTTAAGGAAATTATACCGCTGGCACTAAACTCAATGCCATGTCTCAATATAATAGAGGACTCCTCCACTAACCTCAGTTCCTCACAAATCGATCATCTTGTTGATAGCACTGCAGGCTCATTGCGAACAACACTGGACTCTATTGCCCCCCTGAAAAGGAAACCTATAAAGCACAGGAGGTTAGCACCCTGGTATAACTCGGATACCCGCAAATTGAAGCAAACATCACGGAAATTTGAAAGGAAATGGCGTTCCACCAACTTGGAAGAATCCCGCTTAGCCTGGAAAGATAGCCTTAAAACATATAGGAAGGCCCTCCGCAATGCCAGAGCAAGCTATTACTCGTCATTAATAGAGGAAAACAAAAACAACACCAGGTTTCTTTTCAGCACTGTAGCCAGGCTGACAGAAAGTCACAGCTCTACTGAACCATGTATTCCTACAACGCTCAGTAGTAATGACTTCATGAGCTTCTTCAATGATAAAATTTTAACTATTAGAGACAAAATCCATCATCGCCTGCCCTCAACTGGCACTATTGTATCTTTAAACACAGGAACCTCAGAAACAGTTCTAAATTCTGACTTATATTTAGACTGCTTCTCTCCCATCGACCTCCACCAACTAACTTCGATGGTTTCTTCATCTAGACCAACAACTTGTCTCCTAGACCCCATCCCAACTAGGCTGCTGAAAGAAACTTTACCTTTAATTAGCACATCTTTACTAGAAATGATCAACCTGTCTCTATTAACAGGATACGTACCACAATCCTTTAAACTAGCTGTAATCAGACCGCTCCTTAAAAAGCCTAATCTTGATCCAGAAACTTTAGCCAACTATAGACCTATATCCAACCTCCCTTTCCTCTCCAAGATCCTTGAGAAAGCAGTCGCCAACCAGCTATGTGACTTTCTTCATAAAAATAGTTTATATGAGGATTTTCAATCAGGTTTTAGAGCACATCATAGCACAGAGACGGCACTGGTGAAAGTTACAAATGACCTCCTAATCGCTTCTGACAAAGGACTTGTCTCTGTCCTGGTCTTACTAGATCTTAGTGCTGCATTTGATACCATTGATCATCACATTCTACTACAGAGACTGGAACACTTAATTGGCATCAAAGGACCCGCATTAAACTGGTTTAAGTCCTATTTATCGGATCGATTTCAGTTTGTACATGTTAATGATGAGTCATCCCTGTATACCAAGGTTAGTCATGGTGTTCCTCAAGGCTCCGTGCTTGGACCCATACTATTCACCTTATATATGCTCCCTCTAGGAAATATAATTCGGAAACACTCCATAAACTTTCATTGTTATGCAGATGATACACAGTTATACCTATCAATAAAGCCAAATGAAACTAATCAGCTTACTAAACTCCATGCATGTCTCAAGGACATCAAGACCTGGATGACCTGCAATTTTCTGCTGTTAAACTCAGATAAAACCGAAGTTATAGTACTTGGTCCTAAACACCTTAGAGATGCATTATCTAATGATATAGCGAGTTTGGATGGCACTAACTTGGCCTCCAGCACCACCGTCAGGAATCTGGGAGTTATCTTTGATCAAGATATGTCCTTCAACTCCCACATAAAACAAATTTCAAGGTCTGCATTTTTTCATCTACGTAACATTGCAAAAATCAGGCCCATCCTGTCTCAAAAAGACGCAGAAAAGCTAGTCCATGCATTTGTTACTTCCAGACTGGACTATTGTAATTCTCTATTATCAGGCTGCCCTAACAAGTCTCTAAAGAGTCTCCAGCTGGTCCAGAATGCTGCAGCACGTGTACTGACAGGAACTAAGAAAAGAGATCATATTACTCCTGTACTGGCCTCTCTGCACTGGCTCCCTGTAAAATCAAGAATAGAGTTTAAAATCCTTCTCCTCACTTACAAAGCTGTTAATGGTCAGGCACCATCATATCTCCAGGAGCTCATATTACCCTATCACCCAACTAGAGCATTACGCTCCCAGAATGCAGGATTACTTGTAGTTCCTAAAGTCTCCAAAAGTAGAATGGGAGCCAGAGCCTTCAGTTATCAAGCTCCTCTTCTGTGGAACCATCTTCCTGTTTTGGTCCGGGAGGCGGACACCCTCTCTACCTTTAAGAGTAGACTTAAGACCTTCCTCTTCGATAGAGCTTATAGTTAGGGCTGGTCCAGGACAGGCCCAGGCCTGTCCTGGACCAGCTCTTAGTTATGCTGCTATAGGCCTAGTCCGGGGGACAATGACACACTGAGCTTCTCTCTCCTCCCCTCTCCTCTCCTCTCCTCTCCATCTGTATACATTATGCCTGTATACATGCCCCATCTCTGCATGTCACTGACTTGCTTCTTCCCCGGAGTCCTTGTGCTTTCTAGTCCTACAGGCTCCCTTGGATCCTGGCCGCGCCCGGGTCGTGGATCGTGGATGCGCCCACTGCTATGGCCCTGCCTGATCGTGGATGCGCCCACTGCTATGGCCCTGCCTGATCGTGGATGCGCCTACTGCTATGGCCCTGCCTGATCGTGGATGCACCTACTGCCATGACCCTGCCTGACACCCACCACTACTGTCGCTAATATTAGTCACATCTCTGTTACATACGTTCCACTACTATTATCGTACTGCATTGCTACATACCATCCTTGCCATTGATCATTACTACTGTTATCACTAGTAATCACATTTCCATGTGCATTTCATCATTATTGCTGTAATACATCTTTGTGTACTTTCACTCCTGTCAACCATCGCTTATAATTGAATACATTGTGATCTCGTTGATCTGCTCTGTACATGCGACATCTATTGCACGTCTGTCCGTCCTGGGAGAGGGATCCCTCCTCTGTGGCTCTCCCTGAGGTTTCTTCCGCATTTTTTCCCTGTTAAAAGGGCCTTTTTTGGGGCAAGTTTTTCCTCACTCGAATCGAGGGTCGAAGGACAGAGGGTGTCGTCTCTGTACAGATTGTAAAGCCCTCTGAGGCAAACTGTGATTTGTGAATTTGGGCTATACAAATAAAATTTGATTTGATTTGATTTTGATTTAGTTGTGAAGAATTTCTAAGCAATTTGTTTATACATTGCTGCACTGCAAGTTTACAGCCAGATGGCCACAAGTGTGCCTTTGTAATTGTTTCTTTAATTCTCCTTTTTGCTATTACTATTACTGTCTTTCAAATATTGTTTATGTTTCATTTTGTGCTAAAAGGCACAGGTGTGGGCAAATAATCTTTCTAAACTCAAATTTTTGGTCACCACCCAAGACTTGCTGATGCCCCCCTGGTAATGTTGTATTAACAGTTTATAAGCTATTTGTGACATAAAGATATTTTCTTAATCTAATTTTAGCTTTTCTGAGTTTGAATATTGTCTACTATTACATGGTTCATCTAAAAGTATAAACAAAAAGGCCAGAAGTAGACTTGATCATTTTTATTTTTTATTTATGCATTTATTTGTTTGTTTTTTTATTTCATTTTTTTTGCTAAGAGACTGGGCAAGAAAAGTTTATACTAAACATCTGAATAGAAAAAAAAAACCTTTTAATTTGATGTGGGTTTCTTTTGTTTGACTTATAAGTCAAGTGTACTTATTATGTTTAAGGCAATCAGTTGCCACAAATATTTTACGTTTGGAGGTAAATGATTTTGATTTGTGCAAGTCTATGTTTTTGAGTTATGAGTAATCAAAGGATTGATTGAAAAAACTAATAAATGTTAAGTTCATGAAACATAAAAATCCTGAGTTTTCATGCTTGAAATTATTAAGTTCACTTCAGTTATTGCAATGAGAAAGATAAATAAATATTTGAGTTGGCTTAATCAGTAAATTTAATTTCATTATAATTTAAAATTACATTTACCATAAACTCCAAATATATAAGTTCTGATATACTCAAATGTTTGAGTTTATGAACTCAAAATAATTGTGGCAACTGATTACCTCACTTTTTTTGAGTACTGCTAATTTATTCGGGTTTACAGTGTTCTCCTGCACAATTCTCTTACCTGCACAGACAAAACAGTCCCACCACACATCTACCAGGCCTCAAACAAAGAGGTGCTAATGACTCACACCTGTCCTTATAAAGAGGGGGAGCTTTCTCTAGCCCTACCTACAAGGGGCAGTGCTCCTAATTCAGGTGCCCGCCCTCATCCTCATGAACAGTAAGAGAGTGTGTGTGAGTGTGTGAGTGTGTGAGTGTGAGTGTGAGAGTGAGAGAGTGAGAGAGTGAGTGTGTCTCTCTCTCTCAGGTGTCTGCCCTCACATATAGAAAGTTTAAGTACTGTATACTTGGCTTGTAGTTGTTCTTACTCTTATGATAGAGTAGCCTATTTAATACTTTTGCCCGCATATTGGCTTCTTTGAGGTAGTACTCCAGCATGTTTTACATACTATCTTATAACTTACATGTTAAAGTTTATAATAACACATCAGCTTTGGGGTGGAATAGCTGAGAGTAAATAGTACACAAGTGGAACTGAAACTGATCTTATATGTACACAGTGTTATTAACCCACACAGACACAGGTAAACATTTGCCTGATTTTATTGACAATTCTTCCAAGGTGTGAGAGTATTATAACAGACTTGATTCATACTGGCTGCTATTATAAGCCATTACCAGAATATGAACACATTTATGTTTAAATATCATCACAAAACATCAAGTCTCTCATCTCATCACAAAAGGAGCAAGTCTCTTTATGTAATACATAAATCATTGGCTACTGCACGACTCATGACCGCTCTTCTAGTCCATTTCTACTTTTATACACTCTTTAAGCCTGTATATCCCATCAGACCCGTAATTAGCTTTATAGCAGTTATTCTCTTATTTTTCAAACAAAATTTTTGATTGTCTTCTCTATGCCATTCTATCTTATATAATATAAGAATATATTGATATATGTAAATGCAGGGGTGGAATTAATGAATTACATGTACTCTTGCTTTGGTAACAAAGCTGTTGTATAGCTACTTCAATTTGGATTATTTTTAAAAATAGGTCATCTTACTGTGACAGAGTGGTTCAATAAGTTGCCATGACAACGCCACCCAGGGGAATTTCACCCCCAGGAATTTATTAAAGTAAGATGTTACTATTTTACTATAGTGTTTTCACTTGATATTAGCACGCAGGACACAGGTTCAATAAAAGATTTCACGGGGGCAGAGAACGTTTTAAGTGCAAAAATGATTTATAAAATAACCAAACAAAGTTAAACCAAAAACAATAACAATAAAGGGAAACCAACAAGGGTAAAGACAGGACTGGGCTTACCATGGCAGCAGGGATCAAAACGAGGGATGGGAGTCCACAACCAAACAAAAATCACCCGTGACACAGCAAACCAATCAGGAGTGTGAAGAAACCTACCACCAGAGGAGTGAACTGCTGCCTGGGGCCACAGCACCTGTCAAATAAACAAAGAAAATTAACACAAGTCTGGAAGAAAAACACAATACAAGGACATTAATAAAGACAATAACGAAATCCAACCAACCAAATGAATATTAACAAAATACAGTACAAAACAGATTCAGATTCTTAAGACAACGTAAAGCAACAAATAACTAAATAACGAAGGAGTGAAAATGGGAAACCAAACAAAAGGCATCAAAATGAAGAAGGGACCAGAGCAGCAAGCAGCAGCGGTCAGCAGCAGCGCAGCCACGTCAAAACTGCAGCGACCAGCCGCTTCAACCAGCAGCAGCGAACAGCTGCAGTCAGTAGCTGCACAAAACAGCAGCAGCGTACTTGGGGGGGTGGTGGCCGATGACAGGCCAGGCACCTTGACAGCCCCTAACAAAAAGGGCACAACTAAGTTATATTAACAATTTTGGCGGATACATTAATCATGTCGAGGTGAGTTTCATTCATAAAAAAACGGGACCTTCACCTACCGGCGGGCAACGGTACAGTCTCACTGACGAGGAGGAGGAAGATGAAAAGGGCAATAAGCCATCAGTCAGCCGAGAGTCTGGTGCCAGCTGATACAGCCGGGCAGACAACGCCAACTCGCCAAGAGGACCGGACGCCAACCAACCCGGGCTCCAAGCGGGGCGACCTGTCCCTCCGCACCAACAGCCAACTGCACACATACAAACACCGGTGTCACCAGTGCGCACACGGCGCCGATTGCGCACCGGAATGGAGAGAGTATACTGGCAGAGTGCATTACCTCGAGACAACCGTGAAGCACGTTGGCGGCCACGTTATCACGCCACACGGACTGCTCCGCCACGCCAGGCTGCCGCCACCACCACAGGAATCATCCAGCAGAGAGAGAGAGAGAGGAAGAGGTGTGGTCGGGCACCTGCCTATATAGGTGCACATGGTGCCGCCCAGCGCACAGCACAGCGAGACCCCAGCGCAGTGCCGTACAGAGGCATAGCGGGCCACTACATCTTCCGCAGTGGCGTCATTAGGCCTAGTAGGCCAGTTGGCTATGAGTTTTAGTCCTAAAATATTCTTAAGCCCCCCTGAATAATTTTATGTTCGTTTATTAAATTATTTTTTTTTACAAAAAAGTGCAGACAAATTCAATATAATGTGGCCAGACTATGAGTTTAAATAAATAAACCAGTTATTATTAACTTAAATGTGATCATAAATCTTAATTTCCCTTCACTTCATAGTGGAAGTGGTAGAGAGTCAGAGTCAGTGCGTCGTTATCCAGTCCATTCCACTTGTTCATATAGAGCACGCCCACATCACTGAAATCCAGTCCACGTTTTCCCTGCAACCTAGGTTGCACTCGGTACCTGGGTACCTGCAGTGTGTGTACCGGGAGCGGAGCACACAGAACCGACTAGAGCAGCATTAGGAGAAGAACGTGAACAAGAATGGATATACGAATTTTTTTCAAGAGAGTAAGTATTCATCACTGCTGATAGTAACAATAAGTTAGCTGCAGCCCCCCAGCTAACAGCAGAAAGTCCCACGTAATTGCCAAATGCTCCCTGTTTGACAAATAAAAACCTGGCTTGCACACTCTGCAGCTGAGAGCCCCCTGTACAGGAGGCAGCGTGAGATGCGTGCTGTATATCTCTGTGCACGTCTTACCTTTGTTGTTTTGCGGTCAAAAGTTACATTTCAGCTCAAAAAGAACTCTGCTACAGTAGCTAGCTAGTTAGTCCGAAATGCAATGTGAAGGTCCTGGTTGTTTATAGAGTTAGGTGTGCACTCTTCATATTATCTTTGGGGTGACTTCCTTCTGGAGCATCAGATGCACACCGTGAAACAGCTCATTCACTTATGATTATGTGAATAATAATAATAATAATAATGACAATAATAATGATGATGAATGATAATACGGTAATAATAATAATAATAATAATAATAATAATAATAATAATAATAATACACTAGTAATAATCACTCCACCACCCCTATTGACCTGTAGGAGTCAGGGCAGAGGAGCGGAGAGAGTGAGAGGGGAGAAACCTCTACTGGAAAGGTGAGTCTAGAACACAGTGCTCTTTTTTTTGCATACAGTTTTGGCTAATACATGTAGGCTCTTAATGAATAAGAAGCATTGGTTAAATATGGCACTGTAACTATGTGGATTTTTTTCTTTTTTTGTTGTTGTCAATGCTGTAAACATACAGTACTTCCTGTGTTTGTTGTTGTACTGTGTTAAAAATGTAATGGTGGCCTAAAACATTTACACAGTAAAGTATCTCTGTTAAATCTGTCCAAAACGTGCAATTTCTCAGTTTTTGTTAGCTGTTTGTGAAATTAAACGTTCGCTCACATTCTGTGCATCTCCTGGGGGCTAAGCCCCCTCTGTCCTTAAAACCCAGTGACGCCCCTGATCTTCCTGCCACATTACTTTTACTAAAGGACTTTTTTATATATATACCATTTCAGCTGTATACATTTGAATTCATTGCCAATACAGAATTTTTAAAAAATGAAATACAATATTCATGAGAAACTGTGAAAATTCAACAAATGAATCAGCAGCTGCAGCAAAGAAGGAGCTGCCTGTGTGCGTGTCTGTAGGAAAGCAGAGCCTCACATCCAGAGTGGTGACACCATGCACTTTTTTGACATAATGGAAAACGTACATGTTAAATATGTGCCTTCACATGCCGTGTGTCAGGGGTTGCAAGGGGTGCAGTCTCATTTGTGCCTAACGAATTGTGAAAAGTCAGAAAATGCTCTATAATGCACAAAAATGATTGGGGAAGTCATTGTGGGATAAGATTAGCCTTATTGTCACTGGGCATATTTTAAAGAAAAGGGCAGTATGTACCTTGATGGGAAAATCCACCACTTGTCTTGTGGATGTCCAGTCAGTGTTGGTGTTAATTTGAAAAACAATCCTAATTTTCTGCTATATTGAAAAAGAAAGATGACTTCTCAAGCTCATAGACCAATACAGTGCCTACATTAACCAGGATGCATTGCATGGTAGCTTTTGGAACCAACGTCTATGTTGCCATGTGTCATTACCTGATCATACAGCTATTATTTTGTTGGTCAGAACATATAGTTAGGTGACCAAAATACTCATCAACACGCCATGTGGCTACACAGAAGAGGACTTCCATGTTAAAAGCACTGGATTTTACATGTTATTTATCAGTGGTTTAATGGGCCACCCTGCTATTACTCTCAGTGATCAAAATAAAACAAACACATGGTGTTGTGGTTGACCAGCCAGCAGTGACTTCTACATTTGCTACACGGCTGAGATACTTCTACCTTCAAGTGAGGTGTGAGGACTTTTTACTACCTCAGACAATTTCTCTTGCTGGGACTGTCCAAACTCTTCCAGATCTGTTTGAGTGCAGTGGGGCACAGAGGCTGAGTGGGCTGGTTATATTAGGGAGAGAGCTCTATTTGCTTTAAATTACTGGTTTGTGGCTGCATCTGCTGTGGAGTTTATATAGTTTATACATCTATGTGTTGTTACTTTAGTGGTGTTTTATCATGCTGCTAAGGTAACAGTTATTACATTTAGTTTTAATGAGAATATACAGAGAAAGACGTGTATATTTGCAACTGATTACCAACAGGCTGCAAACTCTATACAAATGTGATGTCTTGAATTTGGACATCAGGGCTGAGTGGTGTGATGTTGCTCTAAAAGTGATACTGAATTGACATTTGATGCAATTGTAGCCTTTACATGTTCTTTAATATAACAGTGCCATCAAATACCACTAGACAGCCCCCTTGACCTGAATGTAATATTCTATAAATGTGTGTGAATGACAATATAAATGATCTGACTTTATCATAAAAGGTAATTACCGTTAAGTCTTCAGAACTTAGATGGGACTTTGCTGTGTCATCCAACTGAGTTCCAGTTTTCTTCAGCCAAGACTGCAGCCTGTTGAAATGTTTTTCAACATTGTCCCAACTGGATGGACTTTAGAACACAACTGCAGCACTTTGCACCATGTCATCCAGGTCTCCCAAAGTACTTGCAGTTGTGAGAAGTCCAAAAGTATGCATGGCCAGGTGGTAGTGGTTCGATGCACTGTGGGTTTTAAAAATAAAAGATTAAATATTTTCATGTCATGTAAGGAAATATGTACATGTAACCTGGCAGCACAAACATATTTTTATGTTATGTTCTTAGTGTAAATAGGCTACCAAAAAATTGTAGTAATAATAGGTTATGCTTACTACTTTCTGCACATTTCCTTAGCATTCTTCATAACATGACTAAGGCAGCGATGGAGAATGGGCACCTCAAAATCAGCTTTTGTTGCTGTGCCACTAGCAATACTGTAATAATGGTCAATGGCGTCATGCAAGTTCTTTTTTGCAAATGACAGACATATTGCCTGTATCAATACCATTGAACCATCACACATCAGCATGATGGGTGCCCGCATGCCCTTTCGTCCGTATGCCCTTGCCACATCGGTCTGAAATGCCTCCAAAAAATATAAGACCGAGGCTGTCGTGTGGTCGCACGTCAGGTAGGTGGCAACTGGCAAAGGGGAGCATTTTTTCGTTGGATGGTGAACCACAAGTTCGTAGACATAGAAGGGAGGGGAGCCCTTCTCCTTTTTTTTAATGCTCCCTGTAGCATCCAAATACACAATGTCCTCCCTGCATCACTCCTGAAAGTGTCAATGCTCCTGAGAGACCACAAAAGAACACCTTTTGGGTGTAAAAACACCTTTTGTAGAACCTCCTCTGGGGTGTTCTTTTTGTTCTCCAGCATTTTTTGGAGGCTGAGCATATCATGACTGTGAAGACGGCTTCTCTGGCGTACTTCCCAGGAAATGCTCTTCAGGACCTGAGGAGTTGGAGCCTCATCCCTGCACCCAGACTCCATTACATCGTCATTTATTCCGGCCAACTTCTCGAGATACATGGCTCGAGGTAATTGTCTTTGTAAAACCTGGCCAATTGCTTCTCTGTCTTCTGCCCGTATTGGCCGTCGTATCAGTTCACTTCTGTTGTGAACACACTCCCCAGCTTGAAACTCCACCGTTGCCTTCAGGTCATCCTCACTCTCCACAGTCACAGTGAAAGTGACTGGGCAGTCGTGAAATCTGCAGTAACCCCGGCACTTGAATTCTGGGGATTTGTTTGAGCCGACAGCTCTCAGCCTGTGCCTCTTGAAGGCTATCGAGCAAAATGGGTGGATGGTCCTCACTCCTTGAGAGATTAAGTTGGTCCACTGCAGTCCTGCAGTGGACCAACTTCCTGCAACCCCTCTGTGTTTTCTTTTTTGTTTTAGGACAGTCCACTTTTTCTTATCAATTAAAAAGAATGATGGATTTGTTGGTAGTGGGATCCTGATGAATCCCTCGTCCTCTGATGTGTTGCTCCAGGTTTCCTATAGAGAATGCACAATGTTATTCCTGTGCCATTAAATATTTTTGTTTTAATATGTTTCTTATAATCTTGCACTGTACATTAGTAACATGTTATAAACAGCATGTACTTTAAAAGGTGTGTTATTATTTGGCTTACGAATAAAGGACAGATTTAGAAATGAGAAATGTAATGCAGATGCCCAAGTATGCAATACTAATTTAAAGTAAGGTATAATTCAGTAGTCAACACAGGTATGACAATATTAACTTCATGTACCCTTAATAACACAAGATGTGATCAATTCATTGTAATAATGGCATATTAGAATGTAGGCAGTTTCAGTACAAAAATAAACCAACATTGAACTGTCAGTTCTGGCCATTTAATAAACATTTAATATTAAAATACAAGCCATACCACTAAAAAAATGTCAAATGACAATAAGTAGTAAAGCTATCACTACAATTAAAAATACTTTTTAATGTTAAATAACGGTTAGACGGAATTAGTAATAGAGTACCCATAACTGTTTTCACAATACATATTGTTTCTATTTGGTTGTGAATATAATTTAGGATCAGCATAACGGTGGTGATGATTATGGTGTGATCGATTACCACACTATTTCTTTTTAAAACACTTATTTACAGCAACCCTTGTATCTTTAGATTATTTCAAGTACTAAAATCATCACCTATATTCATTGAAAAAAATCTGTATATACTCAAATATACTCAAATAATTACAAAGGAACATGCGCCATTCAGTAGACGTAAACATGTAAATGGCAAACGGACTGCCTGTTTATATGACTATTGTCCAAACTGCTTTACAATGTATGACTCATATTCATCCATTCAAACACACACTTTCATATTTTGATGGAGGAGGCAACCTTGTAAGTTGCCAACTTGCTGATCCAGAGCAATTTGGAGTTAGTGTCTAAGTCAATGAGTCTTTGACAAAATGCACAGAGGAGCAAGGAATTGAAAGTGGGACATGTCAATTACCAGACGTGGCTTTTTTGCTCCACAAAGATAACCAAGTTGTTTAAATGCAAATAACACACAATGATGACTAACTTTTTCTGAAGATTTGTCTTCATCTGGGTCTTTGCTGTCTTGGGACAGGAGGGGGGAGGACGACGGCTGTGGCTTGAAAGAAAGACAACACACATTTAAGCATATAAAGTATAGGGACAGTGGCATTCTACATAGCATGTAGGCACACAGTTATAACCAACCTGGTATAGAGATGTGTCTGCCTCAGGAGACATGTCTTTATCTGACTGAGGAGACTTGTCTTCATCTGGGTCTTTGCTGTCTTGGGACAGGAGGGGAGAGGATGACGGCTGTGGCTTGAAAGAAAGACAACACACATTTGAGCATATAAAGTATAGGGACAGTGGCATTCTACTTAGCATGTAGGCACACAGTAATAACCAACCTGGTATTGAGATGTGTCCGCCTCAGGAGACATGTCTTTATCTGACTGAGGAGACTTGTCTTCATCTGGGTATTTGCTGTCTTGGGACAGGAGGGGGGAGGACGACGGCTGTGGCTTGAAAGAAAGACAACACACATTTGAGCATATAAAGTATAGGGACAGTGGCATTCTACATAGCATGTAGGCACACAGTAATAACCAACCTGGTATAGAGATGTGTCTGCCTCAGGAGACATGTCTTTATCTGACTGAGGAGACTTGTCTTCATCTGGGTCTTTGCCGTCTTGGGACAGGAGGGGAGAGGACGACAGCTGTGGCTTGAAAGAAAGACAACACACATTTGAGCATATAAAGTATAGGGACAGTGGCATTCTACATAGCATGTAGGCACACAGTAATAACCAACCTGGTATAGAGAGGTATAGAGATAAAGACATGTCTCCTGAGGCGTCTGCCTCAGGGGACATGTCTTTATCGTCTTTATCTGACTGAGGAGACTTGTCTTCATCTGGGTCTTTGCCGTCTTGGGACAGGAGGGGAGAAGACGACGGCTGTGGCTTGAAAGAAAGACAACACACATTTGAGCATATAAAGTATAGGGACAGTGGCATTCTACATAGCATGTAGGCACACAGTAATAACCAACCTGGTATAGAGATTTCTCTTCATCTGGCTCTGTCTTGCCTTTGCTGTACTATCATTTTTTTAAATAGTGTATTACATTAGAACATTTTTATGATTGACAAAAGTTACTAACATTTTATATTTTCATTTACAAGAAATACCAACCTGTTCCAGCAACAATTGTTGCAGATTCAGACATTTTCTGCCAAAGGAAAAAAACAAAAAAACAAATGTATAGTGTAATCACTAAAAGTCATTTATCAAGCTTTGAATTTCTGATAATTAAACTCAAGTAAACACCTTATTAAATTCATAGGCCTTATGAACTCTGTACCGATTGTTCCTGTTGTTTGGAATCTTGAGCACAGAGCACACTTCACTCCAGAAGCCATCCTTATGTGATGCATTTTCTTTGAGTGTGATGCCACTCTTTTGCAACTCTATAACACTTTTCAAAATGTCATCGACACAGATTTGTTTTGATTTGTTCTATTTTGTAAAAAAAAAAAAAAAAGCGTAATTATTGATCATTAACATACATGGACATTCAGTCTTTGATTAAATATGTGTAATGAAGAGATGATTCATGATTGAATTAATAACTTACTCACCCCAAATAACCTGAAGGTGCATACTCTGTTTAAAATCAAAAAGGGCAGAATATTAGGAAGACAGCATACATACTCTTTCTATATACCATGCTAAAAAAGATTGCTGAGCTGGTTCCTCAGTATCCCATACCAGGCAGTCACTGTAGTAATTACTTTACATTACAGATTTTTTAAGAGAGATACTTATTGAGACATCAGAGGTCAACAGTATGTGCCACTCAGCACTGTCAACTTTTTGAATCTTGGAATTTCGAATCTGTGAATATATTTCCAACTTTGTCGAACTCCAAATCTAACTGTGCAAAGTATTTCCAGTCTTTGATAAAAAAAAAAAGAAAAAAAAAGGTTGCTTGTAAAGTCATTAAAGTTGACCCACGTGATGAAAATGTAACGGACTAAAATAGGCAGATATAATCCAAAAAGTCTCTTGGTGCCTCAACCTAAACCCAAAAGAAAGTCGTTTTGAATTGAACATGAAATTGTAACTTACAGACAAGTGGTTGATCGATATGGTGTTTCAGTGGCTGAAAATGATGATGCAGATTTGTAGATAGGTAGCATCCGACAGCCAATATTGAATGCCAAAATCAAAAAATCCGTAATGTCATGCACATTAGAATGTAAAATGATATTTTAGATTTATTTTATTAATTAAATAAATAAATATGTTCGATTGTGATGTAGATTGTAGAACATTACTGCTAATTAAGGGTGAGCGAGGTACTGTATGTCAGAAAAGATGGCATTTAACCGCATTATTCTATACATCATTACATGTACTATATACTGTATATGTAATGGTAGAGGCCCATTTGTCTCTGCTTGCAGATATTTGACAAACAAAATTGGCCAATAATAAAATACCCCAATTGGCACTCAACTGGCAAACCAAAAAGTAAACACAGATGTCCACTTTCTAGGCTCTTGGTCCTTGTAGTAAAGCAGATGACAGTATAAATGTCTTCTGTATCTGCATGACTTCCAAGTTGTCAGTCAGTTGTCATGAGAAAGGGGTGAAGGTGTGCTGATGAACATGCCGATTAAGGGTGAGAAATCACATTTTTAAAATCATAACTCTTATGGCCGGGTGGATCAGTTGGTAGTGTGTGTTGTGAGTCCTCAACAGCAGCCATATGTTTGAACACAAACATTTTATTTTCCAAAAGAACTTTCCATCAGATGTGTTGGTTAGACAGTTAGTTGTTAGTGAGTTTATACTTGTGTGCATCCACCCAATTTAGTTGCCATTCACTGCTTCAGTCCAGGAACAAAAATGTGCCTTGTCAGTGTGGTGTTGGCAAATCTGTGTAACTTTATCAGTATCCATTGTGTAAAAAAACAATAACAGTATTGCATGAAAAACATAACATTACCAAAACTTAATATCCTGTAAATAGTTCCACTACTATTATCGTACTGCATTGCTACATACCATCCTTACCATTGATCACTACCACTGTTATCACTAGTAATCACATTTCCATGTGCATTTAATCATTATTGCTGTAATACATCTTTGTGTACTTTCACTCCTGTCAACCATCGCTTATAATTGAATACATTGTGATCTCGTTGATCTGCTCTGTACATGCGACATCTATTGCACGTCTGTCCGTCCTGGGAGAGGGATCCCTCCTCTGTGGCTCTCCCTGAGGTTTCTTCCGCATTTTTTTTTTTCCCTGTTAAAAGGGCCTTTTTTTTTTGGGGCAAGTTTTTCCTCACTCGAATCGAGGGTCGAAGGACAGAGGGTGTCGTCTCTGTACAGATTGTAAAGCCCTCTGAGGCAAACTGTGATTTGTGAATTTGGGCTATACAAATAAAATTTGATTTGATTTGATTTGAAATATGAGAAATTTCACTTTATGGACAAATCAAAGAGTCAGGTTCACAGAGAGACACATGACACAATCTAAAATTTAACAGAACAAACTTTTTATTGAAGAGCTGATCAGTCATGTACACGATATCAGTCAATTCTAGTAAGAGAGACTAGCACTGGGAAAACACTGTAAAACAATACACACACAAGGCAGAAGATTAAATTCTGGCCAAATAGGGGCAGGTGAGGGCGCACATGTGGCTGAAAGACAAGAAGCACAGTGCGACTGAAATGACAGGACATGCTAGTCTTCCGGGGTGGATGGGTTTGTGAAATTGTAATGTAATGTTAATAATATAAACCTGAATTTGAGGAAAATATTGAGGATAATATTGAAAATATTTCAAATTTCAGAGGGCTTTAATTTTGAAAATCCACATCAGACCTTGCTGATATTACCTGAGTGACATTCTAGTAATATCAGTCTGAACTAAAATTAGTCTGTGGAAACAGGTAGTTTCCTCCCAATATCAATCTGAATTAAGAGAGAAATTTTATAAATATTTGACATTTTTGAGGGCTTTAATTTTGAAATACAATATCATAACTTCCTGATATTACACGAGTGAGTCTCTGACTCCATCTGAAGTTAAATTAGTCCGTGGAAACAGGAAGTTTCCTTTAAATGTAAATCTGAATTTTGGGAAAATATTGTAAACATTTGACATTTTAGAGGGCTTTAACTTTGAAAATCCACATCAGAACTTCCTGATATTATATGAGTTAGTCTCTGAGGTGGGGTGCTATCATTCTGAAGTGAAATCAGTCTGTGGAAACAGGGAGTTTCCTCCCAATTAGGGGTGTGCAGAGCAGCCGATATTTGTATCTGTATTTGTATTTGTTGAGGGGGGAAAAGTATTTGTATTTGTATTTGTATTCGAGTAAAATTCAAAATAGGCGTAACATTTTTTTTTTTTTTGAGTTACACTTCTAATTTTCGTTATCGTGTAAGTATTCTTTAATTATCCATTATAATAATTATGGATATGCAATATTGGTTGATGTTTTTCCATAAATCCAGCAATGAACATGTAATAAGGAATGTCATTGAAAAGAAAATAACATAACAGCCATTACCTCATCCATGGTTAAACAGACAACTAATAAAATATCATTGTGAACATTATGAACCCCACCACCACCCGTACTTGTTAAAGGACGTTCAACAGACAGAATAAAAACAAATAATACTTAGAAGAACTGTTCTTTCTAATGCACAGAATTCCAAAAACTAAACTTGATCTGTAAATAATATGACATAGTAGCCTGTAGCTAACGGTCATTATGCTTCTGGCCTCTACCTGGTCTTTTTAGTAAACTTTTCTCCCCCGGTCTGCTGTCAGCAGGGTCGCAGGCTGCAGCAGCCTCACGCCCGTGAAGTGGGCTCAAGCCGCGTTCAGCCGCGATCGAGCGGAGCGGGGGAGAGAAACAATGTGTATTTGTTTTACTCTGTGGAAGATCTCCCAACGGAGTGAGGGACAAAGCAAGTGGGACAGATCTGCCCAGTCCCTGAGCAGCGCGCGTTTCAGATAAGCCACAACGCAGAGTGTAAACAACGTCACCTGGTTCAGCAGCACCATGGAAAGCTGCGGGGGCGGGGCGGGGGGGGGGACAACGGTGTTTTGACGCCCCCACCCCCGACTCCTGAACGTCACTCACTCATCCGGGCATGTACTGCGGTCTCATGAGGAAACGTAGCTTTTTGATATGATGTTTTTCTTGTTCCCGAATACAAATATTTTTTAAAGTATTTGTTCAAAATACGTATTTGGAAAAAACATGTTATTTGTGCCTTTCCGAATACCGTATTCGGATTCGGCTCCACACCTACTCCCAATATCAATCTGAATTCAAAGAGAAATATAGAAAATATTTCAAATTTCAGAGGACTTTAATTTTGAAAATGCACATCAGAACTTCCTGATATTATATGAGTTATTCTCTGAGGTGGGGTGCTATCATTCTGAAGTGAAATTAGTCTGTGGAAACAGGGAGTTTCCTTTTAATATCGATCTGAATTTAAAGGAAAATATTGTAAACATTTGACATTTTAGAGGGCTTTAACTTTGAAAATCCACATCAGAATTTCCTGATATTATATGAGTGAGTCTCGGAGGTGGACCACTATCAGTCTGAAGGGAAATCAGTCTGTGGAAACAGGAAGTTTCCTTTTAATGTCAAGCTGAATTCACATGGAATATTGAAAATATTTGACCATTAAATTGGCTTTTATTTTTAAAAACCACATCAGAACTTCCTGATATCATATGAGTGAGTCTCTGACATGGACCACTATCAGTCTGAAGTGAAATCAGTCTGTGGAAACAGGGAGTTTCCTTTTAATGTAAATCTGAATTTGAGGAAAATATTGACAATATTTGACATTTTAGAGTGCTTTAATTTTGAAAAACCACATCAGAACTTCCTGATATTATATGAGTGAGTCTCTGACGTGGACCACTATCAGTCTGAAGGGAAATCAGTCTGTGGAAACAGGAAGTTTCCTTTTAATGTCAAGCTGAATTCACATGGAAATATTGAAAATATTTGACCATTAAATTGGCTTTTATTTTTAAAAACCACATCAGAACTTCCTGATATCATATGAGTGAGTCTCTGACATGGACCACTATCAGTCTGAAGTGAAATCAGTCTGTGGAAACAGGGAGTTTCCTTTTAATGTAAATCTGAATTTGAGGAAAATATTGACAATATTTGACATTTTAGAGTGCTTTAATTTTGAAAAACCACATCAGAACTTCCTGATATTATATGAGTGAGTCTCTGACGTGGACCACTATCAGTCTGAAGGGAAATCAGTCTGTGGAAACAGGAAGTTTCCTTTTAATGTCAAGCTGAATTCACATGGAAATATTGAAAATATTTGACCATTAAATTGGCTTTTATTTTTAAAAACCACATCAGAACTTCCTGATATCATATGAGTGAGTCTCTGACATGGACCACTATCAGTCTGAAGCGAAATCAGTCTGTGGAAACAGGAAGTTTCCTTTTAAATTTGAGGAAAATATTGACAATGGCCGCGTTTCCCAGATTCGATCGTTCTTAAGGACTTAAGAAGGCTCTTAAGAAGGGTTCGGCTAAGAAGGAGCGCTAAGATACGGGTGTTTCCCAGATGCGTTCTTAACTGCCTTCTTAGGAGAACCTTAAGATCAAGCCAAAGAAGCTTCTTAAGAAGCTCTTAGTGGGAGCTGTCCACCGCGGTGCTGCTGTGCTGAATCAATCGATGCCAGGCAAATCGATCACCCACCTCTTTATCAGCGCATAAGTGTGTGTGTGTGTGTGTGTGTGTGCGCTGTCAGACTGGGCTGTCCAGGCAAAGAGATCCAACGGCCGTTGGATCTCCGCACGGGCCAGCCGGTACTTTGCCTGGACAGCCCGGTCTGACAGCACGTCCAGTGGGGAGAAGTGCTGACGCACGTATGCATTTATGTAAACCGTCTGGCTTCGCGCACGGCGACGCTGTTGGTTCGCAGGGAGAATGTGCTGTATTGCAGCCATGGTTTCTCACACGCGCGGACTTTGGCAACGCAGAGTAGCAGGGGAAGCCTCTCTGGATGAGGTTCAGCTGAGTTTAATACATCTGTTCCCTTGATATCTGTGAAATGCCACAGGGTTGTTGTTTTTTTTATGTGTAGTACTATAAACTCATATATGCAGATGTTGCGGAAAACTTTAACGTGTAATTCAATAAAAAGGTTTTTTTTCATCTACCATTTTCTTATTTTTTTTTCTTGCGCCAGTGGTCCGCAGCTATGAGCGCATTTCAACACTGAGCATTGTTTTATTATTTCGCAAAGTGGAGGATGTAAATTTCCCTGACGCGCTTGATCACTGAGCATTCGGTCACTAAGAAGGCTGTTAAGAGTGGGTCAGCTCGATCTTACATTTCCTTCTTAGTGAAAGATCTTCTTAAGCTAAGAGCGACTCTGGGAAACACATCCTTCTTTCACAGCGTTCTTAAGAGCGCTCCTAAGAAGATCTTAGCACTTAAGAGCTTCTTAACGAATCTGGGAAACGCGGCCAATATCTGACATTTCAGAGGGCTTTAATTTTGAAAAACCACATCAGAACTTCCTGATATTACATGAGTGAGTCTCTGAGGTGGACCACTATCAGTCTGAAGTGAAATCAGTCAGTGGAAACAGGAAGTTTCCTTTAATTGTAAATCTGAATTTGAGGAAAATATTGACAATATCTGACATTTCAGAGGGCTTTAATTTTGAAAACCCACATCAGAACTTCCTGATATTACATGAGTGAGTCTCTGACGTGGACCACTATTATTCTGAAGTGAAATCAGTCTGTGGAAACAGGAAGTTTCCTTTTATTGTAAATCTGAATTTGAGGAAAATATTGACAATATCTGACATTTCAGAGGGCTTTTATTTTGAAAAACCACATCAGAACTTCCTGAAATTACATGAGTGAGTCTCTGACGTGGACCACTATCATTCTGAAGTGAAATCAGTCCGTGGAAACAGGAAGTTTCCTTTTATTGTAAATCTGAATTTGAGGAAAATATTGACAATATCTGACATTTCAGAGGGCTTTAATTTTGAAAAACCACATCAGAACTTCCTGATATTATATGAGTGAGTCTATGAGGTGGGGTGCTATCATTCTGAAGTGAAATTAGTCTGTGGAAACAGGAAGTTTCCTTTTATTGTAAATCTGAATTTGAGGAAAATATTGACAATATCTGACATTTCAGAGGGCTTTAATTTTGAAAAACCACATCAGAACTTCCTGATATTATATGAGTGAGTCTATGAGGTGGGGTGCTATCATTCTGAAGTGAAATTAGTCTGTGGAAACAGGAAGTTTCCTTTTATTGTAAATCTGAATTTGAGGAAAATATTGACAATATCTGACATTTCAGAGGGCTTTAATTTTGAAAAACCACATCAGAACTTCCTGATATTACATGAGTGAGTCTCTGACGTGGACCACTATCATTCTGAAGTGAAATCAGTCTGTGGAAACAGGAAGTCTCCTTTTATTGTAAATCTGAATTTGAGGAAAATATTGACAATATCTGACATTTCAGAGGGCTTTAATTTTGAAAAACCACATCAGAACTTCCTGATATTATATGAGTGAGTCTCTGAGGTGGGGTGCTATCAGTCTGAAGTGAAATCAGTCTGTGGAAATAGGAAGTTTCCTTTTAATGTAAATCTGAATTTGAGGAAAATATTGACAATATCTGACATTTCAGAGGGCTTTAATTTTGAAAACCACATCAGAACTTCCTGATATTATATGAGTGAGTCTCTGAGGTGGGGTGCTATCATTCTGAAGTGAAATTAGTCTGTGGAAACAGGAAGTTTCCTTTTATTGTAAATCTGAATTTGAGGAAAATATTGACAATATCTGACATTTCAGAGGGCTTTAATTTTGAAAAACCACATCAGAACTTCCTGATATTACATGAATGAGTCTCTGACGTGGACCACTATCAGTCTGTAGTGAAATCGGTCTGTGGAAACAGGAAGTTTCTTTTTAATGTCAAGCTGAATTCACATGGAAATATTGAAAATATTTGACCATTAAATTGGCTTTTATTTTGAAATTCCTCATCGCAAGCTCCTGATGTTGTGTTTACTTTTTACGTTGGACTAATTATTCACACAGATGAATTGCCAGGGCCTCCATCTGCTAAGCTTCAATGTGATCAGAATGAATTCCTTAAATGCACAATTAATTAATCAATTAACTAATCGTTAAATCACTTCAACAATTAATTAACAGACTGACTGACTGAATGAATGTGAAATTGCAAATTTGCGTTCATAGGTCTGTGCTTTTATTTTGAATTCTGTTCTTGGACTGTATTACCGTAATATGTAGTATATACAGGCACCACCAAGCGACTGGGGGCTCGCTTGACCAGGGTTTTTCGAGTAGAGGCGGGCTTGACCGCAGTAGGAATACCAGGCGGCAGCAGCAGGGGGCGGTGACAAAAAGCTGCAGTCAAGTCGGACAGTTTCCAGCCGCCGTCAAAGAATATACAGGAAGTCACAGAAATATTTCCATCCTGTTAGAGCCATCTGTAGGCTACCTGCAGTGCAGAACACGTTCGGATAGCCATGGCTAAAGAAAATGCGTATGCGTTCTTGATTGCTGATGAAATTGAAGCAGAAGAGATCCCCCTACTTTTCAACTTTGCACATAAATTACACTGTGTTAATCCTCTTAATGGGCATATGGGATGTGGTGTGATTTTTACTATTAAATCTCATAAATGAAACAAATAGAAATACAAACTTTGAGGTCATATAAAGTGGATTTTTCTAAAATGATAACTACTTTTCACTGTGGTCTAAATTTGTCAATCATAACTTTTTATTTGATTAACGATGCCACTGTTATGATTGAGGTGAGAATCAGAACGACTGGGCAGATGTTAGCCCTTGGAAGTCATTTATTGAATAAGAATTGCCTACAAAGTAGATTTATATAAAGGCACTACTTGCATCCATGTGTCAGTCAAACTATATTGTTTTGTAGTAACACAAAATTGACACAAGGGGGCGATTGCAAAATTTGAGCTCGAGCTCATTGTTGTTACTCAATACCTTCCTGGCCACATTTCACAGTAAATGCCTGACAGGAAATGAACTGGTTTGGGTTCTGAGTTAAATCTGTTTTCTAAATCTGCAGAGGGTGTCTGATGAACAATGAATACAGGGACTTTTTGTTTTAACTACTTGTATTAACAGTTTTATACTGTAACTGAAACAGCTGAAATACATCCCATCTGAAAATATGGCAGTGTCAGTGATATGAGAAAAAAAAAAGTAATGTATTTTTCAATTGAATGAGCTATAGGAATATCAAAGTCAAAGTCAGTTTTATTGTCAATTTCTGCAATACATACACATATTCAGGGGGGAAGTCGTATGCCGAACCGCACAACGCCGAACCGCATTAGCAAGGCGCCAATTTTTTTTAAAAAAGAACCTTTGTAACTTTTAACTGTGTGGGAACTTTTAACTGTGTGCTTTCTTAAGAGTGGGGAAGGTCCCCCTGGACATTTCGGCACCAGAGCTGACACTAAATTACAACTCACCTCCGTGTGCTGACTCTGTGGTTCGCAGTGACAGATCGCCTACACAGGCTGCAGGTATGATGGCGGTGTGCGAGTCCTGCCTCCCCACCCTCTCAAAACTGAGGGAGAGTGTCTCTGGCCTGCAGGCTGACCTCAAGGAGAGGGACAAGGTCCTCATGGATTTTTCTACCGTCGCCACGACCCAGGCGAAGCTTGTCGCCCATTTAAAAGCATCCGGTGCTGGTGACCGGAGCCTGACGGCCACGAACAACGCCACCCTGCCGTGGACCGGCTCTATCACCATCGAAACTCCGGCACCAGTACCCACCGAGTCCTGCTGGCACCGCCAGGGAGCCAAGCCTGAGACATCGGCACTCTCCACCTCCTGCCTTCGCCCCACGGAGTCGCAGTGCTCTATCAGGGAGGATGGAGTAGTGGCTCCGGCTCCGGTGAGCTCAACTCCACTCAAGCCGAGGAAACCCTGGTCGGTGGTGAACAGGGGCGCCGGGGCTCGTCCATCTCCCCCTCCGCCTCCGGATCTACCACTGGATAACAGGTTTAACATTTTAAGCCTGCAGGATTTCCCTCCCATGGGCGCTTGGTCCAGCTCGCCTCCGGGACCTGTCCATCTAGCTGGTCATGGCTCTCACTAGTTCAGGAGCCTGAAGCAGTCTGAACCCCCACCTTGGTCAGGTGAAACCGCAGCCGGACACCACCAACCTCAGGCGTCTTCCCGCCGCCGCACCTCCGGGCGCAGCCCCCGGCAGCCAGTGGAGCAGCACACCCCTTCCGTACTGGTTGTCGGGACCTCTATGGTCAGGCACGTGGCTGTACGCAGCGGCCGGACTATGGAAGAATTATCCTATCTTTATTCAAGAGCATAGATTTTCAGTTTGAGAGCATGATTTCATTCCTTTTTAGTGACACAGCTCCTTCTCGCGCTCAGATTTATTCTCCTCGTACTCACATTTTCTGCTCGCACTTGGATGTCTGCTGCTTTCTTTCAAAATGTGTGCTTGAACTCAAAAATCACATGCTTGTGCTCACATTTCTTCTGCTTGCACTCAAAAATTTCACTCACATACAAATATGTCCTGCGCTCGCTCAGATCTAAAGTCTGCGCGCTCAAAACTAATGTGCACGCACTTAGAACAAGCACCTCCTCTCAGGTTGAGGAGTCTGCTCAGAGTCAAGGCTGTCCCTCCTTGCACTCAAAATATTGTGTTTCACCAGCCAATAGGGGACAGCTAGAGTGTGGACCAATCAAATGACGGATGACGCCTTGGGTGCGTTCCTTCACACTTTTTTGAGTGCTCCGTAGGGGCGGGTATATGGTCTGTTTGTGAAACTGCTTCTCTCAAATACACCAGTTTACCATATTAGCCAGCTATTTGAATCGTCACTTATTTAAGATGCCAGCATATTTATGTATAATTATTCTAATCGTAAAATCGTAAAACGAGTTATCGTAATTTAGATTCTCTTTTTTATTCAATATTAGTGGAAATATGTTATATTGTATGAATACACACAACACCACATAAGTATTATGATGGCTGAGTGGTTAAGTCCATTGGCAATTTTGCATTTTAAATCATCGGACGCCGGTTCGATGATTCAGCAGCGACAAGGATTGGTCAGCAAAGTTTTAACTTTCACTTTCACTTTCAAGGCCGGCCTGAGAGAGGAGCTGGACAGCGTGCTGTGGTTGGTGTAACGCGTTGAAAGTCCAGCTGTCTTGCTTATGTTGCTATATGTTGCCAGGGCGGATCAGAGCGCCGTCCCTAGCTGCTCTCATGTGTCCAGTCACAGACATGATCTCACGACTTTCAAGGCCGGCCTGAGAGAGGAGCTGGACAGCGGTGCTGTCTTGGTTATGTTGCTACATGTTGCCAGGGCGGATCAGAGCGCCGTCCCTAGCAACGGTCTGTTATACTTGACGACGGTCATTATACAGAAATAACAGACCGTAGAACGCAGCGATGGACCAATCAGAGAGCAGCATTCAATAGAGCCATGTAATAAACCTTTTAAATTAAACGTTAAACGTTTCAATAAGAGAATCAGCTGGGTACACGTATTCTATTACTGTAACAGTAATTTATTAATTCAAATTTAAAATAATAATATGACACACAGATGGCTTAAAATGCAAAATTTGCCATTGGACTTGACCACTCAGCCATCGTAACACTTACGTAATGTAGTGAGTATTCATACTATATAACATATTTCCGCTAATATTGAATAAAAAAGAGAATCTAAACTACGATAACTAATTTTACAATTACTTAAGAATAATTATACATAAATATGCCGGCGTCTTAAATAAGTGACGATTCAAATAGCTGGCTAATATGGTAAACTGGTGTATTTGAGAGAAGCAGTTTTACAAACAGACCATATACCCGCCCCTACGGAGCACTCAAAAAAGTGTGAAGGAACGCACCCAAGGCGTCATCCGTCATTTGATTGGTCCACACTCTAGCTGTCCCCTATTGGCTGGTGAAACACAATATTTTGAGTGCAAGGAGGGACAGCCTTGACTCTGAGCAGACTCCTCAACCTGAGAGGAGGTCCTTGTTCTAAGTGCGTGCACATTAGTTTTGAGCGCGCAGACTTTAGATCTGAGCGAGCGCAGGACATATTTGTATGTGAGTGAAATTTTTGAGTGCAAGCTGAAGAAATGTGAGCACAAGCATGTGATTTTTGAGTTCAAGCACACATTTTGAAAGAAAGCAGCAGACATCCAAGTGCGAGCAGAAAATGTGAGTACGAGGAGAATAAATCTGAGCGCGAGAAGGAGCTGTGTCACTGAAAAGGAATGAAATCATGCTCTCAAACTGAAAATCTACGCTCTTGAATAAAGATAGGATAATTCTTCCATACCCGGACCTTCTGTCACCCTGGAGCCCGCGTCTCGGAGGTTGCATCCTCCGCCCTGCAGCTGAACGCGCAGCACCGCTCGGCCTCCACGCTGGTCCTGGAGGCCGACATCAACGACCTTAAAAATGAGCGGTCGGAGGTCCTCAAACGGGACTTCTCCGCCATGATCGACCGCCTGCTGGACACGGGGAAGCAGCTAATTATCTCCCGTCTGCTTCCCCCACCGCGTTATGGAGACGCCTTGGCCAGCTGCACATGTGGTTGAAGGGGTACTGCCTGATGAAAAGTATCCCAATTGTGGACAATTTTATGGCTTTTTTAAACAGACCCCACCTTTTTAAACACGACGGCCTGCACCCAAACCGGGAGGGATCGAGGCTTTTATCAGTCAACATTGGCCTGACTGTCCGGTCCTGCACCACAACCACCTCCTGACTCACTACACCTACACACAGACCCTCTGCACCTCACTCACGCTCACCGTCACCCCCCCCCTACCTGCACCATACAACACCCCCCCCCCCAGGTGCCCCAGTTCACGCAATCAAAACCATAATTTCACACAGACAATTGAGACCCAGGACTGTTTTTAGACCAACCACTGTTTTTAACAAAACGCGACGAGCGCACGTTCAGCACAGACGTTAAAATGGCTGTGCTGAATGTGCGCTCTCTTTTAAACAAATCTTTTATCATAAATGATATAATTTCAGATAATAACCTGGACAGCATTCTCCTTACAGAGACATGGCTTGGCACTGATGCACCTGTTGTTCTCACTGAGGCTTCCCCACCAAATTTTAACTTTTTATTTTCAACTAGGGGGTGCAAAAGAGGAGGTGGTACTGCGTCAATCACAAAGAACACCATGCACTCCAACGAAATCTGTTTTAACAGCTACTCATCATTTGAGTACCATGCCTTTGTTTTTAGCAGCCCACCTATCCTCTGTATGACAGTCTACCGACCACCCCAGTACTCCACTTCTTCTATTAGTGAGTTTTCAGAACTTTTATCAATTATTCATACCACTTTTAACAGAATTTTAATAACCGGTGATTTTAATCTACACGTGTCCAAAGAATTTTTAAACCTTTTACACTGCCTTGATTTTAAGCAGCATGTCACACAGCCGACCCACAGCAGGGGGCGCACCTTAGACCTGGTTATATCCTATGGCCTGTCCATTGGTGCGCCCTCTGTTGTGGACCTGGCTGTATCCGACCACTTTTGTGTGTTTTTTACAATCACCAGTTTTAACCAGCGGGAGGCCCCTGTGAGAACAGTGAGGAAACGCCACCTAACTTCTGAAGTGGCTGCAAATTTTATCCAGATTTTACAGAGCACTCCTGCCGAAATTTTACCAGCACCCTGTGACTTAATCACTGACAACTTTTAACAATAAAATAAAGTCAACACTGGACTCAGTGGCTCCACTTTTAATTAAATCAATCAAAACAAGACCTATACCCCCGTGGAGAACTGAGGAAATCAAAAAACTCAAAAGGGAATGCAGGAGTGCTGAAAGGAGATGGAGGAAATCAAAGCTAACAGTTTATTATGAAATACTACGTGAACAACTCAAATCTTACAATAACACAGTCAAAAAGGCAAGAATCTCCCACTTCCAAAAACTAATCCATGATCATAAAAATAATCCCAAATTCTTATTCTCCACAATCGATCTTTTAACAAACAAAAATTTTAAAAGGTCCTCCAAGACACAAGACAACGCCCTCTGCGAGGACTTTGCAGACCACTTCAGAAGAAAAATCAATGACATCAGATCCAGTCTTTTATCCCAACAGTTTTTAAGTGTCGACACAACTGGATCATTGATTTCATTGATTTCACCTATGGAAAGTTTTTCCCTGGTTGATGTGAGGACACTTGGTAGAGTTTTCTCCCAGGTAAAGCCCACAACCTGCCTTTTAGATCCAATTCCCACACCCTTTTTTAAAACACTCTATGGATTCTTTGAGGAACAACTGTTATATATGGTGAACTGCTCCCTTCAGACGGGTGTCTCCTTTAAAACGGCGGTGGTGAAGCCCCTTCTGAAGAAGAGTGATTTAGACCCCAATGTTTTAAATAATTATCGGCCTGTATCCAACTTACCATTTTTAAGTAAAATTTTAGAAAAACTTGTTTTTAATCAATTAAATGATCTTTTAAACTCAAAACATATTTTAGAGAGCCATCAATCTGGTTTTAGGATGAACCACAGTACAGAGACAGCCCTTTTAAAGATTTTAAATGACATCAGGAGCAATTTAGATAATCATAAACTCACAGTGTTGGTTCTACTGGATCTAACCGCCGCCTTTGATACAGTAACCATCACATTTTATTAAACAGACTGAGGAACCTGGTCGGCCTCTCTGGTACTGTTCTTAACTAGTTCACATCCTACCTTACTGATCGACGTTTCTTTGTAAGTATGGATACATGTTCCTCGAGAATCCACGAGACAAAGTGTGGAGCTCCCCAAGGGTCAATCTTAGGTCCAACTCTTTTTAATCTTTACATGCTTCCCCTTGGGGATGTCATCAGGAGGCACGGCATCAGCTTTCATAGCTACGCTGACGATACACAGCTGTACATCGCCGTGTCTCCTGATGACACAGGGTCAATTGATGCCCTTTTTAACTGCATTTTAGATATTAAGTCATGGATGGCAGCAAACTTCCTGCAGCTCAACCAGGACAAAACAGAGGTTTTAGTTATTGGTCCTGAAGGCCAGAGAGAGAAACTTTTACCAAAGTTACAGGATTTTAAACCATCACAATCTGTAAAAAATCTGGGCGTGATTTTTGACTCTGAGCTCACTTTTATTCCGCACATCAAAAACATAACAAAGATAGGTTTTTACCATCTTAAGAATATAGCCAGAGTCCGCCCGTTTCTCTCCCAGGCCAGCGTGGAGGTGCTGATGCATGCTTTTATCTCTTGTCGTTTAGATTATTGTAATGCCCTGCTGTCTGGTCTTCCCAAAAAGAACTCACATAATCTACAATTACTACAAAACTCAGCCGCACGTGTGCTGACGAGGACCAGAGGGCGGGAGCACACTACACCAGTTTTAAAATCGCTGCATTGGCTCCCTGTGCGCGTCAGGATCGATTTTAAGGTTCTTTTTAATAGTTTTTAAATGTCTTAATGGTCTCGGGCCTTCTTATTTATTTGAACTACTTTTACTATATCAACCCTCGCGGACCCTGAGGTCCTCCAGTGCCGGCCTTTTAACCATACCACATGTAAGAACTAAAACAGACGGGGAGGCGGCATTCAGTTATTATGGCTCCCGATTGTGGAACAGCCTACCGGAGAACCTCAGGGCTGCAGAGACTGTTGATGTTTTTAAAAAGAGGCTCAAGACCCACCTTTTTAATCAAGCTTTTAACTGAGCTTGTTTAATTCTTTTTAATTCCTTTTATGCTGTTACCCGTATTTCTTATAATTTTTTATTATTCTTTTCTATTTTATACTATTTAATTTAACTTTTACTTTCTTAATCGATCAGCTTAAGCCTTTTTACCTTTTACCCTATCCTATTGTTCTATTGTTTTTCCTTAATGTCTTAATCGTTTTTATTACTTCAGCTTTTAGCTTTACACTTTTAACTTATTTTACTGTTTTATCCCTCGCATTTCCGGTGTTTCCCTAATGGGGCCTACCACACTGGGAGTTGTTTTTGGTCTACCGATGGGGGTGCTGTCCCGTGGACGGCTCTGGCCTGGGTGCCTAGAGGGCTTTGCACCTTCGTGTGGAGCCTCCTGTGTGCCTGGGCTGGGGTGCCTGTGGCAGCGCCCCCTGCAGTCATGGACCATGATTTCTCTCAGTGTGCGTGGCCCCCAAACGTAGCTTCTTCCTCACCTCGAGTCTCGGTGCCCAGCCATGTCACCTCAGTTACAGCCAGTGTAGGTGTGTGGGTGTGGGTGTGAGCGTGTGTGTGTGTGTCGGTGTGTCGGTGTGTATGCCTGCGTTTGTGCCTGAGTGTGTATGCATTTATATGTGTTTATTTGTGGGGGTGCGAGGGTTGGGTTTTTAAGGTTATTCTTTGTGGTTCTCAGTTTTCTTTTATGTTTTTATCCTCTGTGAGGCACTTTGTGTTGCTGTATGCATGAAAAGTGCATACAGAGATACATAATACATAGTTTTGCTTATAATTAAAAGTATTAATTAACACTATATTTGAAACGACATGAGTGTCCACAGCATTTCCACATCATTGCAATAAATGTATTTGTTAGGACAATGAATTACATGTATTGTAACATCAAAGTAAACACCAAATATCCATTGAAAACAGTCATCATTAATACATTTGTTTGTGTGTGTCCTTAAGCATAAATGTATATGGTTGCTTGACAGATGTTTCTTTTATATGAATACAACCTGGTGTATCCAAAATTTCCCCTCCTAATAGATACAGACATGGCTATGATTTATGGGAACAATTTGAGGTAGATGGACATAGGATTAGGAATTGTAAATGACATATTTAGCATGAAAAGCATGTGAATGTGATCAGTGTGTTGACATGAGTTACTTACCTTTTTATGTGGTCCTGAACTCGTGGTTGAAGGTATTCTGCACAACTATAGCTTCAGATTAGTCTTTGGATTAGGATGTGGGGTTCAAACAGGTGTAGGTTCCACAGCTTTTGATAGGGAATATTGCATGCTTCTCCACAGGTTAAGGTTTCTGTAAGAAAATGTGTGTAATCAGGAGACATTTTGGAGACATATTGTCATTGCAATTCAGCCAATGTCATGATATAAAACAGAAGGCAAAGCAGGTACAGAAAGAAAGAATGAATTATTGTTTTCCTATGAAACAAGTTAACTGTACCATATTAATTAACAGCCAGTCATACAAATAAGAAAGATGTGATAACTCAACTGATGGAGGTTTACCTGTTGAAGGAGAAGTAGTCTAGTTGCTGGACTGATATGGGATGCTGCCTCAGTGTAATGGTTGAAGACATGTGTGTGTGTGTATGTGTGCATGTCTGTGTGTGTGTGTGTGTGTGTGTGTGTGTGTGTGTGTGTGTGTGTGTGTGTGTGTGTGTGTGGTAAGGTTCCTCAAATATGAAAATGACAATAACATGGGTATGATTAACAGTGGGGGAAAGAAAGGCTATAGAAGTGCATTATGTACCCGGCCATGATAGGTGTAAAATACTGGGAGCATCAACAGTCTTGGATGTACAGGTGATCAGTTGAATTCATTTTGTCAGTTGGTAAAAAATGTACACAATAGTGTGTATTTCATTGCTCAGCATGTCTGCATTGAAATAATGGGAGACTCCTTTTATCTTTCTTCTTGGATCCCCACTAGCTCCAACAAAGTGGTAGCTAGTCTTTATGGGGTCCATTGGAGTCTCCTTAGGTATTTTCTTTTCAGCAGAACAATGCTCAATTTTGGTAAGCAAATGGTTCAAATATAGAAGGGAAGTGTGTCCTCTTGTTCTTAAGAATGTAAGATAAAATGAGATGTGTACATTAAAAAAATTCATATATAGTTTTTGTTTGATGCAAGAAAGAGAATAATGACATAAAAGACAATCCCATTTTAGAAACATAGTATAATCTGTCCTAAAAAATAAGTTATGTTAAAATTATTTACAAAATGCATGTGCAAACTTGTCACAGACTTAGAGACAGATGGCAATGATAATGGCAATATTCAATAATGTGTACAGGAAGACAAAGAACAATCTACAGAACTGCAATACGTACCATTTCATGATAGCTGTAATATACTGGCAGCACATCCACAAGTATGTTAGCACCATCTTTCACGTAAACATGATCAATTAAAGTGCCTTTGTCAGTTGTTACTGTTTGTACATACTGGGTGTAATTGTGTTCAGTGAAAAATCTCACCAGCTTACCATCATCCAGTGCATTTTCATTAAAGTCTCCCATAATGATTTTCATGCCAGGACATCCATCGATGAGGTCAATCAGTTGTTTTAGGTGTTGACAAAAGATGGCAACAGGATAACTTGCGGGTCTGTAAACAACTGCAGCAGTCAAGTTAATGCTCTTCACTTGAAATATCAAACATTCAATATTATAACACTTTGTAGGCCATATTAGAACATATTTTGTCACTGAATGATATATTCCAACTCCACCATGAGAGTCTTGTTTGAAGTGTTGCAATTGTGGATGAGTAGTGTCATAACTATGCCCTCGAGAAACATGTGTGAACTGGAAGCCTGTAAGACAAGGCTGCTGTGGTGGATCATCAACTCCTAACCATGTCTCTGTAAGGCAAATGCAATCCGCATTATTTATGTGAGTATTAGTTTGAATATCTGGAAAGTGAGCCTTAAGACTTTGAGTGTTGTGCAATATGATGGTTAAAGCAGATTGTGTGTTGGTGGAAGAGAGAGGTGGTATAAATGGCTGCATTTTGCCGGTGGCTTCTGATACTTTTGCATTACAATAAATGGCAGATTCTTTAAAGTCCTTAATTGTAAAGCCACTTAGACTTGTGACACGACTTAGAGCGACATACGCTTGTCCAGAGGAAAAAACCTTGCTGAGAGACACAACAACTCTGTCAATCGTTAAGCCTTGTACTTTGTGGATAGTGCATGCCCATGCCAACCTTATTGGATATTGTCTGCGTAAGCCTCCATTACAGGTAACATTGTCTTCCTCAGGTTCTAGGATGGTTATCATTCTCCCTTCAGGGTCAATGGCGCGTGTTTTTGCCCACTCTTTTTGACCGACCTTGGGGTCATCGAATGCCACATGGATGGAAGTTGGGAAATTTTTGTCATTGTCTTCACTATCTTGATTGGCATCCACCATTTTAGCAATAGTTCCAAAAGCACCATTTACAAGTCCATCAGACACATCAATGTTTTTCAGCAACATGATACGAGCGCCTATTCCTACATGGATATATTTCTGGAGACAAGTATTGTAAACTTTGTGATGATGGCCATCTTTTAGCTGTAGTCTTCCTGTCTCAGCATTTCTCTCATAATCACGTGCTTCTATGGTGACAGACTCTGGACAGGTCACATTTAAGCGTTTCAGGTTATAATCATCAACCTCTTTATTTGTGGCATAAATGTGTAATGCGTCATTGTCTTCTCCAGTTTCACAACTTTTGAGCATTTCAACATCAAGGTCTTGGAGAGGTGTGTCCTTTGTATGAGTGCGTATACGATTCAAGGCGTGAGCAAAGTCTGAGTCCTTTTGTCTGACTATTTGAGTGAGCTCAGCGATATGGAATTCGTCCTCCCATAGGTTTATGTATTTGAAGTCATTGTACAAAGCAGAACCTTTCACTGGGGGCAACTGATAAAAGTCTCCGACTGCAAGAATACACACTTTAGCAAATGCGGTGTTGTCACCTGGTTGCTTGATTTGTCTCAGTCTTCCATGTACATATGTTAAAAGTCTGTGGTCAACCATAGATATTTCATCGATGATCAATATTTCAAGGTTTCCTAGTTTTGCACGCAAAGAGTAAATTTTTTCTTCTGTCAAGTTTTTGATGGGTAGGGACAGGTCTGTTCCGATTGAAAATGTATTATGTATAGTCTTTTGAGAATTCTAGTTGACTCATAATAAATAGCCTTGATCAAATGGCCTTTGCCTGTTCCTGCTCCACCGGTAATGAATACTTTTAGGGGCTGAGGATTCTCACCATTGACTTTCTGCAAACACCACTGTCGAATTTTGTAGAAAACTGCAGACTGCTCCTCATTCAAAGATCGTAACAACTGTAAAGCATCAGCTCTATTCATTTGAGTTCCATTAGCCTCTATTGTGTAAACAGATTGTTTATTTGGCTGTAGATCTGGGATGTTATCATTACTGCGCTGTTCATCATTTGTGTCATTTGTGTCTTTCTCTGTTAATTTTTGACATTCCAGTCTTTCAAGCTCAGCTTGAGGGCAAATCTGTGCCCATTCATCTTCCAGTTCCCCATTTTCTTTCAACATCTTTTCTGCTTCAGCTATTTGGTCAGCTTCTTTCTCAAACAGAGACCGGTTTCTACCCACTATAGATTTGACATTTTCCACTGTGTTGTTCTCATTGTTCACAGCACCATGGTCATAAAAGTCTTTGTAAGTTTCAAACTGTGCAGGTTTCAGTTGGCAGTCCAAATAATGGGGCAAAAATAGTTGCTGTATGCTGTGGTGGTAGGCTTCAGACTGCTTCATTGGTGACAATCTAACATAACGGATCACAGCAGGTTTGTCTTCATTAGTTATTTTGGTAATAAACCCAAAGTTATTTTTCAACTGGATCACATTATTGTTATCACCTTTGGGGATTTGCGATTTAGGAAGAACTCTGTACTCGGAGGCAAATGTTGCAAGGCACATGTTTAGAAATGGTGGCGTGTCTGGTCTATTTTTGTATCGGTCCACAATGTTTTTCATCCATAAATGCTGGTCGTCAGTCTGACTGTTATCGTGTTGCTGTTTAAGTTGACTCAATGGTACACTCATGATGTTCACCAGTTGGTATGAACTGTGTGCCACGTGAACAGTGTTTGAGTGGTAGGCTGGTTAATCTGTAACAACATTCTTGTGCTGAAACTTGTCGGCTTTGCAAGAAAACTGTGCCAATTTTTTTCATTGACTCCTTGGCTTGTAAATTTCCATTCATGGCCTCCTTTTGAGCCTGATCAATCAGCAGTCCCATTTCTCGTTCACTTTTCAGGGCATATGAAATAATATACACGACACATGAATATGCATCAACAACAAATCGAATGTCCATGTTTGCTTGCCAGCAGCGAAGTAGATCAGGATTGTACTGGTTTATCCAAACATCTTGTGGTTTCCGCTGTAGTACAATACTTGTCCGTTTGGTAAGCTGACAATTTGCTTTCTGAAACAATTCTTGTGATATGCCAAAATATTGAAAAAATTCCTCAGCAGTATGGAACTTTTGTCTTTGTTCACGGTTTGAGATCACAGTTTTCATTTGTTCAAATAGTTTCTGGACATCTTCAGTTGACATGTCAAATGGGCGGATGTCTGGCTGTTCAAGAATTTCCCCTTCACTTTTTTCAGAGCCAGTCTCTTGTTGTCCCTTAAATTCTGCAGCAATACCTGGTCTGGTGATAAATGTGTGCTCTGAGACTGGTCTCGGAAAGTTGAATCTGCAATGTATCTCTCCTTTCTTCTTCTTTTTTGCATTGTTCTTGTCACAAGATTTTGCATGGTATTCACTATGTTTTTGCACATCAATTAAATCCAACAGTTCTGGATCAGATGGCATTTGACATGTAACATATTTATCACAGAACTCTACAACTTTTGCATCAGAGTCTTTGTCTATTTTTGGAGCTTTGTCAACCCAAAATAATGCATGTATGTGGGGTGAGCCACGCATCTGAAACTCCACTCGATAAAAGTAATCTGTGATCTTGCCTATTGGTGCTGCAGGGCTCTGGAGAACATCTCTTAAGAAGCAATGCCATCGGAACTCAAACATCCGGCTGCAGTTACTGGATTGCGCTTTAATAATGCACATTTTTCTAGCCACGAAAGGTCTTCCAGGTTCATTTGTTTACGTTCTTGCCTTAGCATAGCATTCAGCATTTCAGGCCACCTCATGTCAGCAGAGCTAAATGAACAGAACCATGTAGGAATACCAAGCTGCCTTATCATTGCAAACACATCTTTCTGTGCCGATTGCCAAAATGGAGGCGTTCCTCTGATAGGCCTGAGAAATTTGTAGCCCTCGTCAAAATGCAGAATTTTTTTAAATTCTTTTTCTTTTTTTTCAAAGATTCCGGGTCTGTAAGCATGTCTGTGGTAACCTTTTGCGTCAAACCTTTGTCTGTTCCTTTTCTCAGTGCTATTGACACATTTGCCAGTATTTGATTCAGTTCTGACATATATTGAGCATAGAATAAATAGTCAGTGTATTGAGCAAAGCGGCCGTCTGCATTAAGTATTCAGTGATTGAAATATTTGCATAGAGTTATTCTTTCTGGGCGCTCATCGTGAAAAGTAGGCGCTCCTTTTGGAAATAACACTGGGAAACATTTGGGTTCATTTGTACCATCACACAACAGTCTGATTGGAGAATTCTCTTCTGCTGGGGCAATGGATAAAATGCCATCAAAATGCCGATCTAGTATCTCTTGACCCAAATCCACAGGTTGTAAACAAGAGGATGCAAACATCCCATGCTGGTCTTTAATGTGTGAAAAATCTTATATTTCTGGTGCATCATCATCCTCCTTGTCAGAGATGTCATTATCAATACAAGTTTCCACTTTTTCATCACTTTCAGTCATCTCATCTGCATTTGTTTCATTCTCTGTTTCGTCTAATGTGTTGATCCAGTTTGGGTTAATACTCACATCTTTGTACCATGTATTATTGAGTATTAAATAATTCAGACCATTTTTTATATTTCCAGTATCCACATGCATGTCTTGATAGTGTCCTTTGTAGGTCAATTTACGTTTCAGTTTCATCCTCACCATTTTATCCTCACTTTCATCTCTTGGCAAAATGTTGGTCACATGTGATAGATTGGATGGCACACACACAGTTGGTCGTTGCACAGAGTTCTGGCCTCCCCTTTTCAAAGTTATGAGTCTGATAAAGGGAATGTGCAGAGAAATGAGGTGTTGTTCCAACTCATTGAGACATTCTAGCTCAGGTGGAATGGGTTTCAAATGCAAGTTGTTAGCAACTCTCTGGACAGGCACTTTACCTTTGAGAAGATGTCTGTCACATGTATGACAGATCCACAATTTGGAAAAAGCCTCGTCTTGAAAACTGCAAGTTTTTCCACAGGATTTATCACATACATGCAAATAAGTACTTGTTATACATTTATCAGCAAGTGCATTGCCATCAGAGCCCACTTTAGAATATGTGTTTTTCATGCAGCCTTTGACTTGGTTCCTGAAGAGAAGTCTGTGGCAACAACAGCAGGCATATTCGGGCCCATGCTTTACTGTTTTACGGAAATCCTCTATAACACAAGTAATGTCAAATTTCCTGTCCTTTTGTTTTTTAACACTGATATGTGTTTTACTTTTAACTGCATCTCTGAATTTTTCATCAGTGTGATACTTATGCACTGTTGCCTCACATAGTTGTTTCTTCAGATCTGGTGTATATGCATATTTTTTCTTACTCTGCTCACGAACATGCTGTTGAAACGCTTAGTCAGAAGCATATTTTTCCTTACTCTGCTCACGGACATGGTGTTTATACTCCAAGTCTGTGTGGTACTTTTTGTGACTTGCATTTATAGAGGAATTTCTGTATTGCTCATTTGTTGCATATTTTATTCTTTGTCTTTCTAGATGTTTAGCTTTCCTTGTGACATATGTTGCTTTCATCTTATCTAAAATCTCTTCTTTGTTGGCTGCATAGGTTTCTTCCAAAGCCTTCAATTTCCTCTTTCTTGACCAACGATCTGCATGATGTTGTTTTGTCTTTGTCTTTCCATCTGAACTTTGTTCATCGTGATTGCCCAGTTTGTCAAATGATGCACATATGGAGTCATTGTGTGCATCCTTTACACATGTCACAATATCGTAATGATTCCCATCCTTGTGATTCAGGTAAATAGCCTCAGCACTTCTGGTTCCTGCTTGATGGTTACCCGGTATGTGAATGCATGGGTAATGATTCCATCTGTCTGCATTAAATGTGTATATGTCAACCTGTAGTAGGTTAGCAGCTGCCCAGATTTCAATCTCAGTGGCAAAGGAACCTGAGCATTTCATGTTTGAACTGTTTAAATGATCTGGAATAGAGGAATGTCCGGCTCTCAAGTAGTTATGGAATTCTGCTGCATGCGTTTCCAGGTGTTGAACAATTCCCTGGCGCAGTTTCATGTGTCCATTCTCACTTCCCGAAATAGCATAGGATAAAGCTCGGAAGAAACAATTGCCATCACCTTCAATTGATTTAGTTTCACAGACTCTTCCCACAGCTGCCATTTCCTGAGGTGGCAGCTGCTTTGTATTCTTACTTCTCACACCCATCTCTGAACAGTCTTCCTTTTGTCACTGCACTCAGTGGCTTGTATGAAAATGACATCTTGGATACATTCGTTATTTCAACATCTGCATTTTTATCAGTGTCATTGCCATGTGATGTGTTCATAGCACTTACAGTTTGTGGGTTGTTTTTCGATTGCCTGCACATCAGAATTAGTTACTTCAAAGTAATCTTTTCTTTTTAGTCACGTGTTCATACAAAGACTTTGTGCATGTGGCAGGTCTCTTATGTTCGCCCTTTAACACGGCACTGTAAAGTGGTCTGTCTTCTTGGCTTTTGTTACCATTTTTCAGTGTCTTCCTTGGTAGTTGGCATGTCACAATGTTGCACCATTTCACCTGTGATTCTCACCTTGACTCCTCTGACCTCAAATGGCATGTCTTTAAGTGTGCAGAAATAGGGAAGCAGTTGTTGTGCCAGGTTCTCCATGTGCTCATACAGTGCTCTGTAGTCAGAGTGATAAACAACCACAGCTTTACCTGTCCTTCCATCCACATGACCTTGACTGTTGCGTTTATGAGGATCAAATACAGCAAAATAGTGGCACTGCTTAACAACCACACGTGTTACTACCAAAAGTGACAAAGCAGGCATCACGATCCATCAGTGCTCTTTGAATAGCTATATCCAGTGGTACATTAATATCTCCCATATCTGAATCATCAGGCCCATCAAAAACACCAACTGCATTGTGAAAGCTGGACCACAATTTATTGTGAACTGTGCATCTTTCATTACATATGCATTTGGCAACTCATCAAGAAGCAGATACGCACTTTTCCCACTTATTTGACCACCATCTTTAAGAGTAATGTACAACATATTGCCTTCAATAAGAACAGTGTCAACATCATTACTCTTCCCGTCATCACTCCAGGTTGTTATGCTTTTCAACTCATTCATCATCACTGCTGCTAAACTGTTAGCTACACACTGTTTACCAGCATTATCCCCAAATTGGTGGTGGAGCTGTGAGAATGACCCTTGTATGGAAAACTTTACAGGTGCTTGGCCAATACTTTTTCCAGCAGGAGCACTTTCATCAGGGTGGTTCTTTGCAAGCTTGGATTCAGCAGTGGGCTCCTTAACAGCTTCAGTCACGGTGCCAGGGACCTCCATTTTTGGCTCGCTATCACAGCGTACTGGTGGGGATGGATTTCTCCAGTGCCCATACAGCCGGGGTCATCTGGGGGAGGCTGGACACTGGACTGCTTGCGGGCAGCCCAGGTCTTCCTCATGTGCTCAGCACGGCGGTTCACCTTGCGTGGCATCTGAAAGACACATAGACAAGGCAACCAATTATTTACAACTATACTTCCATTCCCACATCATTACTCATAAGGGTGACTCTGAATCCATTTGCAATCAATGTGATTTCATATTTTCCCATCTTTTCAACATTTTTAAAAGGGACTTTTCAACAACATGTAAAAGTTCCTGAATTCATTCACTGGGACACGAAATTATGTTTGTAAATGACTTTAATTTAGAGAGTAAAGGCAAGGTGTATTATCAGACAGCACAACACAGTGATAGGGCACATATTAAATAGCTTTATTAAATATTGCTGCCTTCATCAATAACACAAGCTTAAAGGGATATTTGGGATCTTTTGACATGAAGCTGTGTGACATTCTTATTAGCAGTTACACGCATCAACAGGGACTTTCACCCTGCTGCGTCCTGTGAGTTCCGGTCTGGTTTTGGTGTTGACGAAGCTTGTTCCACTAGTTGACTGGGGTCACAAAAATAAAGTGTTTTGCTGCTCAAAACAATATGCATTCAAAAGAGTAATACATTTGCATCACAAAACGTTGTCCACGAAAAACTCAGACCTCACAATCACTAGGCGCTATTTTCTCTTCCTTCACGTCACTGCGAGCTGCAGCCTGTCAACAGCTGTGCAGGTTTCCATCACCTGTTTCATGGTGTTTATTGCTCAGATAGTTAATGTTAACATGACTAACTATGACACAAGTGATGAAGACATCTCTTTTGGTTAATAAACCCCAAATAACTGCAGTGTCATTTGGGTGGTTGCTGGTTGCTTGGAACTCAAACCAGCAGGCACACAGCCCTTTGAGGAATGGTTGGACACCTGGGGCCGTATTCCTAAAGATTGTTAGTGCAGAGTTGCTCCTAGTGGCCAAATTCTTAGAAAATTCTTAGAATCATGATGTTTTCTTAGAATTTCCCCTAAAAGTGAAGAGTAGAGCCTAGTAAAGATAAAAGCTATTCCTAAAGAATCCTAGCTCTTAAGAGAGCTCCTAAGGTGAGATCTGTTAAGAGCAGGGAAGAGGACTTTTAAGCGGCTTAGGAGTTCCCTAAGCAGAGGACAAAATGGCGGACGGAAGAGACAGGAGAGATATTCTCCAAACACTGGATGACAGTGAATTAATGAAACGCTACAGATTGGATCGTGCAGGAATCATGTTTGTGGTTGCACTTACATCTCCAACCCAACGCCACAATGCAATACCACCCGAAATGAATGCCAGCCAACACTGCTTCTTATAGGCCGGTCGGCAATCACAGACATGAATGCTGAGCCATTTTACCCTCGTTAATACCAAATTGAGTTGAAATGTTGAAAGTGCAAAAATTACCAGCATGGCAATTAATATGAGCAAATAAATATAACTATCAGTATGTGAATACTGTGCAAGTAGGCCTAAGTTTTCACACATTTTGTAGGATAATTTTAAAGTATATCTTACTATTCATTTAACAGATATTTTCTTTTATGTGAAATATTATTTACAATTACACAGTCTTCATAAGATTAGATTCTATGATTAAGTTTATCGATTTGAGGGTCCATCCTTTGCCCATTATCACCAAAAGTATATTTTTTATCTAGCTTTTAGGATCAACCAATCACAGCTTTTGAAATGATGACTCATACCTAGCAACGGGTCAACCACACCTCCTCACTAAGATAGGAGTTTCTGTCCATTCCTTGCTCAGAGTTGTCTGAGAATGTTCTGGAATCACTCCTAAGCTAAGACTCCTTGCTAGGAATTTTTAGGTTAAGTTAGGAGCTCTCTGAGAGGATTCTCAGAATCTTTAGGAATATGGGCCCTGGTTCTCACAGAACAGCAATCACAAATGTAGGGAAACATGCCTACGCTCTCATGTGGACCTTTGACCTGCTGAGGCCCTGTTTTATTTTATTTTTCATTATTAACACTTTCCATCTGTGTGAGGACGTTATCAGGATGGAGACGCCGGGATGTCTCCCCGTGTTATCTCTTAGGAGGGAGAACAACACTCTCTCGTCATAAAACCACCAGAGGGAATCAGTTTGAATTAATTTACGATGGTAACCCCCTGTACGAACTGTTTTTGACCTAACAAGCAGGAACATTCCTTTCACACAGGTCAAACGAAGGAAACATATGAAGCTACTTCTCCTTTAAAACCTCAACCAAAGGAACCGGGATTGTTTGTGATAAAATTGTTTGTGATATAATGTCTTTATAATTGTAATTAGGTAACACGTCTGATGGACCGATCGTGCTATCTGTCCCTCAAACTCACCCATCTTCTCCCTACTTTCCAATACACACACTAGAGAAAAGGACGGTGGAAACCCCCCCTTTCTCTACCTCCTCTCTTTGAAGAGATTAACGACACATCTGTTTCAGTGTTATCTTTGGTACATTCCAAACAAATGGTCAGAGTTTCCTCTAGACTTCAGAAGCATTTCTAATTAACCATTAAATCAGAGTCTCACCTGTTTAATTCTTACAATTTGAAATCCAGTAAAATAAGCTCATCAAACTGAACCAATTCCTAAGTTTCTGTGACGAACATGGACTGAGATCCTGCTTAATGCTCACTGGTTTCTGGTGTTTGGTGGAGTCACAGTGCCACCTAGTGGTAAGTTATGGTTAACTGGATTAGACTGTCGGAGATCCTTTTTTTTAACGTGTTTATAAACTACAATTTAAAAGTCTGTAAAATGTTTTTCTTCACAAGCCTTAAGCTAACACTAGAAGGAACATGTATAAGTGACCAGTTTCATCAGTCCTAAGCTATCTTCAAGTGTATTCTTATGTTCTGATCCAGTGTTGATTTCATTTAAGTGTTCAATGATTTTAATCAGATCATACTGTCTTATTGTTTCACAAAAGTCCATCTACTTTTGCCATGGTAAAGTTCTGAGAAAGGCTAAGCGCGATTTCGAAGCGTTAACTTGATAGTTGGAATTAATTAAGTTTAAAGGTGTGGAATTAAAACATCCACACTGGGAGTGTGGTCAGTACGCCCCTTTGCTCCGCCTGCAAGCCAGGACTATTAAAACCAAGGGACAGAACTCCCTCGCTCTCTCCTCTTTTTTCCTCTTTCTCTTCTTTGCTAAATTTTTCAACACTTTACTTTGCTTCTTTTTGTAACAAGCTCCTAGGTATAAAAATCTCCGTACAATCGACCACGTGCGATAATCTTTAAGAGCTTTTATTTTTGTTAGACGTTAATAGAAGTAAGTTCCGTCCTTACTATTTTTGTTAAGTATCACTATTTTATTCAGTGGAACAGAATTCAGTTTAATTATTCTTGTATTGAGAAACAACTGAGGAAGCGCCAGGCCAGCGTCATCCTTTCGTTATCCTCGTCAGGAAAGTTAAATATCAGTTGAATTAGAGTTAAAAGTCACCACTCAGAGTGTGAAGATAAACAACAGTCTTTTTTAAGACTAAAAACGCCAAGCAAAACGCGCAGTGTCACTGCCTGTTTCCACAAACCTAGGACTACGGTTTGCAACGACTTTGTGCCAAGCTGAAGTTACGCTGCCCTCTACGCTCACGAGCGGTACCATCCCGCTGGGCAGCGAACCGGACCATCCTCTGCTGAACGCTGGATCAGCTGATCTCTCTCCGACACCTGGACGAGAGAGAGCCGCCTGCTGTGAGGTCGAACCGGACCATCCTCTGCTGAACGCTGGATCAGCTGAGCTCTCTCCGACACCTGGACGAGAGAGAGCCGCCTGCTGTGAAGTCTGATCGACCGCATCTTCCCTCTTTCTTCGGGACCCGCAGCTACCGCGAGCCAGCAATCCCTCAGACGAAATCCGGCAGAAAGATCGAAGCGAAAGGCTTCTCCACTCTTCAGACGAAGTAGGCTAAGCATCTTGCACACGTTTCACTAAACGTTCATGAGTTGGTGTTCTTTTAATTCCTAATTCATAATAATCTTTTCAACAAGACAAGTCCGGTTAGGGTCTCGTTAGTATCAAAATTACTCTCGTAACATTTGAATGCTGCCCAGACTCACGACTTTACCATCGCTCACTTCCACCTTAAATAATCCTGTCACTTTAACCATATAGTCTTCACATTTCTGTTTGTTTTATTGTTGTCTGAATCATCATTTCATTTATTCACCTTGATTTATTTAGTAAATAAACATATTTAACCGTACGTCGTTGTCTGTGCTTACTTGCTTTGATGTGGAGAACCGAGGAAACTGTATAAAGAAGTCACTAATTCAGCTATGAGACTAACTAAATTGATTTAAATTGATACAAGTTAACCTTGTTTAGTCGGATTTGATTAATTACCTCCGGATTATTCAAATAGACAAAACATCGGAGGTGGTGCCCCATTAACGAGTGTTTTATTAATCTTCAGTGATTAATACCTTGCCTTTAATACAGTGTATCTCCTACACAAACATACACTCTACAGTATATAAAGTAGTTAAAATTAGCACTTTCCTAAACATGCACATCATTAAAATGCAACAAATACATTGAAAATGTTAATCCCAAGACCTCACATAATAGTCACACTGACAGAGAACCTTACAAAAAGACATCTCAAGACAAAGTGTAGGATTGGTGAAAAAAACTGAAATGCCTTTATTTTACATGGCAGTCATTTTTAAAAACACAATGTGACAAGCACTGGTCTTCATCACCTTTAATACATACCTGTAAGTTTGTCAAGGCAAGTTTTCAGATCATGATGTAGATAGAAGATACTCATGGAAAAAGAAAATGAACCAATTAGTGACAGACAAGACATGCATCAAAACACATTCCTGTAGCATCATGTACAACTAAAAAATTAAACAGCATTAGCAAGAGTATATAAAGTAGTTAAAATTAGCTCTTTCCTAAACATGCACATCATTAAAATGCAACAAATAAAATGTTACAGTTTTTTTCGATTGCTAAGACGCATTGGTCGAAACTGAAGCGACATGTTCAAAACTCTTAACACAGTCTGCATTTCCATCTTGCAGCTCAGCTCAACAGTTAATCTCATGCCCAAAAGTGTGTCTCACCAACAAAACACTTCATACTTGTCTCAAGAGAAGCTCATTCAACAAAACACTAGCACATTGTCTCACTTTGGAAACACACACAATCACTCTTAACAAACGGAACGACAAAATACTAACAACAAAGAACATTACATCAAATACATCTTATATTTCAAGTTTGAATGATTTTTGTCAGGTAAATCAATATTTTATATAGGATCTTTTGCACTTTAATGGTTCTAAATTATTGTATATGCTGTAATATTTTGCACCAACACTGAATCAGGAATGCAGAGATTTATTCAAGAACATTTGTGCTTTTGCATAAGTACTTCAGGACCATACAAAAAATAAAGATTACGTAAACAGAATAATGCAGAATCTCAGAATTCCAGGGGTAGAATACAAATTACAGTAAGAGAGAAAACTAAACTCCTTCCTCTCCTGGCTGCTCTTCTCTCTCTACCAACTTCGCCCGCTGCTCTTTGATCCATACTTGCACAGGAAAAAGAATCAGAAGCCACTCCTTTTGTATATGCTTTCTAATGAGGCCAAATGCAGATGCATCTTCGTTTTATTTATTTTTATTTTCAATATTTTGATATCATTTTCAATAGATTTCAATGTGGCTGCAGCAGAAATTCCCTGTGTTTTTTCCCCTATCATTCTGTTTTGAGTGTGTTTTTAACTGTTTTGAACAAAGTGTGTTAGCATTTGAAAAATGTGCTGTTAAAGCATAGTGTTTTGCAGGTGTGAACTAGTGAATGAGAAAAGACTTCATCCATTTCGGTGACTGTGGTCACTGAATGCACTTCGTCTGAAAGCAATGAAAAGTGAGACACAGTTTAGCCCACATGCATTTCTGTTTTGCAGACTGTGTTAAGAGTTTTGAACATGTCGCTTCAGTTTCGACCAATGCGAAAACAAATCTTACAAACAAAGTGTAAGATTGGTGAAAAAACTAAAATGCCTTTATTTTACATGGCATTACATTTTACATTTATTTATTTTACATTTTCTTGTTAATAAAAATATTTCTTTTAAATTTTGGGGTCTTTTTTTTTTTATCCTTGTGGTATTGAAAATGGTATCGAGTATCAAATATTTTCCTGAGTATCGGTATCGAGTTGAACATTTTAGTATCATGACAACCCTACAATGAAGGAAGAAGTTAAAGAAAACAAAATTAAACAAAATGTGACACACACTGGCCCAATTCCAATCCGACCACTTATGGACTCACTGACTTAGAGGCGCATTCACAGGAAGTCTGTGAGTGAGCGTGTTCTGTTCCATTGTCAGATCATCAAGTCAATGAGTCAGTGAATGAGCCCTTTCTGCCCCCTTACCGTAAGACAGCATTGATGCTGACTTAGCATAAGGAAATTACCCACAGTTCATAGCGTTGTGTAAAATATAGTAAAATATGTGGGATGGCGTCAGAACACAACTGTTTAAAAAAAAAGAAAAGACAGCGAGAGATCCCATGGGTCTGTTGTCCAAAAGTAGAATAAAGATATCCAGGATAAGTGGAAAAGCCAGGTTAGACAAAGTCTCTTAAGTCCATCCAGGTTTAATTGCTTGTTGGAACACTGAGCCAGATGTAACTAATTCTCTCGTTAGTAGAGATTGATTACAGAATCACTGATGAGAGGACAGATGTAACGTATACTCCAATGAACGATCTTAATGCTGACATAAGGTGACACACCTCTTTTAAGAAAAAGAAAAAAAAAGAAAAAAAACACCGCCGCTGTCTTAAAGCTCAGAGAGAGCGCGGCAGACAACTGTGGACTAATTGAATAATCTAAAACTATAATCACAACTCAAGTTCCTTTCACAAATTAACAGTTGTGCACATTGCCTTAATGGGCAGTGGAAGTTGATTCATTGCACAAATCTAAAGCAAAGTTCATACAGCACAAATAGGCTACAAGTGGCCAAAAGTGCAACAGGTGAAAATTAATTAAATATAAGAACATTATGCAGTCTGATGCTTCAATAAATTGCTGATAACAACGTTCAGATGAGGTGTATAAATTATTTGGAAGGTGCCTGCTCCCACTCACTCAATTTTATTCTTGTTTTCTTACCTCAACCAATATTTAGGCTAATATATTTTGTAACATTTTTTATAAAAATAAAAAATACTGCTATTTTTGCTCCATTGCTTTTTATGAGAAGCCAGTGATGTACTACTAGTGGTCATAGAAAATATCATAGATGGACACAGATAGCAAAAATAGTGAGTATTGTCTGTGCTATATGTGTTTTACAGAATTAACTAACTGTCAGACATCTGTATGCCCTGCATCTGAATACAACAGGCAGCGCTGGCAGATGCAAAGATTCAGTGTGAGAAGCACATGAATAAGCCTAATTACAAAAAAAAAAATAGTAAATGTTTCAAATTTTTTGATAGTTGTAAATGTATTATGTTTGTTTAGAAATCAGGCCACAATATGTACATAAGAACATGGAATAACCGTATGAAACACATTGATTCCTGATCAGAGTGACTACTGATTTCACAGATAAAGACAACAGAATCAACTAAGCCTGGCTGTTATTACGGTCTGGAGCAAGTTAGCTGCAGAGAATAAATCACCATAGTAACCTGACCAGGATACATTTAACCTGCTTTCCAACAACTGACTTGGGGCTAAATTAAACCAGGATAACCAACATATCCCAGCTTAATCCCTTATCTAGATTTCAAACAACAGGCCCCAGGTCTCTTTATTGTTAATAGACAACAAAAAAAAATATCAAATGTATTCTGGTATTTTGAAACTTATCATGATAATAATGAACAAAGTAGATGTGTGAACTCTCTTTTTTTTTAAAATTTTATTCAAAATTTAGTTTTATAATTTTATTCATTCTTCTTTCCCACTTTCTACACTGACAAAGACCCTCCTTCCTTCAGTTCATGAGACTGATTGTGTGCAGGTGTGTAACTTACTGCTGGAAAAAACCCGAAAATGAAGACCAGTGGTGCTTCAAGAATTAAAGCCATATAAAATAAAGGCATTTTAAGCTTTTTTTTCATCAATCATAGAAACTGCTTTGCAACGTTTTTTCAGGAACTTCCACTTTTGTGTGACATTTTAAAGTCTAAGATTTTTTTTTTACTTTTCATAAAGTACATTCTGATAAGACAAATAATTTTACTTAAGTCAGGTATTACTACTCTTACTACTTTTAATACATACCTGTAAGTTTGTTGAGGCAAGTTTTCAGATCATGATGTAGATAGAAGATACCCATGGAAAAAGAAAATGAACTAATTAGTGACAGACAAAACATGCATCACCCTATCTCTAAGGGAGCGCCCCGCCACCCTGCGAAGGAAACTCATTTCGGCCGCTTGTATCCGGGATCTTATTCTTTCGGTCACGACCCAAAGTTCATGACCATAGGTGAGGGTAGGAACATAGATTGATCGGTAAATCAAGAGCCTCGCCTTGTGGCTCAGCTCTCTCTTCTCATCCCAGCTGCTTCACACTCGGCTGCAAACCGCCCCAGAACATGCTGGAGGTCCTGGCCCGAAGGAGCCAACAAGACAACATTGTCCGCAAAAAGCAGGGATGAAATCTTGTGGCTCCCGAACCAGATCCCCTCCAGCCAATGACTGCGCCTAGAAATTCTGTCCATAAAAATAATGAACAGAACCGGTGACAAAGGGCAGCCCTGCCGGAGTCCAACATGCACTGGAAACAGGTCTGACTTACTGCCGGCAATGCGAACCAGACTCCTGCTCCGGTCGTACAGGGTACGCACAGCCCTTAGCAGAGGGCCGCCGGCCCCGTACTCCCAAAGCACCTCCCACAGAATGCCACGGGGGACACGGTTGAATGCCTCCAAGTCCACAAAACACATGTGGACTGGTTGGGCAAACTCCCATGAACCCTCGAGCACCCTGCGGAGGGTATAGAGCTGGTCCAGTGTTCCGCGGCCAGGACGAAAACCGCATTGTTCCTCCTGAATCCGAGGTTCGACTATCGGCCGAATTCTCCTCTCCAGTACCCTGGAATAGACTTTACCAGGGAGGCTGAGGAGTGTGATCCCCCGATAGTTGGAACACACCCTCCGGTCCCCCTTTTTGAATAGAGGGACCACCACCCCGGTCTGCCAGTCCAGAGGCACTGTCCCCGACTGCCACGCGATGTTGCAGAGACGTGTCAGCCAAGACAGCCCCACAACATCCAGAGACTTGAGGTACGCAGGGTGGATCTCATCCACCCCTGGTGCTTTGCCACTGGGCAGCTTCCAAACTACCTCAGTGACTTCAGCTTGGGTGATGCATGAGTCAACCTCCGAGTCCCCAGCCTCTGCTTCCTCTATGGAAGGCATATCAGTGGGATTGAGGAGATCCTTGAAGTATTCCTTCCACCGCCCAACGATATCCCCAGTCGAGGTCAACAGCTCCCCACCTCCACCGTAAACAGTGTTGGTGGAGGGCTGCTTCCCCTTCCTGAGGCGGCGGATGGTTTGCCAGAATTTCCTTGAGGCCGACCGGTAGTCCTCCTCCATGGCCTCCCCGAACCTTTCCCAGGCCCGAACCTTTGCTTCCGCGACCGCCCGCGCTGCAGCACGCCTGACCTGCCAATACCCGTCAGCTGCCTCAGGAGTCCCCCGAGCCAACCAGGCTCGATAGGACTCCTTCTTCAGCTTGACAGCGTCCCTTACTTAAGGTGTCCACCACCGAGTTCGGGGATTGCCGCCACGACAGGCACCGGAGATCTTACGGCCACAGCTCTGGACAGCCGCGTCAACAATGGAAGTGGAGAACAAAGTCCATTCGGACTCAATGTCCCCAGCCTCCCTCGGGATCTGGTCAAAGCTCTCCCGGAGGTGGGAGTTTAAGATCTCCCCGACAGAGGATTCCACCAGACGTTCCCAGCAGACCCTCACAGTACGTTTAGGTCTGCCAAGTCTATCAAGCTTCCTCCCCTGCCAGCGGATCCAACTCACCACCAGGTGGTGATCAGTTGACAGCTCAGCCCCTCTCTTCACCCGAGTGTCCAAGACATATGGCCTGAGGTCAGATGACACGACCACAAAGTCGATCATTGACCTCAGGCCTAGGGTGTCCTGGTGCCACGTGCACTGATGGACACCCATATGCTTGAACATGGTGTTCGTTATGGACAAACTATGACTAGCACAGAAGTCCAACAACAGAACACCGCTCGGGTTCAGGTCGGGGAGGCCGTTCCTCCCAATCGCACCCCTCTAGGTAACACTGTCGTCGCCCACGTGAGCGTTGAAGTCCCCCAGCAGAACGATGGAGTCCCCGGTTGGAGCACTCTCCAGTACTCCTCCCAGGGACTCCAAGAAGGCCAGGTACTCTGCACTGCCGTTTGGCCCGTAGGCCCAGACTGTGCGTGGAGGTGAGCCCGACTATCTCTAGTCGGTAGCGCTCAACCTCCCGCACCAGCTCAGGCTCTTTCCCCCTGTCAGGGACCAAGCAGTAAGAACCAGAACACAGGTATAATTTCAACGTAAAATGGGTTTTATTTTGCCCAATAAAAAGCAACAAAATCAAACTTACAACTCAGGATTTAGAGGTCAACTTAATATAACTATAAATCAACTGGCAAATCATAAAGTACCAACTGAAACAACCGACCTCGCAAATGAGAAACAAGGGGATCTTATATACCAACTCGGGTAAACCAAATATAACACAAAGGGGTGAACAAAATAGGCAACACCCTAAACTAATACAAAACACCAATAACTAAACTCCAAACCCCCCCCCCCCCCCCGGACATCACAACAGGTGGTTTGGTCCCATTAAGCCGATGATTGCATAAAGGTGCTGCATGCCCTTGGCCACGCCTTTTGTTCACCTCAGAGCCACCACCCTCCAGCCAGGTAACTCAAAGAGAAGAAACAATAATTAACACAATGTTTAAATCAATGTTGATGTGTGTGCTCCAAATGATGTAAAATTAAGCAAAATAAACGATTACAAAAACCAATGCTGCCAATTATTTGTTTAACTGGAAACAAATCAACTTAAAGAATGATTAAATGAAATGAGAGTGTGGGCAGATATTACCATGTGTGGCTGTGGCCATCACACCCCCCCAGCGAGGTGACATTCCATGTCCCCATGGCTAGAGTCACCGTCCGGGGATCACCCGCCCAGGTCAGCCACCCCAAACACACCGCACCTGCCCCTTCTGATCCCTCCTGCGGGTGGTGGGCCTACAGGAGGGCGGGCCCATGTCGCTCTTTCGGGCTGTGCCCGGCCGGGTCCCGTGGGCAAAGACCCGGCCACCAGGCGCTCGCCTGCGAGCCCCAGCCCCGGGCCTGGCTCCAGGGTGGGGCCCCGGTGACGCCATTCCGGGCGACGTACACTTCCTCGATGTAATTTCTATCATAAGGGGCTTTTGAACCGCTCTTAGTCTGACCTGTCACTTAGAACCTGTTTGCCTTGGGAGACCCTAGGATCATTCAAGTGCTCAAACCCCTCCACCACGATAAGGTGTCGGTTCAAGGAGAGGTAATTGATAATTGAAACATCTTAAAATTCAGTTATTGCATCTATAAATTTGAAAACGGTCAAAATGACCGTCTTGGCCGTTCTAGTGATATAATGACACCAAACCTTATGTTACTGTACGTTAATTATGACATAGAAATTATTTTTCAGAAAACGACGAATAAGTACATCCCAAAATGAAACAGAAACATTACAAGAGAAGAAAAAGTGTTCTTGTGTTTCAATTTCATTTTTACAAAATGTGATATCCATTATAAAACGCTGACATCTTGAAATTAAAGTGATGCACAATATTCTTCTTCAACACAGTTAATGTTTCTCCCTCCATTGGATTTTGGACTGGGATATATTTCTGAATAACTGAGCAAAAGCCACGTTTTTAGCTGACTGAATAATACTGAAGTCTTCAGACGTAGCTTGTTTCTCTGCCACCGTGCGTTATTGCCCAGCCACGTGAAGCTCTTCGGCTCAAAGGCCGCATGCACAGTAATGCCAAGGCTAAAACTACAGCTACCTTGCTACTTGCAGCTAATCGGCTCACAGAACTGAGTGATAGCGACTCTGTGGCTAAAAAGACAGCTGCCTGGCCCAGTGAAAACACTCGGCTCACAACTATGCTACTGCTAACCTGAGAGCTAATGATATGCTATTGCTAGCCGAAAGCTAATACTGTTAGCACAAAAGCTAATGCTACCGCTAACAAGAGCAGTCAAAACCGTAAATGTTAAAACTGCGTCACGGTCTTAAAAACTACGTTGGTTTATACTTAAGTGTCATCACATACACATCATAAACACACTCCGCTACACTATAGGTGGCTTCCAGCGAAGTTTGTCATGTGTGGTTAAATGTATAATCTTGTGAGAGGAGAGACAGTCATGTGCGACTTACCTCTTCAGCGTCAAGTCAGAAAAGGAAGTTAATCGGGCCAGATGTTACAGAGACTTCATGATGCTTCCGGGTCATAATAGATCCAACCTTCAAAACAAAATCATATTTATTGATCCAACTTTCTTAAATGTTATTTATTTATGTATTTACATATGTATTTATTTATTTATTTTAGTTGAACTTAAAATATTAAATAATAAGACATTGCCTTAAAGGCCTATAATAAACACATTCATGTTACATTTTCTATTTCTTATTAAATTAATCAAATCAGATTTATTAGATAGAAGATTACATAGAAGAATTTCTTGTGGAAAAACTAAAATGTATTCACTCTAAAATATATTATTCCACAAATGTTTTCACTAGCAGAACAAACAACAGGTTTGTTGGTCAAAAAAGAGCATAGTTCATCTTCAAAGTTGAAGCTATTCTATAAAAAGAAAACAAAAAACAAACAAATAGACTTTTCTAATGTCTTTTAGCCTGCGAGCAACCAGCACAGACAAGTAACAAGTAGTCTCCAAAATGCTCTTCTTGATAACACCCAAAAAATGTCCGATCTCAACTTTTCTGTGAAATTACAGCAAACTGAGTCTGTCACGGTACCTTAAATATTCTGTTTTAAATGTAGATCATCATCTCAAAAATATTTCCAAATTGAGGGGCTTTCTGTCAAAATCAGACTCAGAAAAAAGAATCCATGCATTTATTAAAAAGTAGACTAGATTACTGTAATGGTTTATTCCAAAATCAAGTATTCAGAGGCTACAACTAATTCAAAATGCAGCTGCATGTATTGTCACTGTTACCAAGAAATATCAACACATCACACTCGTTCGTAAATCTTTGCACTGGTTACCCGTTAGAACAAGAATCGATTTCAAAATACTGCTCCTGGTTTATAAAGCACTACATGGCCTTCCACCTAAATACATCACAGATATGGCTCATCACTTACACCCCAGCAAGAATACTTTGGTCAACAGGCAGTGGCAACTTACTCATCCCTCACACCAGGGGGGTATTCCAGAAAGCGGGTTTTGTGAACACTCTGAGTTTGTTAACCCTGAGATGAGAGAAACTCTGAGTTTTCAGTTCCAGAAAGAGAGGTAACTTAAACTCTGGGTCTGTTACTGAGGTAACTTACTCTGTGAACATAACCTGCTCACTGGCAGGTTTACCTGAAGAAACCCTGAGTCTGACGGAGCTGTCTGACAGCGGCTGTCCTTTCCTTCTCAGTCCGATCATGTTGAAGCAGAAATAATTCAGTTTTACACCAGGAGGAGAATTTAGATTAATTTAGGTGAGCTCTCACTCCCTGACGAGGACTGAACCGAACAGTAGACCGCTTCTCATCAGTCCGTCATTTATATTCTCCACAGCGAATATCAGGCTACACGTCATCGCTGACGTGCTCTTAGGTCTAAACAATCCTCTTTAATCACTTCGCAGGTTAATCAATCACCTTCCAGCAGCCAGAAAGAGAAATAACTCACATTTCATTTGGCTTTCTGTATTTCCACAGTGATAGCTACAAAAGTAGCCTAACCATCAGTAGCCTATTGTAGCCTATTTTTTCCAACAACGTAATTTCAAAGTCCGTGTTTCTAGTTTGCCGCCGCATTGAGTAGGAGATTAAATGACTTCTAGTTCAATCTGTAGACAGTAAGTGTGTGTCTGCCTCTAATGTTGGGTCCTGGGGGTGAGTGACGCCCTCAGCCTCTGGTCACCCAGCGACCTGACTCAGGACCAGCTCCTCTGCCTCTGGTCACCCAGCGAGCTGACTCAGGACCAGCTCCTCTGCCTCTGGCGGACGTGGTGGAGGTGGAGGTGAGCACCACTTCATGTTCATCTACTCAGCAGGATGTCAGGACACAGATGTGTGTTAAACAGCATCTGTTGGTGGTAAAAGCTAAGTTAAAATATCCACTGAATAAACTTTTACTTTGTTTAATATGTGAAATAAAACCAAAGTGAGGAGCCATCGTGAGACTGTTTTTATATTTCATTTTCAGCCGATAGCCTAAAATAAAATAGCCTAAAATAAAATAAAATAAAATAAAACATTGAACAACATTCAACCACTTCCTCAAAGGCTAATATGAAATAAAGTGATGTTACATTCAAAATGAAAAGAAGACCGCATCTAAAACTCTGTCAGTGATTTTTATAGGGCCGCAGCTGTGTTAGGCTACTTTTTTCCCCCCAGAAAATGTCTGCTTCCTGTTTTCCCCCGTTGCCATGGTGAATCACAGTATCGGAGCTCCATTGATGATGGCTTTTTACTAGTCGTCAGGCACGAGCTCAACTCAGAGTTAACATACTCAGAGTCGACTTACCTAACTCAGATCAGCTGTTCTGGAACTGAAAACTCAGAGTTTCACTTCACAGGGTAAGTCAACTCGGAGTTCATGGATAGACTCAGAGTTTGTTGAACCTCCTTTCTGGAATACCCCCCTGATCCAAAGAAGAGGAGGCAGCTGTTAGAGTATATGACCCACGAAAATGGAACACCTTGCCTGATACAGTTAGACATGCCACATCAGTAGCCATTTTTAAAAACAGATTAAAAACCTATCTTTTTTCAACAGCATTCTGTTGAACTGTGTGTGTGCATGTGTCCATATGTGGTTGTGTGGGTGGGTGCGCATGTGTGAGTTTAAGTGTGTATGTGGTGAAGATGGCATACATGTGATTGTTTATTTGCACTTGCACTCTCCAATTGATTTCTAATTGATTTTCTATGACTGTTTTTACTGTAACTATGTATACCTGTTGTGAAGCACATTGAGTCTGCCTTGTGCAGGAAATGCGCTTTATAAATAAAGTTGAATTGAATTGAATTGAAATAATGGCTGGGCAGATCTTTTGGAAAATTTTAGTAAAAGAGGCAGTAATAAGCTCCCAGATAGTATAGGCCAACTGCACTGTAAAAAAAGAAAAGTTGGGTGAACTCATAATTTCAAGGCAACAAACTTCGATAAAATTTTAAGTTGGGCAATTAAACTAAATATTTTACGTTTTGCTTTTGAGTTTGCTCAACTCTGAATTCTGATTTTTGTCAACTCTCCCGTAAGTTGTACTAACTTATAATTTTACATTGTAATAACTTTTAATCCTTACTTCTCCTAACTCTCCCGTAAGTTGTACTAACTTATAATTTCACATTGTAATAACTTTTAATCCTTACTTCTGCTAACTCTCCCGTAAGTTGTACTAACTTATAATTTTACATTGTAACAACTTTTAATCCTTACTTCTGCCAACTCTCCTGTAAATTGTACTAACTTGTAATTTTACATTGAAATAACTCTGAATTCTTACACAGAATCCACTTAAATTTGGTTAAAGTTAGTATAGCAGAATCATTTAAGAGGAATTCAAAATTGCACACTGCAATAGTTTATAATGTAATATAAGTAATATAATGTAACCAATAACTTCTAATCAAATGTATAAATAATTACAGATGCAACATATACATTCAAAACATTTGATTTATTTAAACTGTACCAGCATCAAATCCCTTTCAACAGGGCCAAGTAAATGCAAACTGATGAGACCCAATTGTCCCAGTCCTAGCAGTCAACTTGTGCTACATTGTATACTTGTAAACTTTGACATTGAATAAAAGATCAAACATGAGTCATGTATACAAGACCATACAGAACCAATATGATACACAACTATGAATCCAATAAATCTGTTAACAAGGTCCCTAAGCGCCATAACTTCCGGTCTCAAAATATCAAACATGAGCCATGTATACAAGACCATACAGAACCAGTATGATATACAGCTATGAATCCAATAAATCTGTTAACAAGGTCACTGAGCGTCATAACTTCCGGTCTCAAAATAATCAGCATATTCTTTTTTGTAACACTGCTCAATACTATGTGACAATTTACAAACACTGAATCTTAACATGTAACATGTTTAAGAAAAACCCAATAAAAGTGCAAAATAAATGCAAGAGAGTTGGAGATCGAGGTACATAAGAGTTGAGAGTGAGTAACAGCAAGAGTAAATTAACATGGTGGTGGCTGGACAGAAGGGAACTTTTAGAGGTCAACATTTCAGATCCAACATCATCAGTTAACTTGTGGATTCACTGAAGGAGTTTGTTTTTGAGGGATCTGACCCTTGCAGAGAGGTCTGTACCAAGTTCCATGAAAACCTTCTGAACAGTTTCAAACGTGTACCCGAGATCTTTTGGGTACTTCAGGTTTAGAGCATAGATCAGTCCAAAGAGGTAAGCAAAAGCAGTTGGCAGGTCAGGGAGATCTTGAAGGACAATCTCTTCTTCCACAACAACAGCAACACTCACAACACTTTGAGGAGCTGCGTTGTTGTCATCCTCCAACACAGTGAGGATACCCACAATGAGGCCCTTCGTCTGCTCCTCTTCTGGGTCAGTGTCCTTGTGTTGACAGACAGGAAAAGACCAACACATGGATTGCAAGACATTAGATTAAAATACTGTGAATCAGAATAAGCTATTACTCTAAAATAACTCCAAATTATTGGATAAACATTTTTTTCCAAATAGAATTAATTATGAGTTTGACATATTAACTATTTCCATCCCATACCCCACAACCAAAAATTTAACCCCCATACACACATCAACTGACATCAATTAGGCTAAATCAAGTCATAGCCAGGACAGTACAACTATTGAAGCCACTCTGGACATCGGGAAAGATGAAGGGAACAAGGAGGACAGAGAGGTAATGGTTGAAGTCGACGTTAAATACAGCACTATAAATACAGTATAATAACATTTACAATTTCTATTTATAACCACTCACAAGACAGTTCCTGAAGAGCTTCTCCTGACTGTCACGGAGATACAAGGGGAGGCCCTTTAATGCTGCAGTTTGTCGATGTGCAGTGATGTCAGATGTCTGAAACAAAGAATTGCATGAAACATTACAAGATGTAATTGACATAAGAAGTACAGTAAACATACAGGCAGCTGTCCTCTTCCATATCCAGAACATTTTCTGTTGATTGCACATCAAAGGTTTACTCCTTTTAAACGGTAATTTGGCATTTTTCAACTTGGGCCCACTGTCAAGGTATGTCCACTGAAAGTGCTTTTTGTGTCACTGACAGGCTAATATCATTATCAGTGTCTGACAACATTATGAAAAGGATCCCTACAGAGCAAGATCTTTTTTTAAAGATTAAGATACCCTTTGTTTACCAAGAAAAAGCCACTATATCTCAGTATTTTTATGTCTTTGATCAACCACTACCTGAATTGGTTCGCTTGTTTGTGCTATTGTGTCAGTCAGTCCCTTAGATACCCATGCATTTATTCTGAGGGTTTGTCACTACACGGCAAAATTCCTTGTTATATGCATAATGTTCAGAATTATTAAATTACTACATCTAGAATTCACCTCTTGATCCAGGCTGTTAAGGACCTGATCCATCTCAGATGAAAAAGCTGTCCTCCTCGCCCGATACAGTCTCAGGAGCCTCCAGGTGTGCTGATGAAGGGCTGCTCTGAAGTTGTCCATTAGGTTCTTGTTTGTGATGCGATAAAACTCTTCTCTAATCTGTTGAAAAATGTGAACAGGAAATTTAAATCCTCAATACAAAGTCAAAACAATTTCAACACCATCTTCATGTTAAAATAGGCATTGTAATCAACACACATAACTCTTCTACTCTTTTAAAAAAGACTAAATCATAAACACAACATAATATATTCTTTGTTCACCTGCTTACCTCTGCCTCGCAAAACAGAGCAGGCCACCGTTCCAGAACCTCTGACACCATAGGCTGCAGCTCCACGATCTCCTTGCGCCTCAAGGAGAAAGTCAGCTCCATCTTTTGTCTGATCAGTGCAACATTCTTGTTCTTCTTCTTACACTCCTCAACCAGAGCCAGTCTTTCAACCTCCAGTGAGTCATCATTATGGTTTTCTGGATGGTCAGGGACATGGTTAATCTCACCTCGCTTTGCTCTCTTCAGAGAAGGACCTGCACCATCATCTTCACAGCTCCTCTTTTTCTGGTTAATGCTAACCTCGATACAGCCCGCCTGACGCAGCTTGGACCTGTAATTGCCAAGTTTGTATTTTATGCTCATTTTCCATCCATCATACCCAGTTTCACTGCCTGGTTCTCGAAGGCAGGGGTGTCTACCGATGAGAGCAGAAGCAACTGACCCAATCTGGTCTTGATCAGGATAGGCTTTCACTTCAAAAACTGCCTGAGCAATCTTGTCCAAAATTTCTATCTTCATGTCTCTTGTTAAGCTGATACCTTTCTTGGTCTCTTCATATGCCTCATTGCCTTTGCGCAACTTCAACTCCACATCATAGGAGAAGGCTGGGATGGGAAAAGGTGAAGGCCACTCTGAGACACTTCGCAGATAGTTCTTAATAAAAGTTGAGGGACTCTGGAGTGACTCTCTGCTGGATAAACTAGCTGTGTCCAGGGAAGACCCCGAATCAAAAGAGTCTGACTCTTGCTGAACAAGTGCAGACTCATCCCAAAGAATGTGCAAGATAGCACGCTCAGGTGGCAACTCATGGATGTCAGTCAAATTACAGAGAGCATTATTAAAGTCTGGGTCCTCATATTGTAGTGTGAAGCTGCCTTGAAGTTGAAGATTTTCCTGAAGAATGTTTTGCAACTCTTCAGCTGATTCAGGTACTTCAGGAAGTGTCACTTTACGGGACATTCTTGGGGAGATTTTCACCAGCAGCAATAATCCAGGCTGTGTCACAAGAAACAAGGACAAAACACAGAAGGGTTAGGTTGCAGAGGGTAAAAAACAACAATTTCTTGAAAGTTAAATTCATAAACAATGTAGCAAGGTCTTAGACTGTGTTAGTTCTACCTGCAAAGCATTATATTATTATAAATGCATATGTGGTTCTAATAAGCAGATCAAATATTAACAAGAAAAGCAGATGTCCATAGGCAGAGCAAGCTGGTGCAGCCAAAAAACACACAACATACACAAGGTTCCAACAAAGACTGAACTGAAAACCAAACCTATACACACACACAAGGGCTGATCGCAAACAGGACACAGGTGAATGAAACAAGACACGGGTGAAACAAATCAGGAAATCAACTCAGGAGGGAAAACACAGGAAGTAAAACAGAAACACATACAGAAAAAAATTCAAAATAAAATGACAGACAGGATGTGACTGCATCTTGTTTGAATGGGAGAAAGGGTGAAAATGAGAGTTAGAGCAACAGAGTTTTGTCTATAACATGTAATCAGAGTTCACTTACCATTCTGTGTCACTTCAATGGAGCAGGCACACTTTTGGAGTCACCAGCACCTTCCCTCCCACTGTGTATGCAACCAATGGATGATGGTCGTTGAGAGCCTGAGGATCAAAAATCTCAATGTCTGCGTAGATGCTCTCCACAAGCTCAAAAGACCTAAAATGTTCAAGGTACCAAGATGTGAGCTTTTTGCCAACAAAGGCTACTTTTTCAGGATTAACTACTATGGTCACGATTTTATAGAATTCTGGCGGTCCACTGCAGTGTCCAGATGACAGAATCATACCCTCCACATATCGGGTCCCATGAAAATAAATGTCTTTAGAAAGGGACACAGTTTCAAGATGTGGATAATTTCTCTTAATCACTGTGCGCAGGGCAGCATCCAAAGAAGATGTTTTGATGTCAGTTACTTTCTCCACATGTAACATTGGCTTGAAAAGACTCTGGCTATCAAACTGGCACGCCATCATCTGCTGGTGTTTTAAGGACAGTGTGAGGAGTACATTTTTAAAGTTTTGGACATCATGCATAGTCTTCTTGAAAAAGCTATGCTTTGACTCAAACCTCATTGTCCATAATTCCACCAATGGACCAAAGCAGCGTAGAAGGTAAGGATAATGCTCAGCAAAGTGATGCTTTGGGCGCAATCTAAAATCAGGAAAAGTGTCTGTGAGCAGCCTTCTGTGATCAGACAACTTGATCTCCAAGTAGTGCAATATTTCCTCTGAAAAAACGGGTGAGACAACAATTTCAACAATTTCTTTGAGGTCCATCAGTATTTCCCAGGCAGGTTCTTGTTCTGGTATGCTCTTTCCAATTAGAAGAGGGAGAAATCGTAACAGAGTCCAATTTTCATGGCCATTGCCACCTATGCTGCCCTTTTCAACATTTGCTTTAGAAATTGCCTTTGGTTTATTCACCCTGTCTGAATATTTGTACGGAAATGAATTGATTAGGCTATTCAGTCTGTCCAAAGTAATATAGCCTTTTGAAATAAACTTCTTCAGACACAAACACAGTTCAACAGGAATAACACCTTCAAAAAAGTCATGCAATATGTCAGGAGGAAAACCAGTGACAGGGTGAAAATATGACAGATGCTTACCTAGAACACATTCACTTTTAACACCATTTACATGTGGAACATTTTCATGACGAAGTTGTAGCAGAGATGCATTGTGCTGTTCTCTGGAGCGTAGCTGAAAATCAGAAATTGCAGTAGTTGCTATTTCACCTCGATTTGTTAAACAAAATCTACAGAAATTCTTTACATTGAAACTCTCCTGAAAGCCAGCAAGTGCATGAGCTCCTAAATTGTCTGCACAGACACAAAATGCTGAAACTTTTACGTAGTTGTTAAGAGTTTGCACAAAGACCCCTGTTTGTTCCAGTGACTTTAAATCCTTAATTAAAGGACTGAGAAACTTTTCATAACCAAACTGCTTAACATCACAAGTCTTTCCAAGAAGAGCTAGATGAATTGAGTGTAAAGTGGAACGAAACTTTGAGGGTAAATTAAGAATAACCCAATAAACAGCAGTAATCTTGTGAATTTTCCTCGATGTGCCTAATGGGTTACACAATTCAAAATCATCTATATATAGACCTAATGCAATAAGCAGCTCCTGTTCTCCAAAATGTTCATTTTGCTTAAAGTAAGAACCATCTTGAAAAGTCTTGTAAAACCCTGGAGTAGACTCTTCACTGAAAACAAGTTTTTCCAGAAACTCTGCTCTATTCAATAAAAGCTCAATAACCTGATTCACGGAAACATAAACAAAGGCTTTTCTTGAAGTCCGGTCGTACAATAACTCAGTTGGTTCAATGATGGAGAAATGCTCCCTGAAATATCTGTTTCTCCTATAATCTGTTGATAATGTACCTTTTTCTGATGTAGTAACAAGTACTGGATTTTTTTCAAACACAATGTTACTTATCTCTTGAATAACTTCTTCCTCAACTTCAATATTATGTTTTGCAAAAACCTCTTTGAGAATTTCAGTTGTATGAAACTTGGAAAGGGACAAAATATCATTAAATTCTTCTATAATTGCCTGTATTGCATGTTTCGACACATGTAGCAGACATTGCATACGAAGAAAAAGGGAAGCTAATCTGTGCTCAAGTATTTCGGAGTCTACATTCTGTACACAATCGGGTTCACCTTTTTCTGTGGAATCCAATCTAGGACTGCTTGTTAAAGAAAATCCAGCTTCAGGATCAACATTACATGGCTGGTCTGTGTCGTTAGACTGAAAATCACTAACTACCCTGACTGGTGTCAGAAAATCTCTAAGCTTATGGTTTTCATGATTCCGTGATGTATGTCCAGTAAAACTATTAAGGCGGTTGGTTTCAAAGCTGCACCCCACAAATGGGCAACACACTATCTCTCTGCATCTAAGGTGATGATGCAAATGAATTAATATTTTCTTTTTACAGCAAATGTCCTTGTATTCACACAACCAGCACTGAAATGATAAGTTCTCTTGCCTTTGGACAGTCCTGTGCAATCTTGAAAGATGTGATTTCAAAGCTCTAATGGTTCTAAAAGTGCACCAGCAGTCCCTGTGGATGCAAGGCCAGGTTGAACCTCTGTGATGCAGTCGATAGTGTTTCAGCAGAACAGCTTCAACGGCGTGGGTGAACTTGCAGAACTTGCACTGCATTAATTTCAATCTGAAAAACAAAGATGACAATTTGCTGGGGATTAGTAAAGCAGTCAGCAGAAATTTTAAATATTTTATCAATTTAATGGCAATGTTAACAGTAGACTGGACACTAGAGTTGACAAGACTGACAATATAATATTCTGTCCCATTTTTAATTTTTAATATATTTTGCTGCAGTAAAGATGAATTACAATTAACATATATTAATTAAGGACACTACTCAACAAACCAACACCTACAACAGTCTAGGTTAAGAACGTCAGCAGTCAGTATAAAACAGAGCAGTCAATTAAATGCATTTCAACGTTTTCAAACACCATGATGTGCAACCAACTTTTTTAAATCAACAGACAAGCAGTAACTTCTGACCAACACAATATTTGATACAGGTGAATTGGTCTTTCCTGCCACTACACTATTATGATGATATTAAATCTTATTATTTTAATATTTAAATCGCAGTAGCATATAGTGATTTATTGAACTCAGCCTGATGTAAACGTTAAATAAACTCAATAACCTGTCACACAAGCAGCTCTATGTTGTCCCTGTGTGATGTTCAGGCACAGGACAGTCTGAGGACAGAGAGCTTTGAGGTTGAAGTTTCTATTAATGAAGTTGCACTGTGAGACTGTGACTCAACCACATGTCAGCTGCTCCATCATCCATCATCAGGACATCATTGAACATATCGTCATCAATGTGCACAATATAGGCCTATATTACGGCTGATTGATGCATTAGAGATGAGAGCATAATAACTGTAGCCTACTGTACCTTCACACACGCACACATTGCTCCACCCGCGCAGATAATAATCATGTTATAGTTTAACGTTAACTTATTAAATCACTCTCTCAACACACAGTCATTTACTGAGACCAGCAGACGGTAGAGAACTGAGTAGAGAGGCAGGCAGCAAACTAACTGCACAGCGGACCGAGCCGCAGCCTGTCAGCCGGCTCCGCTCTCTCTCTGTCCCTACTGTCAAACCAGCCTGCTCACCTGCTGCCGTCCTGGACTCGTCCTGGAGCAGAGACGGGGCCTGAGTGTTGTTACACCGCCAACACTTCTGTAAGATGACATGAAATGTCAGCTAATTTTGCGACCACAATTTTGAGTTAGCATTAATACCCTAATGGCTACTCTTGTAGCTGTAACAAGTTAGCGAGCATGAATTAACACAACCAGTCAGAAGATAACATGCCTGTCCTGTTTGAACGGTATTTGCCCAGACATGCTAGCGGCTAACTGCTGCAGCGCCGCTAGCATCAGTTAGCCGCTAGCTTTTGCTAATGACTGCAACCTGTTTGTGTTTAAATGTTGAAAATGTGTAGGTCGCTTTCTCCATTAAACGACGTACAACATACTGCACAACACAACTCAGAATAGTATCATTTTAACTTAATTTAATTAAAGGTTGGTTAAAACTTACCTGTGTGGACTCCAGCTCGAGGCAGCACAGCCACAATGAGACTTCAAGTGAAGAGTGCCAACTCGGAAAGTTGGCTTTCCCGCATTTCACAACAAAGAAATAAGAGTTAGCAGAACTGTTGGTCCTTGTATTGAACCCCAACTTAAAGATTTAACTATTAACAACTCACCAATTTTTTTTGGAGCATACAACTGTCTTGCTTTGTTGTGCTAACTAACATTATTGCCTTAAATGTCAATAATTTATATTTTCAAGTTTTACCAACATAAATGACTGTTTTAGGCCAAAAAATACAAGTTGGCTTTTTTGCAGTGTGGGTAGACTAACTCTGTAATTATTTTCTCTCTGCTTGATTCCTTTCACAACATATAGGCTATTGCCTTTTCTGTTTATCTTTCTTAACCCCACCTGAACAGCCACTACTCTAAAAAATGTTATGTAGGCTAATGTTTCATGTGTTTACATCAGATCAAATCAAAAATAAATCAAAATGATAGTATTTACCACACAGTTCCAACAGGTGGGGCTGCAAGGACATAATATATGGCATTTTACTAAATAGTAAGACCTATTTCTGGAACACTGGCAATAATAAATGTGGCTTTGGTAACTGAAAGTCATACTAAAAAAATAACTACCTCTCAAACAGTTTGTTGGTTATGTGACACCACAGAATGTACTTTTGAGAGATAGCCTATTTTCAAATTCAGTTTATTCTAAATATCCCAACAAGTAACTCAGAGTATAAAGCTATTTAACTACATTTTTTTCACAACCGTTGAGAAGTTGGGATTGACATATTGTATGAAGTATTTCTCTAGTTTTTTTTTTATATATATCTTGAAAGCCATTGATGGTGAACCCTCATTTAAAATAATCTCGAGAGCACAATCCAAAAAAAAAGAACACAACACAGATCAAGAAAAGCTCATTCTGCCCAATATGGAAGCATCTATAAAAAAAAGCCAGTGCTGTTCCAGGATAACTTTATGGCATCACTTCTTTTTAAATAACACCACTACCACATTCATTTTCAATAATTACAAAAACAAGATGTAAAAACTTCATCTTCCACATATGAAATTAAAGTAATTGAAACATCTTAAAATTCAGGCATACACCTGATGCTCTGGGTACGAGGGGGGTGTAAGGTTTTTCACATTAACACATGCACACAGTAGGGTGTGCCTGTAATCTGCTCCTAAGGGATGAGCTCAAAATGTTTTGGTGAGCATATTCCTAGTCCCCTTCTGAGGATGTAAACCGAGTTTCGTGACAGTCGGAAAAATGCTTAATGATTTGGGGCCAATATTCGCTAAACCCCGCCCTTTGCAAGGATATTTTGCTTGACGGCATACTTGTCTTTTGACCAATCATGCTCATCAATAAGAGAAATGACTGTCTCGGTCCCGCGATGCCATATACCAAATCTGGTGTTGATAGCATAAATATTTCAAAATTCTATTCATTTGACTGTTTTACTTAACTTAACTTACTTAACTTATGCAAATTAGCCAAAAATCTGTAATAGACTAGATTTTTCATGGTGCAGGAGGCTTTTTTGTAGAGGACTATCAGGAGGACGTGTACAAAAATTTCGAGTCAATGGCTTTGCAGGGAGAGCCTTTTGAAGTTTACACTCTATGTTATGGCGCCCCCCTTAGGCCGATTGGGATCAAATGTTTTCAGCAGCATTTGGACATCATTTACACTCGACCTACTAAGTTTCATGTCTCTAGGTCCTTCTGGCTCACCATAAATTATTAAAACGCAAACAATGACAGTTAATGAGGAACAGGCCATGCCCACTTTCACCTATCAACATGGCAGTCAAGATATTAGTTAATAGTCACCCCACGAGCATGCATACCAAATTTGGTGAAATTCCGTCCAATGGTTTTTGAGATACGCATGTGTGGCATTTATAGCGCCCCCTATAGGTTGAGCTCAAAATACTTCAGTAGGCAGATTCCCAGTCCCGTTGTGAACCTGCCTACCAAGTTTTGTGATGACAGGGCAAAGGGTGTAAGAGTTATGGCCAATCATTTCTAAGCTCCACCCATTGCGAACATTCATTGGTCCGTGGCGGCCATGTTTTTTGACCAATCGGGCTCATTTATAATAGAAACTTGTCTTTTCATCCCCCGAGGCTGTATACCAAATTTGGTGTTGATAGGGTCAATTTTGCAAAAGTTTTATTCACTTTACTGTTTTTCACATTATGCAAATTAGCAAAAAATCCAATGATATTTTTTGTAGAGCACATTGAGCTGGACTTGTGTGTCTCACCCCTTCGGGGTTAGAACCCTAATAAACCAGTACAATCCTAATAAGAAGAAATCGGATTTTACAGATGCAAAGCTTTTACAAGGAGATGCATCGTGGTTTCAGCCCAGTTTATATCCGATGCACACCACTCCAACCGATGCAATGTATCATAGACCCTTGCATCGATGCACTGATTGCGCATCGGATAAAATGCCCATCACTACACTATAGTCAATATTTACAAATATGAAAGGTAGTCTTATGAATAATAAAAAACAATCTTCTCAAACTAATTTATAAAACACAACAGATATAGAGCAGAACATTTTATGTATCTTTCTTTTTTTCCTTTTTTTTGGCTTGTTTTTTTCATTTTTTGTTGGCAACTTAATAGCTCAAAAAATCTCCTTTCTCTCCACTCCTCTCTCATTTCTCTCATTCCTCTCCACTCCACTCCACAACAACAGTCTCCTGTTTCCCTTTGCAAAAACTCTCACAAATTCATCCATGTCCAAGTGTTTGTTAGGGACTTCTCATGGGCCAAGATCTCCAGGTTCCTTTTTCTCTTGTGTAACAGTGAGACGATAGGGGGTTAGAGCCCGTGACAATGTGGAGAAGGAAATCTCACATGCTGTTGAAGACACACCAATTACCAGGGCTGTTACATACAATTTATTCAACTCAGGAAAGGCTTCCTTGTACTCCTGCAGGTGTTTACACACAGTGGACAGGTCTGTTTCATTTGGACATTTCTCAAGCAACAACTGTTTTGCCACAAGGATTTCATTTTTCAGACTTGCATTGTCTGCCACTATGCCAGCCAGCACAGCCAGAGGGTGCAACTGGGTTGAATCTAGAAATGCACTAGATGGGGATGCAAGACTAGATATGGCTTTCATCAGGTCAACATTTCTCTGTAAAAAATCTAGTTTCCATTTCTGAAATGGCCCTGTCAAAGAGGTTGAGCAGAGATCTTTTCAGAGACTGATGGGGATTAAGGATAGGATCATCAGAGTCTGTATGGCCCACAGTTGAGAGAACAACACTTTGACGAAGGTGTTTGCTCATTGTTCTCCTTCTCTTTGGAGGATGTGAATCATCTCCAGCAGCCGACTGAGATGACTCTGCCCAATACTCATCTTCACAAATGTTTTTTAGCACCGACAACCTCAGAAGCACTGCACATATCCACAGACTGAGACTGTAGAATTGCATTTGCTGGTTTCAAGACACCAAGCACCCGCACTAGAAACTTTTCCAGTCTCAAAGAAGTGATGCCTCTTAATTTGACATTGCAGGCCTCATCATCCTCTGTCATCTCAGATAGGATACTGAGAATATGGTCTTGATTTTCAACAATGCACCTTGTCACCTCATAGTGGCTTGTCCATGGGATTTCAAGCAGCATTTTAAGATTAGGTGCATCATATTTCTTGGACACACGGTGGTGCTGAAAAAACTTGGAGAGGTCAAAAAATCTTTTTGCACATGGTTCACTCTGCATGGCATGCACAACTACTAGGTGCAGTTGATGGTTCTAGCAGTGGATATATGGGACATATCTAGCAAGCTTCTTTTGGAGCAGAGCTTGTACACCACCTCTTACCCCACTCATCACAGAAGCCCCATCATAACACTGGCTAAATATGTTGTCAGCACTGTAGCCAGCATCAGAAAGGTGTGTCAATATCTCAGAGGTGATGTACTCTGCATCAAGTTGATGCAAGTCAAGCAACCCGATAAGATGCTCCTCTGGCATGGAATTGCTGACAAAGTGAATCATCACAGACATTGCACCTGTCCCACTAAACTCATTTACACAGAGAAACTTAACAGCACTGCCCACACTCTTGACATAGTGTTGTTTTTTTTCAAGTTGTGTTTTACCAACCAACAGGGAGTCAACAGTTCCCCCTGTAGCCTCTCTGCTTTTGTGCTGAGTCCATACAGTTGAAGCATGCTGGACACATGCCTCTGTAGCCCCTTGTCTCGATCAAGTGCTGCTTTCCAGTTGTTAAAACCAGTTAAGGTAAAAACAACATCCCTCTCATTAACAGTGCTGCCATATTTCTGACAGGGGAAACAGAAGCAGGCATCTCACACCACAGAATACTCTAGCCATGGTCGAGTGCGGTACCAAGCAGGATTGAATTATCTCAATTTTGTACCAAATGCACGCTTTGGGTAGCTACCCAGTATTGACTGAGATGTGGTGCATTGCCATTTAAGTCACTGGGTAGCTGAGCAGGCTGCTTTGGGGCAGCACTTGTTGGGGGGATGGAGGGAGGTGCAGGAGAAGCAGTGCTTGCTGATGCTAAAGGTGCAGTTATGCTAGCAGCTGTCTCTGATGTACTAGCAGCAGCATCATTGCTACTACTATTAGTACATGCAGGAGCAGCACTACACTTTTTAAAAAAAGAAACTGCATTACACAGCATTAACTTTCTCTTTGTGAGCTGCTGGAAGCTGGAGCAGAAAATAAGTAAGCTGGCTTTGTAAAAAAAACGCTGTGATTGTATGAAACAAAACAGTGCAGAACTACAGCCTGGGGCGGGCTTTACGTAGGGGTCTGTCAGACACAGGTCATTTGTCTTCAGTTTGTCACATGCAGTGGACGTGGGCGCTCATCTCTGTGCTTGTAACACTGCTGCTTCTTCAAAGTCTTACCGCTCCGTGGCCGTGGTGAAACCTGACACTACACTGTCAGGCTACGTCTTGGCTCATTTGCATACTGCAACAGTGATTGGATGTTTACTGAGGGCTGAGGGGAGGGGAGGGGTGTGTGTGTGTGTGTGCTGCGCAGCCTGTGAATGCACGCACAGCGGAGGGACAGAGAGATGAGAGGGAGGCTGATACTGTATCGTGTGTGTCCCTTTTTCAGCAGATTTTTCTGCTACTGCAGATAATTTTGTCAACTTGTAATATATATTATGATATATTAAAATGTGCTTTCTCAACTTCTAAAATTTTGATTTGAGGGGGCAAGACATTTATTTGAGGGGGCGCTGCCCCCTCTTGCCCCTGCGTAGAGCCGGCCTCGGTCCTGCATCGTCTCTGCAGCCCACCCACTGGTAAAACGGGGCTCAGCTCCTGTCCTGTCTGCGCGAAAACACTCCCCCCTCTCCCAGGAGATATCCGAGAGGGGGGGCGTTCATCCCCGAGGTGACGTTCGGTGTGTCCAGCGGTAAGATAGCAATGTTTCGCAATGTCGTCGCTCAGAGCTAGACACGCAAATTGCTCTGTTGTTGGTTGTAAAAATCAACATAAGTGCCTATATTCTGTCCCGGCTACAGAAGACACAGTGGTTGCGTTTCATCTGTAACGACAACGTGCCGGCTATGGTTCCTGTAAGTTTGTTTGTGTGTGCTAACCACTTCACATCGGACTGCTTCAGTAACGAGGGTCAGTACAAAGCTGGCTTTGCCTCGACACTGACCCTCGTAAAAAGGTCAGTCCCAACCATACGGGACCCAGCAACTGCACCCAAGCCACAGGTAAGACATGTTTTGATAGTATTTACAGTTGCCTACGAGTATGGTGAAGTCAGCTTGAAATTGGCTAACTAGTTAGGTCCGCTTCAGTCGGCTATGCAATGGCGTTTGAAGCAAGTTTAATGTTAATAATATTACGAGGGAGCTTGGTTGTCACAGTAAAAAGTCTGGAAACGTGCAGACTGGAGACAGAGACTATGCGAACAGTGTCCAAGAGTGTGTTGGAGACAAACACAGCTTTCGCTAGCTGTATTTAGATGTTATCTGTTGCAGGTCAGTGGGGGATGGGACCCAGGTGGTTGTGTTGGGGAGTGGGGAGTCTCTCATGTAATGGTGGACAACACACAAATTCCTGAGTGTTGGCTTGTTAAGCTTATACAACCAGTCGAACGACAGCATCTCGGCGAGCCATAGTGATACATCCACCGTAAACATTAGCAGATGCTACTGCTAGTGTAAGTGGCATCCTCTCCCTGAGAGGGGCGTGTAGCAGGCAAGGCAGGCGTTGACAGACGGAGCTCATTAGCATTTAAAGGTGCAGGCACAGAAACAGCCTGTTTTCAGTAGAGCTCAGTAGAGCTCACTTGAGCAACTTTTAGACAGCTGAAATTCAGGACCATGGATGGGTTTGGGGCAATACATTTCGAATACAGTGTTGTTGGACCTCTGACAGCTGTGTGAAATTGATGAAAAACAGTATATTATGGGACCTTTAAGGCCTGCCACAAACTTACTCCAGTTTTGGCGCGTGGGTTAAAAATATGGGGGAGATGGATGAAATCAATTTCTGATCCTCGAAGCGCTTCCTTATTGCTGTTAATTTTATTATTGAAAGCCGTGTGAATTAAAATGTCTTTCAGGTTTGTATTCCTTCTGTAGGCGGAGATCATGTGGCACTACTGCAGTGCGACACAGCCCTCCCTCGTCCCCTGAAAATTGTTTTTTTTTTTTACAGTTTTCAGAAACCTCGTATGGCTGTCTGACTATGTTACATTCATAGGGACGAGGGATGGACGGCCGCGTTATAATTGTGTAATTTTGGGTAAAGGTGCCGCCGACCTCTGCTTTGATGCACCTAAGGAAGCGCCTCGAGTAACCCCTAAGCTGCAGCACACTTAAAAGGGTTCAGGTGGACTCCTCCACATGCTCCGGGAAGGTGCAGATCCTGTGGAAGCGTAGATGCTGTCTTATGTGTTTCTGAAATATTTCTTACAGATAAAATGAATAGAAAGACTTTGCCTGTCTCCAATTCCATGATAAGACGGAGGACACGTTTAGCATTGACAAACACCTTCAAGAAATTAGGGATGACTGCACAAATTTGACTGACTTTCAAATGACAACGGAGAGGGACCTTGGAGATTTCAGAGGAGAGGTTTTTGAGGAACCAAATTGCACAGACAGTCCAACTTATTCAGACATCGCAACTAGTGTAGTCTTTAGTGAGGAGGAAGGTGATATCGAAGTAGATGAGGTGGACATAACTGAGGGCCCTGTAGCTGGCAGCTGTGATGAGCAGATTCAGTCATCTGACTCAGAACATTCTGATGATGAAGTCTATAAGACATATTCACTTTCTGACAGCATTTCCATCTCATCTCATCTCATCTCATCTCATCATCTTCCACTTTGTCCGGGGTCGGGTCTTGGTGGCAGCAGGCTCAGTAGGGAGCTCCAGACCTCCCTCTTCCCAGCGACACTTTCCGGCTCCTCCGGGAGGATCCCGAGGCGTTCCCAGGCCAGATGAGATATGTAATCTCTACAGCGGGTTCTGGGTCTGCCCCGTGTCCACCAGCGGGTCCTTTGGTTGCCGCCCCGACTGGCACCAATGACCGTCTGACCACAGCTCTTAGCGGCCGCCTCTACAATGGAGGCGCTGAACATGGTCCATTCAGATTCCATGTCCCCAGTGTCCCCCGGGATGAGCGAAAAGTTCTACCTGGGGTGGGAGTTGAAGACCTGACGGACCAGGGCCTCCGCCAGACATTCCCAGTTCACCCTCACTACTCGTTTGGGTTTCCCAGGTCTGTCCGGCAGCCTCCCCTGCCACCTGATCCAACTTACCACCAGGTGGTGATCAGTTGACAACTCCGCTCCTCTCTTCGCCAGAGTGTCCGAGACATACGGCCGCAGGTCCGATGATACGACCACAAGGCCAGATCTGCTAAAGGTTTGCATGTATTAAAACGTGCGCAAACTCCTTGCACACGAAAAATAATGTACAAACTGATTTATTAACAGTGCGCAAAAAGGGTTGCGTCTGTCAAAGGTGCAAAATAGCGCGTCTGCATTCAGTTAGTACATTTGCAGCAATGAATATGCAACATGGGGCGTTTACACGCAATTGTGCGTGTTGTGGGTGAAGAAAATGTAAATATATTAATTTAGCACACGCAAAGTGGTTTATCAAACTGGAAAGCAATTTTGCCCATAGAAACTCTAAATTTACCACGTCTCAAAGGGAGGTGCAAACAGTTTGTATGCGTAATTGCACACAGATGGCTGCAGTTATTGTTGCAAGAAGGAGATGCCAAAACAATGGAAGGAGACGCCGAGAACGCATTTTTCACCCTCATGTGAACATTTTTGGGATGAATGAGAAAACTATCATTAGAACATATCGCCTATCCAGCCTTGTCATTTTGGAGCTGTTGGAGGAACTCAGAGCGGATTTGGAGCCAGCTACGAGAAGGAGTCACGAATACCTGCAATAACAAAACTCCTTGCAAGTTTACTATTATTATTATTATTATATTTATTATTTATTATACGCCAATTTTTATTTTGTTCTTCTTCTGATGTCTTGGTATCTCCTTTTCACTTCACCCACTGTTTGCCTGTTTTTTCCAACAGCATTAACTTTTTCACCGATTTTCTCCCACACAGCGTTCCTTTGCGCGACCGTCAGATTCCTTTGCTGCAGCTCATTGAAATGTTTATTCTCTTCCTCTACCAACACTTCTAATTCCAAAGGGTCAAATTTCACTTTGCGCTTTCGCTCTCTCAAACTCGCAATACTGAAAACCATGAAACACGCTAAACCCTCATTTAAATAGGCGTGTCTCCAACACGTTTGCAACTGTTGTCATTAACGCAATCACTCTTAGTAAATCGCCCGCAAACCGCGGTTCAACCCTACATGCAAATTTCTAGATTGCGCACGCAGATTAGTACAAGAAATTTGGGATCTTAGTAGATCCGGCCCACAAAGTCTATCATCGACCTTTGGCCTAAGGTGGCCTGGTACCAAGCAGTGTATTTGGTACCAGGCCACCTTAGGCCACCCTATGCTCGAACATGGTGTTTGTTATGGCCAATCCATGACTAGCACAGATGTCCAAAAACAAAACCCCCTTCGGGTTCAGATCGGGCAGGCCGTTCCTCCCTGACAGCATTTCCAACTGGGCAACACACTTTGGTATTTCTTTGGTTGCTTTGACAGCACTTTTGGGCATACTTCGCATTTGCTGTCCTGATCTTCCAAAGGATGCTAGGACCCTCCTTAAAGGATAAGTACCGTTTTTTACAACCTGGACCTTATTTCTGGCAAAACATATGGTCATTTACTCACCCAGATAACTTTGGTGTCATTCGGCGTCGTTCGGACGAAATTAGATCCAGTGTAGCGGCATTATATCCATATAATGGGAGAGACGGGGCAGCGACACACAGCCTCTATATAACGCATTATCTGCCACGAAACTAGTTCATTTCATCAATATTTTGTTATGAAATGCTAGCGCTATTAGCCTCTGAGTCCGGGCTCGTCTATTGTCAACATCCGGGGTCTGTAGGCTGATCTACTACCTCTGACCTGGAAGATGTCGTCTCTGAGCTGCGCGCGCACCCGCGACAGCGCGGCTTGTTTACCTGTAGCTGCTACTGCTAGTTTGACCCCGGATGTTGATAACGGACGAGCCCGGACTCAGAGGCTAATAGCGCTAGCATTTCATAACAAAATATTGATGAAATTAACTAGTTTCGTGGCAGATAATGCGTTATATAGAGGCTGTGTGTCGCTGCCCCGTCTCTCCCATTATATGGATATATCGCCGCTACACTGGATCTAATTTCGTCCGAACGACGCCGAATGACACCAAAGTTATCTGGGTGAGTAAGTGATCATATATTTTGCCAGAAATAAGGTCCAGGTTGTAAAAAACGGTAGTTATCCTTTAAGACTAAGACCAAATACTCTATTCTGGAAAAGGCTGGAGGACAGTATCGCTACTTTGGTATCCTGCCATCTCTTAGAAATACACTGTCCAAGTACACCCACACACTGGTGGTGTGTTTCACTTTCAAGTTGCAAATAAACATTGATGGACTTACTCTGTTTAAGAGTTCTAGTCTGCAACTGTGACTAGAACTAGACCTCAACCTAGGTCTTCTACTGAGCGTTCCCATGAAAGAACCAGTAGTAATAGGTTTGTTCTGTGGACCAAAGAAACCTAGCTCAGCAAAAGAGTTCCTCAAAGATTTCGTTAGAGTTACAACAGCTTGAGAAAGGTTTTGATTTTGAGGGTAGGAATTTGAAGCTCAAACTGGACACAGTCATTTGTGACACACCGGCCAGGTCCTTTGTTAAAAACACAAAGAACCACAATGGCTACCATGGTTGTGACAAATGTGCACAGCCTGGAAAATACATTAACAAACGCGTGACATATCCATGTACAGACTATGCCCTAAGGACAGACGAATCATTCGAAAACAAGGTTTGTTTTTGTTTTGTTTTTTGCTTTGTTTTTTTTTTTTTTTTAAATATATTTTATATTATTTATTAACACAGATACTAGAAATAGCAATAGAAAGCAAAACAAATAGCACGCTTCCTTGCCTTTCAAATCACCACACCCCCACCCCTTAAATGGTCTCAGGCACTATAACTACAAACCTTATAAGCAACCTCAAAAGAAATATCGAGAGGACAAAAACATGTACATCACAACGACATCAAATAATTTTCCGTTTGAGCCCAAATTTCAACATAACCCACATCATTATTTTCCAGACTAAAGGCTACGTTCTCTAAATTCACTGCCTCCATTGCCTCGGTGACCCACTCCCTCTCCAATGGGGTTTTGGAACAGATCCAGTTGTTGATGATCACCTTTTTTGTGATCATGCATAAAGAGAGGAACACTTTCTTGTCCTTTGGTGGAACTTTATTAAAATTATGTAGATCTCCTAATATACATGACTCTGGTGTTAGTGGAATAGTTATGTTAATGTGGTTCATAGCGTGTTTTGTTATACCAAACCACATTTCTTTTATTTATGGCAATCCCAGAGTAAATGAAACAAAGTTCCATCAGTATTGCCACATTTTGGACATTTACTGTCTTCTTGTAAGCCCATTGTAAATAGTTTTGACGGTGTGTAGTATAATCTGTTGAGTATGTTGAATTGTCTTAGTTTATTTTTTTATACATCGAAAAGGTTGCCTTGCATTTTTCCATATAACGTTCCAGGACAGCAACATCAAATTGATCGCCAATGCTATCATTCAGAGTTGAATACCATAATTTAACTGCATTTTTATTGGGCAGGTTATGACTGTAAAGAACATTTTCAAATGTGTGTACACAAATTCTCAGCTTGGTAATATCAAGGTAATATAGTTCAAGTACTCACTCTTTGGAATATTATAATCAGTGATTAACTCATCAAAGTTTTTAAAACAATTGCAATTATTATTATTAGAGAATGTGTGACAAAGCCTAGTCACTCCATTGTCCTTCCACTTTTTCCAATTAATAACCTTTTTGTTCACTGTTATATTTGGGTTCTGCCATATTGGCTGATTTATTGAAGTATCTGTGTCAATTCTTAAGACCTTTGCACATGACTTTAAAATGTTGAATGACACTTCAATGGGAGTTCCAATCAGTACCTTAGGAAATGTTTTCATATAGTATAGACATCCTGAGTCAATATTTAAGTTTTGTAACATATTCTCCTGAATGGTTTTCCAGTCTTTAATCACACCGGGATCAAAAAACATATTTACTTGCTGACAACCAAATGATAATACTAATGAAAAATGTTAGGGAGCTGCAAACCACCTTTTTTGTATGGATTAGACAACCTCAAGTATGAGCGTCGCGCCTTTTTACCATGCCAAATAAATGCTGAGATTGCTTTATGTAAGTCATCAAACCAGGCTTTTTGTATGCTAGTGGGCAGCATTCTCAATATGTAGTTGACAGTAGGGAGGATATTCATTTTTACAATATTTACTCGACCCCACAGAGATATGGGAAGGCTTGACCAGCGATCAATATTCGCGCTTATTTTATTATAGGTTTGAGTGAGATTAATATCTCTTGTTTGATAGATACTTGATGTAATTTTTAGTCCCAGATATGTTAATTCTGTTTGTTTCCATTTTATTTTGGTATTCCGTACACATGTGATATGTGATAGTACAAGTTTTATTTAAGGGCATCAACTCACATTTCTCCCAATTTACTTTATATCCTGACAGAGAGCTGTACTGAGTTGAGATCTGTGTGAGATGAAGAAGAGAGGATTCTACATATGTTAAATACAAAATTATGTCATCACAGTACAGTGATATTTTATGTTTGATTTCCAATATATATGCCTTTAATATTATTTTCAGATCTTATTATCTCAGCTAATGGCTCAACAACCAAATTAAATAGGAGACCTGAAATTGGGCACCCTTGTTTTGTGCCTTGATGTAAAGTGAATGGTTTTGAAAATAAGTCATTTGTTCTTACTGAAGCTGTAGGATTGTGGTAGAGCATTTTGATCCACTGTATAAAGTTGGTGCCGAACCCATATATCTGTAGAGCACTAAACAAGAATGACCATTCAATGCTGTCAAACACTTTTTCAGCATCAATAGTACACAGTGCAGCTGACAGAGGGAGCTTTTTTGAATGTTGTATGATATTATGATATTAAATAATTTCCTTGTATTATCAGATGAGTATCGTTTCTTCACAAAACCAGTTTGGTCACTATGTATCAGCTTTCCAATTAGCTTAAATAATCTTGCTGCAAGAACTTTAGCCTGGATTTTATTATCCAGGTTGGCTAGAGATTTTGGACGATAGTTCTTGCACAAGAGAGGATCTTTACCTTTTTTATGGATTAATGTAATATGTGAATGATTAAATAACGGTGAGAAACTGATGTTTTCATATGATGCTTGATACATCTGCAAAAGGAGGGGTGATAGATCCCCACTGAACTCCTGATAGAACTCTGCATTATAACCATCAGGCCCCAGACATTTATTTTAACAAAATAATTTATGGCCTGATTTATTTCAGATAGAGTTATGGGCTGCTCTAATGTGTGTTTTTCCTCTTCTGTTAAGAAGGACAGCTTTACATTATTAAAAAACGTTTCTAGTAGTGACTCAGGGTTATCATCACCTTCAGACTCATGAAGGTTTTTGTAAAATTCCGTAAAAGTTTTGTTTATTTGATCTGGATTGGAGGATATCGAGTCATTTAGTAATCTGATACTAGAAATTTATTTTTTTGTCATCTGTTTTTTCAGTCTTGAGGCTAACAGCTTTCCTGCCTTTTCCCCACTTTCATAATCATTTAATTTTGCTGTCTTTAGTTTATATTCAATTTTTTCTCTTATAATGTCATCATATTTCATTTTTAGTTTGCACAGTTCTGTCCATATTTCATTCTTGTATTCGTTTGACAGTGAACTTTGTAACAGCTTAATTTTTTGTTAACAATTTGCTTTCCCTTTTGCTGCTGTATCTTCTTCTTGAAGCTACAGCTCTTAATTAGCTCCCCTCTGAGGCAACATTTTAATGCTTCCCATATCATTGGCAAATCATTTATGGAGTTTTTGTTAATATCCATAAATGTATGATTGTATTCACTTATTTGTTTCTTAATTTCTGAATCTCTGAACAGAGAATCATTGACCTTCCACTGTTTAAAACACACTGGTGCTGATTTTAATTCAAGGTCAATCTAATAGGACTATGATCAGATATCTACGGTGGCCCTGAAGTGCAAAACACAACGGCAAATCAGAAAACACAACAGCAAATCAGAAAACACAACGGCAAATCAGAAAACACAACAACAAATCAGAAAACACAACAACAAATCAGAAAACACAACGGCAAAACAGAAAACACAACAACAAATCAGAAAACACAACGGCAAAACAGAAAACACAACAACAAATCAGAAAACACAACAACAAATCAGAAAGCACAACAACAAATCAGAAAACACAACGGCAAAACAGAAAACACAACAGCAAATCAGAAAACACAACAACAAATCAGAAAACACAACAACAAAACAGAAAACACAACGGCAAATCAGAAAACACAACAACAAATCAGAAAACACAACGGCAAAACAGAAAACTCAACAACAAATCAGAAAACACAACAACAAAACAGAAAACACAACAACAAATCAGAAAACAAAACAGAAAACACAACAACAAATCAGAAAACACAACAACAAAACAGAAAACACAACAACAAATCAGAAAACACAACAACAAAACAGAAAACACAACGACATTAACCAAACCGGAAAAGGTAGGTACCCTCGGGCGACATGAATCGTCGCTGATTGGTCCGTCCTTTGAACCTGAAGGACAGGGTTTACATGTTTTCAAAACAAGAGCGCTGCCAGTGACGACATACACGCTGCTATTAAAGAATATTTTGATGCAGGACATGTATATGGGTCCGTGTATCATCTGATCATGCAATTATATTTAATGTGGCAAACGAAAAACGAAAATACGAGTCAATATTCCGTTTTTCTGTGTTTCTGTATGCACCAAACATTGAAAACTGGTGTTTGTTTTCCTATTTTCAGCCCAAAATGGAAAATATAATCAACAAGGAAACCGAAACGAAATAATAAATCTAATTTACATTTTCCGTTATTGTTATACCATTTCCCACGGTACATTTCTGCTGTGTGGCCACGCTTTGCACATGCGCAATGTGTAGGGACTCGCTCGGTATCCATGGTGAGGAACAACACACCGGTCTGAGCGTCCCACGGTCCAGTCCATTGACTGTGTACAGTCTATGGTCCAGTCCCAGTAGACCACTGGAGTCCCACGTTCTAATGGCCTCACTCGAGCCATACATGTCTCTAATTAATGACATGTTTATGAATGGAGTGATGTATCATGAGATCTTAGAAAAGCTGCGAGAAATGGGTGTCCAGCGGGGAAGCTCTGAAATCACACAGAGACGCCGCATTATCGCTGCAGCGGTTCGCCAATTCTCCGCCGTTGGTTGCTCACACAGAACCAAGCAGCTCCGGCGTAAAAGACGAACCAGAGTATAGGCTAATTCACACAGAAAGCCGGCGCTGCGGCTCCAAAGGAGGCGTGACGTACACGTCATGATGATGACGTATGTGTTTTTTTCAAGGTGTTTCCCGGTGTCCTCCTGTTAATCTGAACATGTACCCGCTGACTGTTTATAATCATATGGATGCCGTTATAATGTGTTGTGATTGAGATCCCGACCCACCAAACATCCTGGAAAGTGACAAAGTTACGTTTTTCAGTCTAAATTACATATTACATGATCAGCATCAGTCAACAGGACGCTGTCTGACTATTTCACTAGCGGGGAGAGAGGCTGTTTTCTGGGGGGAAAGTTCACTGAGTCTCGGCCAGGAGGGCTGACCGCTGTGGTGATTTGGTCTCGTCATCAAAGCCACACTAAATAGAATTGCATGATCAGATGATACACGGACCCATATACATGTCCTGCATCAAAGTATTCATTAATAGCAGCGTGTATGTCGTCACTGGCAGCGCTCTTGTTTTGAAAACATGTAAACCCTGTCCTTCCGGTTCAAAGGACGGACCAATCAGCGACGATTCATGTCGCCCGAGGGTACCTACCTTTTCCGGTTTGGTTAATGTCGTTGTGTTTTCTGTTTTGTTGTTGTGTTTTCTGATTTGTTGTTGTGTTTTCTGATTTGCTGTTGTGCTTTCTGTTTTGTTGTTGTGTTTTCTGTTTTGTTGTTGTGTTTTTTGATTTGTTGTTGTGTTTTCTGATTTGTTGTTGTTTTTTCTGTTTTGTTGTTGTGTTTTCTGTTTTGTTGTTGTGTTTTTTGATTTGTTGTTGTGTTTTCTGATTTGTTGTTGTGTTTTCTGTTTTGTTGTTGTTGTGTTTTTTGATTTGTTGTTGTGTTTTTTGATTTGTTGTTGTGTTTTCTGATTTGTTGTTGTGTTTTCTGATTTGCCGTTGTGTTTTCTGATTTGTTGTTGTGTTTTCTGTTTTGTTGTTGTGTTTTCTGATTTGCCGTTGTGTTTTCTGTTTTGTTGTTGTGTTTTCTGATTTGCCGTTGTGTTTTCTGTTTTGTTGTTGTGTTTTCTGATTTGTTGTTGTGTTTTCTGTTTTGCTGTTGTGTTTTCTGATTTGCTGTTGTGCTTTCTGATTTGCCGTTGTGTTTTCTGTTTTGTTGTTGTGTTTTCTGATTTGCCGTTGTGTTTTCTGATTTGCCGTTGTGTTTTCTGTTTTGTTGTTGTGTTTTCTGATTTGCCGTTGTGTTTTCTGTTTTGTTGTTGTGTTTTCTGATTTGTTGTTGTGTTTTCTGTTTTGCTGTTGTGTTTTCTGATTTGCTGTTGTGCTTTCTGATTTGCCGTTGTGTTTTCTGTTTTGTTGTTGTGTTTTCTGATTTGCCGTTGTGTTTTCTGATTTGCCGTTGTGTTTTCTGTTTTGTTGTTGTGTTTTCTGATTTGTTGTTGTGTTTTCTGTTTTGCCGTTGTGTTTTCTGATTTGCTGTTGTGCTTTCTGATTTGCCGTTGTGTTTTCTGTTTTGCTGTTGTGTTTTCTGATTTGCCGTTGTGTTTTCTGATTTGCCGTTGTGTTTTCTGATTTGTTGTTGTGTTTTCTGATTTGCCGTTGTGTTTTCTGTTTTGTTGTTGTGTTTTCTGTTTTGTTGTTGTGTTTTCTGATTTGTTGTTGTGTTTTCTGTTTTGCTGTTGTGTTTTCTGATTTGCTGTTGTGCTTTCTGATTTGTTGTTGTGTTTTCTGTTTTGCTGTTGTGCTTTCTAATTTGCCGTTGTGATTTGCACTTCAGGGCCACCGTAGATATCACTATTGGATGTATTAAGCTTTGTGTCACATTTTTAACAATATCTTGAGAAATTAGGAACAAATCAATTCTTGAGAAGGTTTGAAGCCTGTGGGAGTAAAAAGTATAATCTCTTACATCACTGTGTAGTGTTGTCCAGATATCAACAAGCCCAACAGCATGCATTAACTTGAATAATGTAAATACAGATTTCTTTGGTTGGTTTATCTTCCCACTCTTGTCAACCTGTGGATTTAATGTTGAATTTAGATCTCCCCCCAGTATAATTGTTGAGTCACAAAAATCTACTAATTTACTCTCAATTGCGCTGAAGAAACCTGGACAGTCTTCATAAGGTGCATATACATTTACTAGAGTAAAGTTGTTTGATTCCACAGAAACATTAATAAGAATATATCTCCCGAAAGGGTCACTTAATACATTGTTGACTGTGAGGTTTAATTTCTTATTAAATAAAACAGCAACACCAGCTCTCTTTGAAGATTGTCCAGCACCAAGTACCTCACCTACCCATTCTCTTTTTAGATGACCAAGTTTCTCTGTTCCTACATGTGTTTCTTGGAAACAGACGATATCTGGGGAGAATCTTTTTAAATGCTTCAATATTTTACCACGTTTAACCTGGTTATTTTCTCCGTTCACATTCCAGGATGTAATTCTTAATTTTGTGCTGTTCATTAAACTAACCTAAAGATCAAGTGTAAAACAAGATAGTATATATTTCTTCTTTTCATTGTCAAAAACATATAGATACAACAGCCTTCTTAGTTTCCATTCTCCCACCTATCCCTCCCTCCTCTCTTTTCCCCTCCCGTCCTCCCTCGCACCCACTCCCACACATACATAGAAGGTGCCACACATAGGACGAAAAAACTAACAAACAAATACACATTAAAGAAAAAAACAGAGAAAAAACAAACAAACAAAGAACAAACACAACAGTGTCCATAGGGATATCGTCCATAATCTGTTCTCCTCGGCTGTCCATGATAAGAGTCACTGTCACCTAATGCTTCCCAAATATATAAAGAAAGAAAGAAAAAAAAAGAGGGAAAAAAGGAGGGGGGGAAGAAATCAGCGAGAAAGAAAGAAAGAAACAAAACAAAATAAACAAACAAACAAAATACTGACCTTTGTGTATTGTCTATAGTTATTCCACCTTATCGCTGTCTACACTTAATGTGACAAAATTAGGTCAGGCCAGTAGTTTAAGCGAGAAATCCAGCAACAGTCTTACCACTGCGTCAAGGCGCACGTCGCTGGTCCCTTTTATCCAGGTTTTACTCCACACCAGTTGATCCTTTTGCGGCCTCGGAATCCAGAAACGCTGAGGCTTTGGCAACATCCTTAAACATGTAGCTCTCACCGCCCCGGTTTAGAGAGATCCTCGCTGGGTAAAGCAAGAAAACAAGGTTGATGAGAGTCATCATCATGAGGGGCCACATCCATTTAATCACAGCAATGTTGGCATGGTTTCACAGTTCTCCCTGGCTATATGCATTTGGTTTGTTTAGGTGTTGTTAGCACTTGCTACACATCTGGCTCAGGGGTCCTCTAAATTTCCAAGTACCTGCAAACATAGCAGAGAGAATGTCGGCAAAATTGTTAGACATGCGTTCCTTTGTTCCTCTGGAATTTGCCCAAAAGCCCAGATCACTCAGGGAATTAGATCGGTGGAAGGCCACTGAGTTCAGACAGTTTCTGTTATATACAGGACCTGTAATGCTAGATACCTTTCTGGACAGAAATATGTACAGCAATTTCATGCTGCTCTCCTCTGGTATTGCTATTTTTTTTTATTTTAAGTCCAGGACTATCCTGTCACACACAGTATGCTCACCCCCTACTTAGATCTTTTGTTCGTCATTTTGGTGGAATATATGGCAAAGATCAAAGTATTTATAATGTAGATGGTTTGGTCCATCTGGCAGATGAAGTACAACGACATGGTTGCCTTGACTCAATTTCTGCATTTCCCCATGAAATGCCCGAATTATCCGTCGGCTGTCAGAGAAGAGGTTCACTGATGCTCCATTAAATGTTACCTCTTTTAAAAAACAGCACTTTGTTGGGCCAATTGTAGGTGGACTGTCAGTGTAAGCACAGTATGGTGAAATGGCCTGTGACAAGTGGACTGTCAAAGTTTCAACTGGGGATAATGTTTTTGTCATTGGAAATGATATTTGTCGCATACATAACATTGTAGAGTGCAGTGATGGAGTGTATGTAGTATACAAAGAATTCTCACAGAAATCTCTGTTCTTCACTTACCCATTCAACTCTGACTTCCAAAATATTTACAAAATTTCACAAACATCAGACATACTCAGGTCTGTTAAAGTTACAGAGCTTGTTCAAAAATTGCTGTTCTGCCTGAAAGGGATAGTTTTGTGGCCATATCCCTATTTCATACATTTTAGGGATGTATAATGTGTGTTGGTGAGAAATAACAGCATATCGACATGACTGTCATTTGTCTTGTAGTTGTTAGTAGTTCTACTAGGAATAGTAACCCCGCAACTTTTGATCTTTGATGTTTGTTTTGTCAGATTTTTTTATTTTTTTGTTTCAGGAATATCAAATATTTAAACCGAAAGCAAAAAAACAAGCACTGGCAGTATTCACTTATTAGCCATTGAGGCATATGAGCTTCTTCTGACAAAAAACGACACTGACTACTTCACGACTCACACTGCAATCTACGTGAATCTGGATTAAAAATAACTGTAAGTACTTTGTGTAAGTTTCACTGTTTCACTCATTTAATTCTCTATTAATTAATAGGTTGTTGGTCTATAAAATGTCAGAAATTGTGAAAAATGTCGATCAATGTTTCTCAAAGCTCAAAATGACGTCCTCAAATGTCTTGTTTTGTCCACAACCCCAATATAATCAGTTTACTGTCATGGAGGAGGAAAGAAACCAGAAAATGTTAATTTAACAAGCTGACATCCAAGAAATTTAGAATTTTTATTCTTAAAAGATAACGCAAACCAATTTATCAATTATCAAAATAGTTCGCGATTAATTGAATAATTGACAACTAATCAATTAATCATTGCAGCTGTACACCAAACCTATCATTGCTGTTTAGTCATTATTACATGTAAGTAGTATAGTATAGGTTTTCAAACCCAAATTAAGTACAAAACATTGGCTGTCAAGTAGATTCAAGTTCCAGACCTACAACCTCTTCAGAATGTAAATATGGTAGGAAAGAATTCAAACGTTAATGAATGTTAAAATAATTAAAAATATTAGCAATAGAATGTGTTACTTACTAACTAACTGACTAATCAGAACTTGCAACAGAAAGTTATATTTTCTGTGACTGACGTGCTGTTTGTTTGTTTCCGTCTCAATTAAGGATGTTCCTCTTGATCGAATTCCTGATCAACAAAACTGTGGCAGTGGTGCCACAAAACTGGAGCCTTTATATGGCATTTAATTGGCATTAAAGGACCCGCATTAAACTGGTTTAAGTCCTATTTATCGGATCGATTTCAGTTTGTACATGTTAACGATGAGTCATCCCTGTATACCAAGGTTAGTCATGGTGTTCCTCAAGGCTCCGTGCTTGGACCCATACTATTCACCTTATATATGCTCCCTCTAGGAAATATAATTCGGAAACACTCCATAAACTTTCATTGTTATGCAGATGATACACAGTTATACCTATCAATAAAGCCAAATGAAACTAATCAGCTTACTAAACTCCATGCATGTCTCAAGGACATTAAGACCTGGATGACCTGCAATTTTCTGCTGTTAAACTCAGATAAAACCGAAGTTATAGTACTTGGTCCTAAACACCTTAGAGATGCATTATCTAATGATATAGCAAGTTTGGATGGCATTAACTTGGCCTCCAGCACCACCGTCAGGAATCTGGGAGTTATCTTTGATCAAGATATGTCCTTCAACTCCCACATAAAACAAATTTCAAGGTCTGCATTTTTTCATCTACGTAACATTGCAAAAATCAGGCCCATCCTGTCTCAAAAAGACGCAGAAAAGCTAGTCCATGCATTTGTCACTTCCAGACTGGACTATTGTAATTCTCTATTATCAGGCTGCCCTAACAAGTCTCTAAAGAGTCTCCAGCTGGTCCAGAATGCTGCAGCACGTGTACTGACAGGAACTAAGAAAAGAGATCATATTACTCCTGTATTGGCCTCTCTGCACTGGCTCCCTGTAAAATCAAGAATAGAGTTTAAAATCCTTCTCCTAACTTACAAAGCTGTTAATGGTCAGGCACCATCATATCTCCAGGAGCTCATACTACCCTATCACCCAACTAGAGCATTACGCTCCCAGAACGCAGGATTACTTGTAGTTCCTAAAGTCTCCAAAAGTAGAATGGGAGCCAGAGCCTTCAGTTATCAAGCTCCTCTTCTGTGGAACCATCTTCCTGTTTTGGTCCGGGAGGCGGACACCCTCTCTACCTTTAAGAGTAGACTTAAGACCTTCCTCTTCGATAGAGCTTATAGTTAGGGCTGGCCCAGGACAGGCCCAGGCCTGTCCTGGACCAGCTCTTAGTTATGCTGCTATAGGCCTAGTCCGGGGGACAATGACACACTGAGCTTCTCTCTCCTCCCCTCTCCTCTCCTCTCCATCTGTATACATTATGCCTGTATACATGCCCCATCTCTGCATGTCACTGACTTACTTCTTCCCCGGAGTCCTTGTGCTTTCTAGTCCTACAGGCTCCCTTGGATCCTGGCCGCGCCCGGGTCGTGGATCATGGATGCGCCCACTGCTATGGCCCTGCCTGATCGTGGATGCGCCCACTGCCATGGCCCTGCCTGATCGTGGACGCGCCAACTGCTATGGCCCTGCCTGATCGTGGATGCACCTACTGCCATGACCCTGCCTGACACCCACCACTACTGTCGCTAATATTAGTCACATCTCTGTTACATGCGTTACACTACTATTATCGTACTGCATTGCTACATACCATCCTTGCCATTGATCACTACTACTGTTATCACTAGTAATCACATTTCCATGTGCATTTCATCATTATTGCTGTAATACATCTTTGTGTACTTTCACTCCTGTCAACCATCGCTTATAATTGAATACATTGTGATCTCGTTGATCTGCTCTGTACATGCGACATCTATTGCACGTCTGTCCGTCCTGGGAGAGGGATCCCTCCTCTGTGGCTCTCCCTGAGGTTTCTTCCGCATTTTTTTTCCCTGTTAAAAGGGCCTTTTTTTGGGGCAAGTTTTTCCTCACTCGAATCGAGGGTCGAAGGACAGAGGGTGTCGTCTCTGTACAGATTGTAAAGCCCTCTGAGGCAAACTGTGATTTGTGAATTTGGGCTATACAAATAAAATTTGATTTGATTTGATTTGATATGGCTTTATTGATAGAACAGCTCAAGATACAACAGAAAGCAGGATGAGAGAGAGGGGGAGTGACACACAGCAAAGAGCCCCAGACTGGGACTCAAACCCGAGTTCCACTGCAGCGAGGACAAAGCCTCTGTACATGGGACGGCGCCCCATATGCTAATTTTTAAACAAATAATATAAGAGGTGGCTCTTGTAAACAGATATGAAAATGCATTCTGTTTTTTCATAATTTACCAGAATTATAATTCTGTATCTTTTTTTCTTCGTAATTTGAAACTCAAGTGAAGTTTGACACATAATTTTAATTTTTAGATCGTACTTAGAGGCTCGACACCTGATGATGAAATCGCTGACATGCAACACATCAGATCTACAGTCTGAAGGGGATGAAATAAGACCAAAGATAAAGCTAAAGCCGATGTAAGTATGTACATACATACATACATAATATACATTATTCTCTATATTCTACATTAATTTTTTGACATCATTTTTTGAACAGCATCTTTTAGTGCTATGGGATGACAAACCTGACAACAAAGATATGCAAAGCCAGCTGTAACTGAGTGAGTCATTTACCTGGTTCCTCAGAGAAATCCAGTTAATGGGTTATAGGGGTTGTACTGTATTTAGTCCAAGTATTCAAACACAAGTGAACACATTTTGGGTCATAGTCTTTTGATTGGATTTGTTTAAAATTAAAATAAAATGAAATTAACAATAACATTGGACCTATCCCGTATTTAGGTTTGCAAAATTTGACTTCTTACTCACTAGTCACCAGACAAAGAAGTTACACCTAGGTTAAAACATTTTTAAAATAATCTACAGTAACAGATTTTTTTCTCATATGGTATCTAAAGTCTCTGTTTTGATTAAAAAAAGTATTTTTGCTTAAAGTGATCGTTAACATTATGTGGTTATGTTTTTCCAACCTACTTTTCAGTCAGTTCTTTGGGGACTCGGATGATGACAGTGAGGATGAAGGTCATCTAAAAAAGAGAGCCAGGGGTCCTGCCAAACCCTCATCACAACCACCAACTCCTATTATCCCACCACCGCCTTGCTGTGTTCCAAGTAGCAGCACAGTTGCCCCTCTTCCACCTGCTCCACCATCTCACACTATGCAGATGGAACAAAGAAGACCAGCAAAAGAGCAAACACCCTCTATGAGCCAAGTCTACAGACCTACCTGGCGAGGGGGAAGGCGTGGATCAGACACCATTGCCTGCTCTGGTGAGCAATACCTCAAACAGCGAAGAGATTCAATTTGATATCACCAGAATTTAAGTTTACAACATTTTAAAAAACTCAGCTAACGTTATGAATGTGAAGAAACAACAGTATTGATGTTATGTCAAAGATGTCTATGTTCTTTGTTCTACTGAGGTTAGCATACTAACCAGCTTGTATAATTTATCACACTGTTCGTGTAACAAAATAAACTCACAGAATGCCAAGAAAGGAAATATTTTTGCACTTATTTTCCTTACTAAACAGAAAAATACAACCATGCACCGTCAGAATAAAAGTGTCTCTCTTTTACTTAACTAAGACGAGCTTAATCGCCTCGTTAACTCATTGTAAAAAACACTTCATTCAAACTGGACATAAATAAAATTTACCAAAACAGTCTTGGTTTGTCTTTCGACAATCACGTCTGGTTTGGTCAAAATAAATTCTCAAATCAGAGTAATGTGAAAATATTCCAAATTGACACACTGTTTTACTTACTCTTGATGTCTGACACTCTCTCTTCCTAATTTATTGATATTTTCTTGTGGTTTTTTTTAAGTCCACATCATGAGCTTACTGGAGTATATAAAAAAAACAGCAAGAGCAGTTAATTGCCAAGGTGAACTATCTGACAAGCAAGCTGAACCCAGCTAGCCAAGAAATGGAAACGCCTGACCCTGTACAGTTTTCTTTGGCATCCATGGAGGAAGTGGACTGGCTTAAAGACCCTGCCAATTCTCAACATTCACAGCATTGATGTAAATGTAAAATTCGGGTGAAGATGCTAAATTTTGCTGTGCAAAGTGATAATGCATTATAAACATCCAGTGGTGGCGCATAAATAAGGGAGGAATTTGGGATGCGTCTATCCAAGGACGTTTTATTACTGGACACAGTGTTGGAGCTGGAGCCCCATTCATTCCTATGAAAGCTGCTCAGTGTTGTTTTGAAGCCAAAAAAGCTTGACTTACCGGCTATGAAACTTGCAGTTTAGTGCCCGACTAACTTGAATGAGGATAAAATAATTTAATCGTGCAGCTCTTCTAGACTTTACAAATGTTTGTTACAGCCCCAGTGCTGTGGGTGTGTTTTGTGTTTGTCTGCAGCAGGCCGCATATTTGGCCGATGAGTTTGCCCTCACGTATAAATCAGTGTTTGTTAAACGTGAACCATCTATTCCTGGTGCCACTCTAAAAACCCCAACTGATGTGCCAGTTACTAAGACTTCTGTGCCGCAGTTGGCTGGTAATTTAGAGAAGCTGTGTTTCTTTTGCCATAAGCCTGGTCATATAGTGGCTGACTGTCAGTCTCTGAGGCGTAAGCAGCAGTGTCAGTGTTGAGGCAGCCCAAAGGTGTTGGGCTCATTAAAACCGCCTCCCTGGTGGAGCTGCCCAATGCTTCAGGTGGGCCTGATGAATGTTTCAAGCCGTTAATTTTTCAAGGTTGTGCCTCCAGCCCCTCTACACCCTATTCCAGCTTTTGGTGAGCCATTCGAACACGTGATTGTGGACTGTGTGGGTCCGCTGCCCCGTACTAAGTCGGGTAATGAATTTATGTTGACCGTGATGTGTGTTGCCACTCATTTCCCTGAGGTTTGACATGCGGTGGCACAACAGTTTAATCCTGGTGATGAGGTATTAGTTCTGTTGCCCATGCCTGGTGCGGCTCTTCGTGCACAATTTAGTGGTCCTTATGTGGTTTAAAGTAGTGCTGCACGATTTGATGAAAATATGCGATTGCGATTATTGTGGACTATATTGCGATTTGCGATTGCGATTACGATATTATAAATGAATGGTGTCATGAGTCTACTTGCTTGAATATCAAGGACAACACAGAATAACAATAGTTTGTATATTTCTCAACTCAAAACATACAAATATGACACAAAAAATACAAAACCTGAAGTTTACAGTACTGTATTTTTTCCCCAAATAACTTATGGAGTCAGTGATTTCCTTGTGTCTTTTCGAGGTATTTTCGTATGGTGTGACACTTGCAAATGTATCCGTAACTGTGCGTTGTTGTGGTTGTTTCAGGCGTTTTTCAGTTGTATCTTTCACGTTACTTTGTTGGGCTTTCATTTGAATGCATTCTTCGTATTTTTCTTTGTGGTGTTTCAAGTGTTGATATAGATTGGTCGTATTGCTGCGGGACGTAGTGACTTTAGCTTTGCATGTTTTACAGAGCACATCTTGCTGTTCAGTGTCGTCATACCTGAATCCAAAGTATCGCCATATAATAGAAATTGCAATTTTTTTTGCCACCAACTTAGCTTGTCCCTCTTTGAGTTCCCATGGATTAAAGCAAAAAAAAATCTTTTGACTGAAATGTTTTTTCGAGCTGTAGCCAAGTCATTTTCCCAATTTGTAATTTGTGAAACATGTTACAGGGCATTTTACTTGACACGTGCTAAAAAAATAAGATAGGATTTAGAGCCTCACCCCACACCATGTTCTCTAATGCAGACATCAAGTTTAAATATTTGACCAACAGTGTTTTACAGGAGGATGATTTGAACAGCTGTTCTATTCACACTTAAAATGTTTTTTGTCTTTTCAATGTAATTTTCAATCTATGAAATCAATCTGTGCCTTTTTTTTGCCAAGCTTCCCTTAAGTTTTACTCTTTCAAATAATCAACCTTCTACAGAAATTTTCAGTTCAATTGTTTTTAAAATTGTTTTTAAAAACAATTCAATTGTTTTTAAAAAGTCATCCATCCATTCATCACACAAAAATAAATTAATGTTGTGTACATTCATAGATCCATCCCTGAATTCATTACTTGTGTACATCTATCTATCAAATATTAATTCATCAAGTTGTGTATTGCGCACATCCATTCATACAGTCAGTGGCACATGAATTAAAATGACTTGAGTAAAAACATTGCATCTCTCTCTCTCTCTCTTTCTCTGTCTCTCTCTCTCTCTCTCTCTCTCTCAGGTGGGGTCAAGCATGGAGACCTTCCTTAAAGAAACTGGCCCCAAACAGCCCTTTCTTCTCGGTGTCGGAGAAAGAAGCAACAGCATCCAGGATTTCTACATCATCCTGGACCAGAAGGCCATTCCCTGCAGGATGCCTTTGATGAGCTCTTCAAGGCACATTATGCTTTTGCCATGTCGTATGATGATGCGCTGTCCAGCTTCTTCATCTTCATCTGAACCACTGTGTATGGCATCGACGTCGGCAAAGTGAAAGAGAGTCCTCGGGTAAAAGAAATCAGAGCGAGGCTTCTTCACTGTGAAGTTTGAAGAACGATACATTTTGACCAGAAATGTACACATGCTACGTTTGCAAGATACACGACACCAGTTGTTCAATGTTATTTAGACATTTGAAGTTTAAGCATGGATTGTATCCCGGAAGGTCTCTGCGCTTGAACTGTGGAGAGTCTGGTTGTTCATTTGTTTTTTGTACATATTCTGGTTACCAACGTCACCTATCTCGAGCACATAAAGACAGTCTTGATCCAGATCCTGTCAGCAGTTTTGAATTTGAGCCTTTAGCTGGACCTTCCACACCAGTGAATGTGGATCCTTCTGTGAGGGTCACTACACATGTTCCAGTTGAAAAGAGGAATATACTGGACATGTGCAGCTCTGTTATTGCTCAGGTTCAAGCCTCAGGTGTTCCAGAGAGTACTGTGCAGTGTCTAGTTGGCTCAATGGAGGAACTGGTTAATGACATCCATGCTCACGCAAAGGAAGCTGTTGTTAATTGTTTGTCTTCTGATGCATCTAGAGAAACTTTGGAGAGAGTTGAGAGTTGTTTTGATCAACTAGAAAACCCATGTTCATGTCTTAACACAGAATCTAAAAGGATGAGGTATTTTGAAAAGAAATGGAATATAGTAGAACCTGTAGAGCATGTTCTGGGTGTCCGTTTTGATGTAAGAAGAGATAGAAAAACAGGCACATACAGGCAAGTTCCGGTCAATGATAAGTTCATGTATGTACCTATCCGGGGGTCTCTTTCAACTATGTTTAGTAACAGTGAACTCTGTAACAGTTTCCAAGAAGTAAAACCACACCAGGAGGGATTTTACAGAGATATAAGGTTCAAGGTTCAAGGTTTTATTTGTGTCCCCGTAGGGCAATTATTGTTGCGGCAAGTACAAAACAACACAGATACAAGACACACAATTAAAAGTCTGGGGGAAGGGGGGTAAAATACAGTGTGTTGAAACAACAACAGTGGCACGACTAAAAAAGAGCCCATAAATGACAGGGAAAGTACAATCAGTGCGTATCCTCCGTTTCTGCCATCATCATCAACATCACATAGGAACAAGAAACAAGAAACAAAGAGAAGAACCACAGAATGTATGTCAATCAATCAGGTACAACTCCTACCCTCTTCAGAATTCAAGAGGGAAATGGCTGTAGGGATAAAGGAGTGCTTGTACCTGTTACTTTTTATACGAGGAAGTCTGAATCGGGAGCCAGAAGGCAAAAGCTGGAACTCAGAGTGTAAGGGATGGGAGCTATCAGAAAGAATGGCATTAGCCTTCCTAATTATCTGCCTATTGAACAGATCTGTAAGTGTGTACTGTTGGACTCCCACAATCTTACTGCTTGTTTTTATCACTCTGCTTAGTGCATTTTTTGACTTGATGTTAAGGTTGCCGAACCAGCAGAGGAGAGAAAAGGTCAGCACAGATTCCACATATGATTTGTAAAATACAATCATCAGGGACTTATCAATCTGAAACTTGGATAGTTTCCTCAGACAGAACAGTTGTTGCTGGCCTTTCTTTTGCAGGTTATGTGAGTGGCAATTAAAGTTTAACTTATTATCCAGAAGAGTCCCAAGATATTTGTAAGTTTCGACAATGTCCACTGTCTGGCCTTTGATGATGGTTTTTTGGTTGGTGTTTTGGGGCTTGAGTCTAAAATCAATGCACATGTCCTTAGTTTTCTGTACATTAAGTTGCAGAAAAGCATTATCATTACCAGTGGATGATGTCCTCTCCCCCGACATGCATCCGTTCACCCTCACCCTCACCCTCTGTGTTCTGACAGTTAAAAAATCAAGAATCGAGCCTACAGTATTAAAATCTAAATGAAAGTTGTTTAGAAGTTTGTCGATCAAGATGTGAGGCTGGATTGTATTAAAAGCAGACGAGAAATCTGCAAATAGCAGCTTGACATGGTTTTTGTTACCTTCAAGGTGTTTGAAAACCCAATTTAATAAGGTGGCGGTGGCGTCCTCAACTCCGCGACCGGCCCTGTAGGCAAACTGTAGGGGGTCCAGTAGGTTTTCAGTCTTATTAAGGAGATCTCTCTTTACCAATTTTTCAAGGGACTTCATAACAAGGGAAGTCAGTGCCACAGGTCTAAAATCATTAAAAACTTTGGGGTGGTTGGTTTTAGCCACAGGTATCACCGTGGACTGCTTCCAGCACCTTGGCACTTTCTGTTGGTTAAAAGAAAGCTGGAAGATATAATAAAAAGATGGCTGCTAATTGTTCTGCACATGAGGAGAGCAGTCAACCACTTATGTTGTCAGGACCCGGCCTTTTTCCAACTTTTGAATATTTGAAAGATTTGGCTACAGAGAGAACATCAAAAGGAAGGTGACCAGAACAGGATAGTTTGTTTTTCAAATTTAAAATCTCATTACTAAAATCAAAGCAATCAAACCTAAGATAAAACTTGTTGAACTCATTTGCTAAATGGTTGTCAGAATTAAAACCAGCAAGAGCCACCTTTTTGTTGCCCTTGGTCTCAGAAGCAACAATGGTTTTTAAACCGTTCCAAATTGGGCCCAACCTGTTGTTGGCAAGTTCTCTTCCCAGTTTCTCCTTGTAATTCAATTTTGCCTTTTTTATTTCATTCTTAATCTCCCTTTTAAGCAGGTTCAGTTCTGTAAGGCTTCCTTCTCGGAATGCCTTTCTTTTCTTGTTTAGCAGTTTTTTCAAAGGTTTGGATACCCGGGGTTTGCTATTAGGAAATATTTTGACTGACTTTTTTGGAATCACACAGTCTTCACAAAAAGTCACATAGCTGCTAACAATGTCAGTCAGCTCGTCGATGTCACTGCATGATTCCTTGAACATGTCCTAGTCAGTTATGTCAAAGTTCAGTTTGGAATCATCGGTCCAGTTGAGAATCTGTTTGGTGATGATTCTACCTCTCCTGAGGACAGAGCAGTAAGCTGGCACGAGCTGCACACAGTTGTGATCAGCCCCGCCCAGTGGAGGAAGGGGGAGGAACTTAAATGCTCCTTTGACAGAACCATAACACAGGTCGAGAGTCTTGTTATACCTGATAAGGACAGGTGACGTATTGATTTTTGTGAGTTCTTTTTAGTGAACAGTGGTTGAAGTCACCAAGTACAAAGACAGGAGCATCGGGTGACAGAGACTGCAGCTTCTGGGTCACTTTTAGTATAGACTCCGAGGCTTCCTCCTCGTTGGCTCTCGGGTGGATATACACAACGGTGACAAATATCTGCGGGAATTCCCGGGGCAGGTAGTGGGGGCGCAGGGACACGGACAACAGTCTGTGTCTAGTGCACAGTTTTTTTGACGGTTTTGCACCAACGCTCATTAACATACAGGCACACACCCCCGCCCTGTGATTTGCCAGTGACACCGGCATCCTGGTCTAGGCGGACCGGCTCGCCAAATCCATCAATGGACATTTCCGCATTGGAGTCTCTATCCGAAAGCCAAGTTTCAGTAAACGCCAGTAAACATGCGTTTCTGAATTCATGCTGAAATTGGACATGGGCTTGGAGTTCATCAAGTTTGTTACAGAGAGACTGTGCGTTAGCGAGGATGATTGACGGTAGAGGAATGCAAGAGAGCGACTGTCTCCGCAGACGTTGGAGTAAACCACCACGTCTGCCCCGCTTCCTCGTTTTGTGTGGCGGGGCATTAAAGTCTTTCTGATCACTGTCCTTATGATCAGAAAGGGAGTCCAGGCTCGGAAAGATTAGATCTGGGGGAGGAACTGACGAGGGGTTGCTCCACTGCAGAAGAAACTCTCTGCTATAGTACTGAGTCCAAGCCGGCTGATCAGCTGACGGCTGGAGGCCAGAGAAAAAACATAACGCCAGCCACAGAAGGAGAAAACACGCTGTAAACTCCATTGTGCATTAATAGACACAATTTCAGTCAAGTTTTAGTCAAGGGCCATATCCACCTTGTTGATCAGGTCGGATCCACTGTATTAAAAGCCAGGATCACTGAAGAAAAACACTTAAAACACACGCACAGACACAGACACAGAGGTACTTGCTGCCGGTCGCTGCACGAGCATGCGCCTGAATCATGATCCTGATCTTAAGAAATATGGGTTTGAGCCAATTCTGAAGCCACTTATTGATGATCTTAAGATTTTGGAGACTGAAGGAATACAGTTGCCCTTTTTTTTAACTGATAAAAGTGAATATCAGTCAGTTTTCAGTGAAGATCACCCAGGTTTAACTCTATGTTCAAAAGACCTTCATGTTGAGCATGTTCGTGTCATCCAGGAAAATCCTGCTTTGAAATCAACATTTGGTGTCAAACGAGACTGTCCACTCAATTCCCTCCAGTTTTGCCATTCGTCAAACAATTACGCTGTAGACATAATGCATGACCTGCTAGAAGGAGTGGTGCAATATGAGTTAAAGTTTGTGTTTCAGTATTTGATCAAGAATTCAATATCCTTAAGTTCATTGTCTGAAAGAATTGTTTGCTTTAATTATGGATACACAGAGAGAAAGAACAGGCCAGGTGGGCTTAAGCTGGATGACAACAGCAAAGATCTTGGACTTAATGCTATCCAGTCTTGGTGCCTCCTACGCGATGCCCCGCTGATATTTGGAGATTTAGTTAACTTTAACTTTAACTTTATTTGTATTTGTATGGCACTTTTCATACATATAGTAACACAAAGTGCCTCACAGAGGATAAAAACATAAAAGAAGAACTGAGAACAACAAAGAATAACCTTAAAAACCCAAACCTCCCACCCCCACAAATAAACACATAGAAATACATAAATACATACACATTCAGGCACAAACACAGGCATGCACACAGACAGACAGACACACACACACACACACACACACACAAATACGCTCCCACCCACACACCTACACTGGCTGTGACTGAGGAGACATGGCTGGGCACCGAGACCCGAGGTGAGGAAGAAGCTACCTTTGGGGGCCACGCACACCGAGAGAAATCATGGTCCATGACCGCAGGGGGCGCCGCTACAGGGATCACCCCAGCCCAGGCACACGGGAGGCTCCACACCAAGGCGCAAAGCCCTCTAGGCACCCAGGCCAGAGCCGCCCACGGGACAGCACCCCCATCCGTAGACCAAAAACAACTCCCAGTGTGGTAGGCCCCCAATTAGAGAAACACCGGAAATGCGAGGAACTAAAACAGTAAAATAAGATAAAAGTACAAGGCTGATGGATCAGTTAACCTTCTGGAGTCCCTGGACGCGCCCCCGCGTCTTAATCACGTGACAGATTAATGACGACATAGCAGCAAGACGCAGCCTTGTCCCAGTCTGTTTCAACTTGTTGTGACCACAAACTATATATTTGTTTTTAAATTGTGTTGATAGGCCAAATACAACCAGATTTATGATACATTATTTACGCCATACTTTTTCCTGAATATTTTCGTCACCTTCGATGCACGTTCGGTGCATTTAGAGACCGGAAAAGCGAGTAAGTGAGTGTAACGAAAGTGCTGGCAGCAAAAAAACCCCCCAAAAAAAACCATGGCAACCCCTCATTTATTGGTGGAAAAATGCACCACATCGATCAATCAAAAAATAATGTGGCAAAGCGCGGCATTTAGTTGATGGGGAAAAAAGGGAAAGTTGTGGGAGTTACGGCGGCGATAGATAGAGACAGAGATAGTGATAGTGAGTTTTGAGATTGGAGTTATTTGTGACATTTAGCGTATTTTGAGTGTATAGTTAGTGTGTAGTGGTTTAGTGTAGTGTGTAGTGTCGTGTGTTTAGTGTGTAGTGCAGTCGTTTTTTTGTTTTGTGTGACAAAACAATGAGGTGGCTGATGAATGTGGAGCGGGCGGCGGAGCTCTTCTTCGAGCTGGACGAAGCGGAGGGAGACGCGGCGGAGCCCGAGTCTGACTCTGAGCCGGAGAGTGAGGAGTTTGACGACGAAGTGGATGATCCCTCATTTGTTTTGGAGGAGGAGAGAGAGGAAGAGGAGCCTCCGACGTGGGTACGGAGTCGGAGATCCGCCCAGAGGACGGGACGGCGCGGCACGTCCACCCAGAGGACGGGACGGCGTGGCACGCCCACCAGGTCCCGGTCCCCGCTGGCTCAGGCAGCAGAGCCACGCAGCAGCTCTGAGCCCTGGAAGACAGAGGAGGATGCTGACACTGCCCCAGCAGTAAGCAGGTTCCAGCCTCACAGACCACCAGGAGTCCAGGTAGAGACACTTTCCCCCCACAGTCCAAAAGACCTTTTTCTTTTGTTTTTTGCCACTGACACGGTCAATACCATCTGCAGCAACACCAACAAAAATGCGGAAAAAAACAAAGAGTCAGGGAAAAAATACAAGTGGACTGACATAGAGAAGGAGGACCTGTATGAGTTTTTTGGTCTCCTGATCTACATGTCATTGGTGTCGCTGCCGAGTCTCCAGGACTACTGGAGACAGAATCACATTTTGTTTGTGCCACTTCCAGCCAAAGTGATGACCAGAGACCGGTTCAGGTCCATATTCTGGAACATCCACCTCAGTGATCCCGAGGAGGATGCAGAGAACGACAGGAAGAAGGGAACACCAGGCCATGACAAACTGTTCAGAGTCAGGCCTCTGTATGATGACATCCTCCTTGCCTGCCAGTCTTATTACCACCCGAGGAGGGAGCTGTCAGTGGATGAAAGGATGGTGGCAACTAAGGCAAAGACCGGCATGACACAATACATGAAAGATAAGCCAACTAAATGGGGGATAAAACTTTTTGTATTGGCTGAGTCGAGCAGTGGCTACACCATCAGGTTCAGCATTTACACAGGGAAGGCTGTAACTGCAAGTGAGCATGGGCTGTCTTATGATGTTGTCATGGACCTCATTCAGCCATCCTGTCTTGGCACTGGGTACCATATCTACATGGACAATTTCTACACCAGCCCCAAAGTGTTCATGGACCTGGCCAGCATGAAGTTCGGAGCATGTGGCACCTACAGGGAGAACAGAAGAGGATGCCCCAGAGGGAGGGCAAATGCTCTCACCAAAAAATGTGGAAGAGGATCAGTGAGATGGATCAGAGAGGGGCCACTGGTTTTTGTGAAGTGGATGGATACACGGGAGGTGTCTGTGTGCTCCACCATCCATCCTGCATTTTCAGGTGAGACAGTGCAGAGAAGAGTGAAGGATGGAGATGGACGCTGGGCTGTGAGAGACATCCCCTGTCCGACACCAATCATGGCCTACAACAAGAGTATGGGTGGGGTCGACCTGTCAGACCAGCTCATCCAGTACTACTCCACCCACAGAAAAACTGCTAGCTGGTACCGGACCGTGTTGCTGCACTTCCTGGACATTGCAACAACAAATGCCTTCATCCTGCACCGTGAGATGAGCAATGCCAAGCAGGTGCAGCCCATGACACACAAGGACTTCATGGTGGAGCTGGTGTCTCAGCCTTGTGGCATGGACAAAGCAGGTGTTCCCCAGAGCAGGAGGGCTGATCACATTCCTGTGCCCATCACCACAGCCACAGATGCTGGCCATAAAGCCACCAAAGGCAGACTGAAGTGCAAGCACTGCCTTCAGGTGGACAACAGGAGGAGTGACACACCCTGGAAGTGTCAGGCCCGTGATGTGCCCCTCTGTCTTGTGGTGGACAGGAACTGTTTTTTTGAGTGGCACAAATAATTTGTGTGCCATTTGTGAGTTTTGTGAGTGCCATTTGTGTTTTGTAAATAGTTGTACAAAAAACGCCTGAGGCATTGCCTGCATTTTAATGTTAATAGTGGTAAATTAGTCTGTTGTGTGTTAAAATTGTACAAAGGTTTTGAATTTCACAATTTATATTTGCATTATAAGTTATAAAAATGGTTGGTTAAACATATTTGTGGTTTTCACAATAAAAAATATTACTTTTTTCTACTCGGATTTTATGTTTTCTGTGTGATTTTAGGTCCACTGTGTTAGTATAGTATGTCAAAATTGAAAAATAACTGTAAATCCACATAGGTGAGGTTGTGCTGAAAAAAATGACACCAAACAAGGCAAGGTAAACAGTTTTTAAGGTGAAATATAAAGGTAAAATCAAAAGTAGTCAAAAACGGCCAATTATACCCTTGACTCCAGAGGGTTAAAAGAAGTCAGAAAACAAATAGACGCAACTCTGACTGATGAATTGGAAAAGAAACTTAGATTCACAAAACAAACCTTTTACGAACACGGCCCCAAAGCAACAAAGATTTTGGCAAGGCGCCTTAGAACACAAAAAGTTAAAAATTGCATATTTAAGATTAGAGACCCATTGAGTAATGTCTTGTCTTTCAAACCTGAGGACATTGAAAACTGCTTCAAAGAATATTACAGGTCAATATACTCAGAACCAGACCCAGTAGATGATGGGATGATTAATAATTACTTACTATCACTAGATCTCCCCTCCATAGGAAAGCTACAAAATGAATCTTTGTCCACTCCAATTACAAAGAAAGAATTAGACAGTGTTATCAGCAATTTGAAAAACAGTAAGTGCCCAGGGAGTGATGGCTTCCCAAACGAGTGGTACAAGGTTTTTGAGGAGGACCTTGCACCCACATTACTTGAATCTCTGAATTGGACTCTTAAATATGCTATAATACCCCCGTCATGGAAAGAAGCACTGATATCAGTGTTACCAAAGGAAGGTAAAAACAAAGAGCTATGTGAATCTTATCTGCCGATCTCCATACTAAACGTAGATTATAAAATATTCACATCCATAATTTCTAGAAGGCTTGAACATTTCCTTCCTGACTTAATAGATGAAGACCAAACTGGGTTCATAAAGGGCAGACAAACGCAGGATAATATCAGACACACACTACATATTATAGAGCAAATTAATAAAAGACAACTCAGCGCAGCCTTGATTAGCCGACATTCGACAGAGTTAGCTGGCCTTTTCTTTATAAAGTTCTGGAGAGATTTGGCTTTAATAACCAATTTATCAGTTGCATAAAAGCCCTCTATAGTAACCCTACTGCCAGACTGAGGATCAATGGCTCTCTGACAGGCAACTTTAACCTTAATAGAGGTACAAGGCAGGGATGTTGCCTCAGCCCCTCCCTCTTTGCTTTGTTTATTGAGCCGTTAGCTCAGGATATCAGACAAAATAATGAACTAGAAGGGATTAACATAGCAACAGAGGAGCACAAATTAGTTCTGTTTGCTGATGATATCATCGCCTACTTAAAAAACCCAAACATAATAATTCCCAGACTTTTGACCACTTTAGAAAATTTTGGCAGGATGTCAGGATAAAAACTGAATGTCAATAAAACACAGGTACTCTGCTTAAATTACATACCAAACAGCAAAGTTAAGAGTAACTATAAACTAAAGTGGGACACAAAATGGATAAAGTATCTAGGGGTTATAATCACACAGAACTTAAATAACCTGTATGAATCTAATTATTGTACTTAGAGCGATAAAATTCAGAAAGACATAACACGCTGGTCAACGTTAATTTTGGATTTCAGTTCGAGGATAGAGGTGATAAAAATGAATGTACTGCCGAGGCTATTATATGTCTTCCTCTCACTACCCGTTAGGATCCCAGAATCCCAGTTCTCCGCATGGAACAAATTAATATCTCGATTTATTTGGGCAGGTGCTAAACCAAGGGTAAAACTCAGAACACTCCAGCTAGATAAGGAGCGAGGAGGTCTCGCCCTGCCGGACTTTAAACAATATTACTGGGCACTGCGATACATTGTTTATTGGTGTTCCCCTGCATATCATGCAAAGTGGAAACATATTGAATTCAATTTAGGTAAAGTGCCACCTCCTGCCAAATTAGTGGGGAAAGAATGTTCAGTCCATAAGGAAGATAATGCTATCTTGAGAGACACTTTGAAAACATGGTTTGAGATTGTCAAGAAAAACAAAATGGAAGGTGACAGTAAATTACTAATATGGCCCTCTCAAACACCTAGTTTTGGTCCCAGTGTGTCAGATGATACATTCATCCGGTGGACAGAGAGGGGAATAACAGCAATATGTACACTTGTTGAAGGGAAAACCTTTAAATCCTTTGAAAAATTCAAACAAGAGTTTGATCTTGTAAACAGAGACCTGTACCGGTACTTACAGCTACGACACTTTTACGACAAGGAAGTGAATAGGCACTTATCAGCGGGGATAAATGAGATGATTGTATTTCTGACGGGTGCATACAAAAGAATTCCCTCAAAGATTGTATCGAAACTGTATGGCTGTCTCCAAAAATGTAATGGAAGAAATTCATTATATGTCAAATCAAAATGGGAACAAGAATTCAATGTCACATTGTCTGAGAGTGATTGGTTTTCCATGTGCAACACACAACAATCTTCAACTAGCTCGAGAAGATGGCGAGAATTCGGATGGAAAAATCTCATACGCTTTTTTATCACCCCTCACACAAAGACTAAACAACTACAATTACAACAGAAATGTTGGAGAGGGTGTGGACATGTAGACGCCAATCACTCCCATATCTTTTGGTCATGTGTAAGAATACAATTATTTTGGAACAATGTCATTCAAATAATGGAGGAAATTTTAAACCTGAAAGTACCCAGCGATCCAAGGATTGTATATCTGGGACTTATACCTGCTGAAGTAATTGAAAAGAAAGACACTTACCTCTTTAAAATATTGACAATTGCTACCAAAAAGGCCTTGACAAGGAATTGGTTGAAAAGCGACCCCCCAAGGCCTAGACAATGGCTGGACATTGTTGAGGAAATATATACCATGGAAAAATTGACTTTTTGCTTGAGAGTTAGAGAAGGAGATTTTGAACAAAAATGGGAGAAATGGACTGCATTCAAGGACAAATCCGAGCCACAACGGACTTAAAAAAAAAGATAAGAACATGGAACACCTCCCCCAGCATGTCACTGTTTTCATTTTAACCATGTGTTGTCGTCGTTGTTGTTGTTTTTTGTTCCATCCACCTTAAGGCTTCGGCCTAGGTGTTTTATTTGTTACTTGAAAATGGCAAAACAAAAAATAAAAATAAAAAAAATAAGATGAAAGTATAAAGCTAAAAACTGAAGTAATAAAAACGATTAAGACATTAAAGAAAAACAATAAAACAGTAGGATAGGGTAAAAGATAAAAAGGCAAAAGCTGATGGATTAAAAGAGTAAAAGCTCAATTAAATAGTATAAAATAGAATAGAATGATAAAAAATTATAAGAATACGGTTAAGAGCATAAAAGAAATTAAAATGAATTAAACAAGCTCAGTTAAAAGCTTGATTAAAAAGGTGGGTCTTGAGCCTCTTTTAAAAAACATCAACAGTCTCTCAACAGTCTGAGGCTCTCCGGCAGGCTGTTCCACAATCGGGGGCCATAATAACTGAATGCTGCCTCCTTGTGTGTTTTAGTTCTTACTTGTGGTATGGTTAAAAGGCCGGCACCGGAGGACCTCCTGGTCCGCGAGGGTTGATATAGTAAAAGTAGTTCAGATAAATAAGAAGGCCCGAGTCCGTTAAGACATTTAAAAACTAATAAAATAACCTTAAAATCGATCCTGAAGCTCACAGGGAGCCAATGCAGCGATATTAAAACTGGTGTAATGTGCTCCCGCCCTCTGGTCCTCATCAGCACGCATGCGGCTGAGTTTTGTAGTAATTGTAGGTCATGCGTGCTCTTTTTGGGAAGACCAGAGAGCAGGGCATTACAGTAATCTAAACGACAAGAGATAAAAGCATGCATCAGCACCTCCGCGCTGGCCTGGGAGAGAAACGGGCGGATTCTGGCTATATTCTTAAGATGGTAAAAACCTATCTTTGTTATGTTTTTGATGTGTGGAATAAAAGTGAGCTCAGAGTCAAAAATCATGCCCAGATTTTTTACAGATTGTGATGGTTTAAAATCCTGTAACTTTGGTAAAAGTTTCTCTCTCTGGCCTTCAGGACCAATGACTAAAATCTCTGTTTTGACCTGGTTGAGCTGCAGGAAGTTTGCTGCCATCCATGACTTAATATCTAAAATGCAGTTAAAAAGGGCATCAATTGGCCCTGTGTCATCAGGAGACACGGCGATGTACAGCTGCGCATCGTCAGCGTAGCTATGAAAGCTGATGCCGTGCCTCCTGATGACGTCCCCAAGGGGAAGCATGTAAAGATTAAAAAGAGTTGGACCTAAGATTGACCCTTGGGGAACTCCACACTTTGTCTCGTGGATTCTCGAGGAACATGTATCCATACTTACAAAGAAACGTCGATCAGTAAGGTAGGACGTGAACTAGTTAAGAACAGTACCAGAGAGGCCGACCAGGTTCCTCAGTCTGTTTAATAAAATGTGATGGTTACTGTATCGAAGGCGGCGGTTAGATCCAGTAGAACCAACACTGTGAGTTTATGATTATCTAAATTTTAAAAAAACGGTGTGGGGAATGGATCTAATAGGCAGGTTGTGGGCTTTACTTGGGAAAAAACTCTACCAAGTGTCCTCGCATCAACCAGGGCAAAACCTTCCATCGGTGAAATCAATGACATCAATGGTCCAGGTGTGTCGACACTTAAAAACCGTTGGGATAAAAGACTGGATCTGATGTCATTGATTTTTCTTCTGAAGTGGTCTGCAAAGTCCTCGCAAAGGGCATTGCCTGGTGTCTTGGAGGATCTTTTAAAATTTTTGTTGGTTAAAAGATCGATTGTGGAGAATAAGAATTTGGGATTATTTTTATGATCATGAATTAGTTTATGGAAGTGGGAGATTCTTGCCTTTTTGACTGTGTTATTGTAAGATTTGAGGTGTTCACGTAATATTAAAGGAGCAATAAGCGGAAATGCATTATTTAAGACTGAAGGAATTAAAAAATCGCTACATGGAGAACGAGAGGTGTAATTTCATCTGGAGTATAGGATGACGTCACACACCCGCTCTCTGTGTTGATCTCCTGCCTCATGTTTACAAGCCGGTCCGGCCGCGCGTTCATGTGGGTTCATGTGAAACTCCGCCTCCTCCCTCCTCTCCCCCTCCCTCCCTATCAAACGCGACAGCCAGTGAGTAGTGACAGCGGCAGCGGCAGCATTTTCGAACTGCAATGGCAGACAGCGGAACAAAACCTTCCAATGAAGACGAGCAGGAGCAGACTAAAAAAAAAAACGGTCATTGGCAAAGAAATTGTCCGATAAAGAAATGGATAAAACCAGAATTAACATTGGCCTGGCGTTTCCGAGGTGGAGGGAGCTACGAGAGCTAAAGGGGCTACAGTCGGACTCGGAGCTGGCTCTTCTTCTTCTTGACCGGCAAGTAACACCATAAAGTCAAATGTCTGTTTTATTGTCTGTGTTACAGTAACTTTACACACTTGCCGCTATATTGCATGAGTATGTAGCATGGGTTAATGTCCGGAGCTGGAGTTGTTACCAGCTCGGTCCTCAGCAATGGGTCAGGCGTTACGGTTGTGTTTGGTGAGTAGCCCGACAGGCAGCTAGCATTTCAATTAGCATTGTAAAATTTAGCCTGGCGGACAACCTGGGGGGCTCACGGGCTGTCACACCAGGCTGAAACATCGGTCTCACTCACAGAGAAGAGTAGGAACGTTAGCATTAGCTCCCGGTGCTAGCACTAGCCAGGATCCGGCCATGGCTCTAGCCCAATCAGCCGATAGCAGTCCGCTGCGATCGGCAACTGGAGCAACTCACAGCTATGCAGTGCTTCTACCAGCTCTAACAACTTGATCACTGAACCTCCAATCCAGCGGGGGTTTGCTAAAAAGTCGTTGCTAAGAAGGAAATATTGTCATTGCAATATTGATCAGTGTGGTTGCACATATTGCATTTTCCTCATATCTGCTGCCCTAATGCCATCACATTCACACATTAGCATCGGGCCTCATACTGCAAACCACGTCGTTTACCATTCACTGCTAAGTTAGAAGGTTATGACTGTAACGGGTGATTTCTTTTTTTTAATACAAGTAAAAAGAAGCTATTTTCCCGTGATGAGTTACTAGCAGAGGCAGAGGGAGGTGTGGCTAATGGCACACTTTGTTTTGGTCTACAGGCAGTGCTCAACAGCAAACCTAGCGGTGAAATGATTTCGCTTTTTGCTCCTTTAAGCTTTGATTTTCTCCATCTCCTTGCAGAACTCCTGCATTCCCTTTTGAGTTTTTTAATTTCCTCAGTTCTCCAGGGGGGTGTTGGTCTTTTTTTGATTGTTTTAATTAAAAGTGGAGCCACTGAGTCCAGTGTTGACTTTATTTTATTGTTAAAGTTGTCAGTGATTAAATCGCAGGGTGCTGGTAACATTTCAAGAGTGCTCTGTAAAATCTGGAAAAAATTTGCAGCCACTTCAGAAGTTAGGTAGCGTTTCCTCACTGTTCTCACAGGGGCCTCCCACTGATTAAAACTGGTGATTCTAAAAAACACACAAAAGTGGTCAGATACAGCAAGGTCCACAACAGAGGGCGCACCAATGGACAGGCCATAGGATATAACCAGGTCTAAGGTGCGCACCCTGCTGTGGGTTGGCTGCGTGACATGCTGCTTAAAATCAAGGCAGTGTAAAAGGTTTAAAAATTCTTTGGACATTGCATCTGAAGAGATGTCCACATGTAGATTAAAATCACCAGTTATTAAAATTCTGTTAAAAGTGGTATGAATAATTGATAAAAGTTCTGAAAACTCACTAATAAAAGAAGTGGAGTACTGGGGTGGTCGGTAGACTGTTATACAGAGGATCGGTGGGCTGCTAAAAACAAAGGCATGATACTCAAATGATGAGTAGCTGTTAAAACAGACTTGGTTAGAGTGCAAGGTGTTCTTTGTGATTGAGGCAGTACCACCTCCTCTTTTGCACCCCCTAGTTGAAATAAAAAGTTAAAATTTGGTGGGGAAGCCTCAGTGAGAACAACAGGTGCATCAGTGCTGAGCCATGTCTCTGTGAGGAGAATGCCGTCCAGGTTATTATCTAAAATTATATCATTTATGATAAAAGATTTGTTTAAAAGAGAGCGCACATTCAGCACAGCCATTTTAACGTCCGCGCTGAACGTGCGCTCGTCACATGTTTCCAGAGGAATGTTAAAAACAGTGTCTGATCTAAAAACAGTCCTGGGTCTCAATTGTCTGTGTGAAATAATGGTTCTGATTGCATGAACTGGGGCCGCTGAGGGGGGGGCGTGTATGGTGTAGGTAGGGGGGAGTGACGGTGACCGTGAGTGAGATGCAGAGGGTCTGTGTGTAGGTGTAGTGAGTCAGGAGGTGGTTGTGGTGCAGGATCGGACAGTCAGGTAAATGTTGATTGATAAAAGCCTCGATCCCTCCCGGTTTGGGTGCAGGCCGTCCTGTTTAAAAAGGTGGGGTCTGTTTGAAAAAGCCATAAAATTGTCTACAAATGGGATACTTTTTAACAGGCAGTACCCCTTCAGCCACATGTTCAGCTGGTGAAGGCGGCTGCTGGTCACGTCACCATAGCGCGGTGGGGGAAGCGGACCGGAGATGATTAGCCGCTTCCCCGTGTCCAGCAGGCGGTCGACCATGGCGGAGAAGTCCTGTTTGAGGACCTCCGACCGCTCATTTTTCCTTGATGCCGGCCTCCAGGACCAGCATGGAGGCCGAGCGGTGCTGCGCGTTCAGCTGCAGGGCGGAGGATGCAACCTCCGAGATGCGGGCTCCAGGGTGGCAGAAGGTCCGCCCGCCATGTACAGCCACGTGCCTGACCATAGAGGTCCCAACAACCAATACGGAAGGGGTGTGCTGCTCCACTGGCTGCCTGGAGGTCCGCCCATAGCTGCGCCCGGAGTTCCGCTCGGAAGTGAGCCCGGAGGTCCGCCCGGAGGTGCGGCGGCGGGAAGAAGCCTGAGGTTGGTGGTGTCCAGCTGCGGTTTCACCTGACTGAGGTGGGGGGTCAGACTGCTTCGGGCTCTTGAAATGGTGGGAGCCATGACCAGCTGGATGGACAGGTCCTGGAGGCGAGCTGGACCAAGCGCCCACGGGAGGGAAATCCTGCAGGCTTAAAATGTTAAACCTGTTATCCAGTGGTAGATCCGGAGGCGGAGGAGGGGGAGATGGACGAGCCCCAGTGCTCCTGTTCACCACCGACCAAGGTTTCCTCGGCTTGAGTGGAGTTGAGCTCACCGGAGCCGGAGCCACTACTCCATCCTCCCTGATGGAGCACTGCGACTCCGTGGGGCGAAGGCAGAAGGGGGAGAGAGGTGCCGATGTCTTGGGCTTGGCTCCCTGGCGGTGCCAGTAGGACTCGGTGGGCACTGGAGTTCCGATGGTGATGGAGCCGATCCACGGCAGGGTGGTGTTGTTCGTTGCCGTCAGGCTCCAGTCACCAGCGCCGGATGCCTTTAGATAGGCGATAAGCTTCGCCTGGGTCGTGGCGACGGTGGAAAAATCCATAAGGACCTTGTCCCTCTCCTTGAGGTCAGCCTGCAGGCCAGAGACACTCTCCCTCAGTTTTGAGAGGGTGGGGAGGCAGGACTCTGCCATCATACCTGCAGGTGAGTTGTAATTTAGTTTCAGCTCTGGTGCCAAAATGTCCAGGGGGACCTTCCCCACTCTCAGGGTAGCACACAGTTAAAAAATCCCACACAGTTAAAAGGTAAAAGGTTCTTTTTTAAAAATTGGCGCCTCGTTAATGCGGTTCGGCGTTGTGCGGTTCGGTGTACGACTTCCTGCTTCCGACATACCTTCCTGCTTAAGGCGTTAAAAGAGAGGATACCTGTTGGCAATTGTTACTCCTTTTAATTCAAATTGTAAATGTTGTGTTTTCACCAACTGTAACTCATGGTATGACTTATTATTTGAAACATTTAATTATTGAACATCACAAACTTTTTAAATCCATCTTCCCAGAGCACAATCTCATTCCAAAACATCACCATATGATCCACTACCCAAGCTGTATTAGAAGAATTGGACCACTCATACACATTTGGTGCATGCAATTTGAAGGAAAACATAATTTCTTCAAGAAATCTGTTAAAAACTTCAAAAATATTGCTAAGACTCTGGTTAAGAAACATCAGGCTCAGTTAGCATTTCATTTTGAGAACTTTTATTTCCAAAGATTACAGTTTGGTCCGATCTCCGAAGTCCTGGTCAGCAGTATAGAGGGTGGAGAGGTGCTGAATGAAGCTTTTGATGTGTCGTCAGTTTCCACCACTTCCTGGGTCAAAAACTATGGCACAGAGTATCAAGTTGGGATGTATGTGGTTACTGGAGTTGAAAATGAGATGCCTTTGTTCAACAGGATTAACAGTATAATTGTTAAAGACAACAATGCCTATCTTTTGATTTGTAAAGTCTCAAATATTTTTTTTGATGATCATTTAAATGCATTTGGTATTGAGGAGAAAAATTAGGTTTTCACAGTGATCTGTGTACATGACCTGGTATATTACAGACCTTGTGATAAGCAATTTTCATGACACCGATGACCAAGTGTACCTTGTTCCATACTGGGAACACTGTTTTTTCCTACGCAACTGGTAGGGAAAAAAAACTTTGTGTGTGGATGATGAGTTGAGATGATGCTTCTCCACGGCTTTTTTTTTTGGTTGAGTTAGTAAGTAACATGCAATTTAAGTTGGATAATTTTGCTTATGCTAATTTAAGCTTATGTACTTTATTGAAACTTTAATGTGAACTTAATAGTTAAGTATGATGTTACTTTAAGTATGTACATTGTTACTTTAATCATTATATAAACTAAACTGTAGGATTGTTATCCTAAGTTAATTTGACTGATTTTGTTTGCTTTGAGATTCAAGTAAACGTTAACATTTGTTCTTTAGAAATACTTTCAGGGAAAGTGTTTATTGGTGTTTATTGGAATTTACTTGAGACTAATGCATGTCATTTCTGTTTATCTTCAAGGTTATCAATCTATTCCATTATTCTGTTTATGTCCGTTGAAACCGTCAAACCTAAAACCATCTTCAAGAAAATAAAATCAAAGAATAAGAAGAATTGAGTAGTCCTTTGCATCCTTCAAAAGTTGATCAAGCAGTTTTTCAAGTTTGGGCAGAATTGTGGTCACAAAAAACACACATAACTTGACAGTATGTGACGTAATAGGTCAACCGGATAAAGGTCCAGGAGCAACTAGCTGTAACAGTGCATATCGCCAACTACCATGGTGGAGTGGGACATGCCTAATCGAGCCTAATCGAGCTATGACTATAGCTTGACCAAAGTGTGAATGGAAACATACTGACTGAGTAAAAAGCTTTTGTGGCCAGCTCATTGAGTGTGCGTGTGGGCTGGAAGGGGAGTACACTTGGTATGATCCAGGAGGCTTTATATGGCACCTGCTGGAATAGGAATAGAGGTTAGAGGTAGGGGAAAAAGCTAAAACAGGGAGATGGCAGTAGGGCATCTCTGGGCTCCATGTGGAATACATTACAGAGTAACTGAGCATAAAAATTTGATTTGTGTATAAAAACACATGTTTCTCATACAGGAACAAACATTCACAATTACAGTCCTGTCTGTATTTGATTATGAGTACATTTTGCATTTGCATGCTACCTCTTTCACTGTCAGGCTGGTAGATGTGGTTCAGCACAATGCTTCATGGTTTGTTGCACCCAGACCTATCATACACAGAGAGAGTTTGACCAGTCATCCTTATGAAAGTAAGTATAATGAAGCTTGTGTCAGTGCAGCCAGGATACATAAATCTTGTGTCATATAAGCTGCATGTGTCTTTCATTGATTATGTGGTTCTGTAAAGCTCTGTAAGCCTATATAAAGCTCTCAGTGTGAATACCAAGCAGAAACAAAGGTGAGTGAGAAACGCACAAGTATTTAAAGTCCACCTTCAGCTAGTTTCTCTTCCTGTTTTACGGTCAATGTTCTCTTTCAAACACAAAATGGGGTGTGGTTAATAGTCATATGTAGTTATTGCCATGGCAACCAGACTGCCGTTCTAGCAAGATCTATATAACTAGCATGGATTAGCAATAGAATGAATATTAGCAGGGACAGCAGTGTTTCCCAAACATTAATTTATTTGTGGCGGTCCGCCACAATATCAACGTTGGCCGCCACATAATGATTTTCTATTTTTGGAGCTGCGCATCCCGTTCTCACTCACTCAAGACAACGCACCCGTCAGTGAATAGCATGATGTTATATACTCCGATACAGTGGATGGTGGTGTGGTTTTTAGTCCGCCGGTAAAACCAACAAAGAGGAGGAGGACTATTTAATGCGGTTGGCTTGACCGTAACTTCCTCTGCAAAGAAGACAGCTGGCCTCACTGTCGAGATAAAGCCCCCATAAAGAGCGTCAGGCCTAGAAGCCAGTTTTTGTTGTGGCCAAGCCATGTAATTACATCGTCATGTGATGCACTGGGGACTTTTTCCCAAAAGCTAATATTGTGAAAGACGCATCTGTAAAATGGTAATAAACGCCTCACAGCCTCCGCGAAATGATTAGTTTTACTGTCAGAAATTGAGCAATTCGGTCCAATTCAATTTGGAAAGTCTAGAAGAGCCGCCGATCAAATTATTTTATCCTCATTCAAGTTAGCTCGGGGCTAAACCGGAAGTTAGCCGACTCGGTTGGTGCAAGTCTCGAGTGCGCATGCTCTATGGCACCCCAGCTAGACAGCCACCGCCACAATTAAAGTCTGAAAGGGTTAGGTTTAGGGTTAGTTGTCACTCAGACTGAAGTTCTTCTTATTTATCGAGGAGTTGCAGTGTTTATTCATGGTCAAACTGTAACCTGTACTGCATATTTACTGCCACTTGACAACTTCTCTCTCTCTCTCTGGTGCTAACACCTGTCTGCTCTAAACACACTCACCTGAGCTATCTCTCCTTCTCTTGCTCGGCCATTCACACACTATGCACTGCCCTGTTTCTTAAAGGAGCCACGCTGTTTCTATAACCCCTGTTGGAGGATGACAGATGACGTTCAGACTTCACTATAGTCATACATCATTATTCCATATTAGCAACAGCTTAAATTGAGCAAAAAATTAAGTTATTTGGCAATATATGTGGCTTATCAACATTGCCAGGAAAGGACTCAGACAAATATGAAATATTATAAAAATAACAAAATACACTGGAGGCGGGCTCCAAGTCCATTAGCTGGTTTTTGTTTAAATTGAACATTCATTTGAAAAAGGAGGACATTTGAAGGACTTTTATTTGCTGAGTGATGGTTGGAGCCTTAGGCTTGGTTTGCCTCTTTTAACTTGCAAGGTATTTTGTCATCCAGCACCCAAACCATTGGATGTTGGCATGTGCAGGTCTTGTTTGTTATTTTTGATGTAATGTTCAAACATCCAGTGCCTATAAAAAGTATTCACCCACTTGGATGTTTTTGTCTTTTATTGCTTTTACAAATGGAATCAAGGTCAATATAGCAAAAATATACACACTTGAGTCTGTAGACAAGTGTAATATATAGAGCAGTACTGAAACCAGAGCCAGGTTCCCTTCTCACTATCCACTGAGCCGGGTGTTAAACAGAAACTGATGCAATTCTAACAGGAAGTTAAAGTGTATTTTTTGTGACTGTGTCTAAATCTCAGTTCGACCAAAAGACTGAACAACAATTATGCTTGACTCTCCTGGCCATTTTCCTTCCACACTCAGTCACAAAACACACACGTACACACAGTCACAGTGTTTCAACACTGAGAGGGAAGTGGTGTTATATGGCACATACTTGTACCAGCAAACTCAAAGCCTGAACCACAGAGAGCAAGTGGTAGAAACTTACTGGTAGAAAAAATACAAATGCTCTTTATTCCAAACTCAGGGCAACCACATTTTACATAAGGACACACCTGCTTTTACGGAATGATTTTTATTTAATTTTATTTTCCATCTGGCAAAAGATACAGAAGTATCTGCTGCCGTACCACCAGACTACAGAGCAGCTTCATTCCCCAGGCTGCGAGACTGCTCAACTCATCTAACCCTTTAGCATAAAGGGACTAAACTTACACTTTGTTGTACAACCCTGTGTTGTAAAATAACTATTAGCAACTGAGAACTCTTAACATGGCCTCTGAGAATGCATTGTGGGAATGTGAATTCTTTATTCTTTTGCTACAAACAACAGCTGCCCATGTTTATGTTTTTCAGTGTCTTTATGTGCAGATTTGTGCTCCACAGATGTGCCATCTAACTAGCAGCTATCACAGTGCACAGGTTCATGGCCCCATTACAGACCGCAGGGTGACTTCAATACAAGGGCACCAGGCTTGTCACAGCCATGTGGCAGGTGTGGCCAACCATTGTGGTCAGATGCAGCTGGGGCTGTAGCATACTCCCTACACACACACACACACAATGCAGAATACACAAAATCTACCCTGTAAAGTTGCTTTGCAAATAGTCATGTTTTACACAAGAACCTCTTCAGGCACATCACAACTACTGGTCCTTGATGTGTTAATGTCATACTTCAAAGGATGGACAGGTCACTATTTGAATCAAGCATGGCCAATCATTTGTTGGTAATTCTTGGTAAGGATATGCAATAATTAACTACTGCATACATCTTGACAGCTCTACTTTACACTGTTGATTTGTATAATCCCAACAGACATGTCCAGTGATTTTCAGCTTTCTGTGTTTACATTTGTCTGTTTTGATGATACAAGTGAGCAGTCCTGAAATGTGTGTTTCTCTTCTATAAAACACATTCTACATTGCGGAGGCAACGTCTTTCCACTTAGGGCTTCCTTCACCTTTGAAACGGGGCAGAGCTCCGTGGGAAAAACCTGCCTGACACAGCAACGTAGGGAATTGGCATGTCCGCAACCATGAATGAGTTCGCCTCAGTTTCACATGATTGTCACTGTCAGCCTGTTCATTTTACTGACCCGAGCTGAGACGCACCCCAAGTGTCGGCGGCTTTTTAACTCGTTAAATAATTGTGCTCCAGTATAATCGGTACGCCTGAAACTCATCTAGTGAGAAACGTTCCGCGGTGCAAATATAAGTGCGATTAAAATGCGTTAATTTTTTTAACGCGTTAATTTTTGTGTAATTAATTAATCTTAATTAACGCGTTAAAGTCCCAGCCCTAAAAAAAATACATGAGAATGTGCATACTGGTACACATCTTTAACACCATGCGTACCATGCATGCAGTCTGTTCAGTCTGATTAGTGTGAATAAGGGTGACATTTTATTTAGAGCTGTTTTTTTCACTACATTAAAAGTAGGGATGTCCCGATCAGGTTTTTTTGCCCCCGAGTCCGAGTCATTCTATTTTGAGTATCTGCCAATACCGAGTCCCGATCCGATACTTCTACAGTACATTAAAAAAATGAAGACAGCAAAGAAACAGATCCAGGATGTCCCTGATTTTTTATTTTATTCACTTATTTTATCATTTAACACTTTTAAACAGAGCACTTCTGTGAGGTAGCTTGAACAATCAAGTAATGAAGTAATAAAAGAATTCTTCACATTGGAGTTTAGTGCAACAAATGTCTAATACAAAAACTAACAGCAGCTCAACTTGAAGTACCTGGCAGGCATGTAAACAAATAAGCAAATAAAAGTGCCACAGTTTTATAAAGTAAGGCCAGTAATGTGCTTTTTGGAACTGCACTCTTAATTCTTACCCTCCTCCTCTGGCTTCACAGAAGGAAATGTATGTTTTTCTTGATGAAAACCAACATCTCTACCTTTTCAGGTTTGAGCCTGTTCCTGTTCTCATCAAGGATGTTAGCGACAGCACTAAAAAGTCGCTCACTGTCCACAGAGCTGCAGGGGGCACAGAGATACTGGGTTGCAACAGCAGCCATGGAGGGGAACTGATTAGCATGTTCTTTCCAGCAGCCATTCTCAACCTTGGGGTCCTGACCCCAATTAGGGTCGCGAGACGATTTCTAGGGGTCGCCAAATCATTTTGGAAAAATATAAGTGCGCAAAATTAATGTAGTGTCCAACCGGACATTACAAGGACGACGAGCGGTTGGTCTCAAACAGGCATTTTATTACTCAAAACCAGTTACTGTCGGCCGTAACTACACCAAAACAACAACGAACCTGTACACTAAGCTCATGTCTGCCCTTCTCATTCACACATACAGACACAGCTCTCTCTCTACCCCGCCCCTCACCTTGGGGGGGAAAAAAAAAAAAGAAAAAGAGAGAGAGAGAGAGAAAAAAGGCGCGTTGTTGTTTTAGCCACAGCTGCAGCAAGTTTGCTAGCTGGAAAAATGGAGTGATGGCTTAAAAGAAAAAGTGTTCCAGCACAAGACAGTCAGCAGCAGCAGCAGGGGTCCCAAGATCAGCCACCAGAACCACCACCTGAGAAACGTATGGCACTGGGGCTGACACCGGCGGCTGATAAAGGTTCGAGGCTCCGTAAATATCAGCCCAACTTTTTGAAATATGGCTTTTCCAGCACAACAAAAAACAGCATTGACCACCCACAGTGTGTCATTTGCTCGAGCCAGACCTTCGTGATGTCCTCCAAACATCAGTTAAGATTGTCAATTTCATTAAATCACGGCCACTGCAAAGCAGACTCTTTGCCACACTCTGTCATGAAAAGGGATCAGGACACGAAGCATTTCTCTTTCACACAGAGGTCAGGTGGCTTTCTCACGGCAAAGTTTTAATGAAGCTCTTTGAACTGTGTGAGGAGGTCCGCATATTTTTATCAGACTGTAGTTCTCCCCTTGCTGACTATCTGACTGACCCAAAGTGGGTCGCGAGCCTCGCATATTTAGCCAGCATTTTTGACAAACTAAACAGCTTAAACTTGTCCCTACAAGGCCCAAACACAAATGTCCTTATTCTCTCTGATAAGGTCACGGCATTTAAGAGAAAGCTGGAGCGGTGGGCTGTGCGAGTGGAAGGGGGAAGTGTTGAAATGTTCCCTGAGCTTGATGACTTTATGGAGAGTTACGACATAACATTCAAACTATATAAGGAATTATTGCCTCTCACCTCAGAAGCCTGCTTGAAAGTTTCAATAAGTACTTCCCAAATGATGACACGCCGGAAAAGTACGACTGGATACGCCAGCCTTTCACCACCTCCACCGCACATCACCTGCCATTAGAGCTGCAGGACGCCCTGCTAGATCTCTCCTCTGACCGCACATTACAGACTGCTTTCTCGGCATGCGCACTGGAAGAGTCCTGGTTGTCAGTAGCAACAAAGTACACAGCACTGTCAAAAGCTGCAAGTTTACATTTTAACTGGCTCAACTACCAGCAATATGATGGGATGTAGCGACCATCGTCGGTCTGTAACTCACGTGAAAAGTTAGACTCTTGATGCTGCTTTATGTTTTTCAAAATATTCAAAAGTGTTTCAAAATAAAATGATAAAGAAACTAATAGCTGAAGTGTGATCATAAGTGCTTGTCTGATTTGTAAATGCGACGTAGCCTACGGTGTATTGATTGTGTGTGTGTGGGGGGGGGTCGCGGACAGCAGTGCATGTCGAATTGGGGGTCGCGACTTAAAAAGGTTGAGAACCACTGCTTTCCAGTACTGAAGTGGATCACTTTTCTTAGGGGTGGTTTGCTCTGAGAGGTAGGTCTGCACCTGCACTTCTGCCGATGTGCTACTCACGGACCGGGCCTGTGACTGCCTCTCTTGTAGGATTTCCTCAAAGGCACTGTCCAGGCTGCTGCATGATTCACGCTGTGGTGCCTTGCTCACTGGGTCTGCTGAAGCCCCTGCTTCCTCTGGGACTGCACTGGCGACCCTCGTCCCCTCTATCTTTGCCACCTCCTGGATGAGGTGTTGCTTTGCAAGCGTCAGGTTGGCAGACTTTGTGAAGAAGCTAAAAATAGATAAATGTAACACACAATTCAAAACAACATAAGATAAGAGACAACACATAGCACAGCTCTTCAGTTAGGCAACTGCCTTACACATGTACTCAATTAATAAACAATTAAAAATCTAACCACAGAACCAAATCTAAATTAAAAGGGAAATAAAAAATAAATTGGCCTAATACTGGTGTCTGATGATGACTTGACTTTATATGAACATGATGTACAAAAAGTGCATTTTAATTTTACTATACTTGCCCATCTTTGTATCTGGGATCTAGTAGAGTGGCAATGTAGAAGAGTGGCTCAGTTTCAATATTAGCAAAGCGCTTCTCCACAGCCTCCAGGAGAGTCCTCTTCATGGTCTTGATTCCCTGGTCATCGTCCTCCTCCCGAGACAGAATACGTCTGATGGCTAATGAATGAATGAATGAATGCAATGATGGTTTCTTTCAAACAATATCAATAAATGTTACAATATAAAATAATAAATACAAATACAAATTACCTGTTATGGCAGGGATCACGTCAGCTGCAGTTGAAGTCTCCCTGCTCACGTCCCTGGTCTGCTCTTCAAAGGGGGCTGGCACATCAGCTGTCTTCTTCATCAGCTCCCACTGGCTGGCTGTCAGTGTTACTGGTAGAGTGCGCTCAGCTGCAAAGACACTGAGAGCCCGTTTTTGTTCCAGTAGGCTCTGCAGCATGTAGAGGCTGCTGTTCCACCTTGTCTGCACATGAGAAGAACAAAATTCACTTTATTTTTGCAAATTGGCATAGCCAGGTGCAGTGCAAGTAAATTATTAGTGACCTATTAAATTAATTAAAAAGTGCATGGGAATAAATAATGGAATGGAAATAAATCAAATAATGTTATGAGAGGACTCTCACCTGCACATCTTGTTGTAGGCACTTGATATCCATATTCAGGTCCATCTGGATATCTTCAAGGCGAGAGTAGGCCAGCGGGGAGTGCTTGAAATGGCCTACAACCTTCCTCGCGTTGGCCAGGGTGTCTGTCATACTGCACTGGGAAAGCAGGCCCTCATGCACGCAGAGTTGGCAAGAATGCGCGACACAGCCCAAACTCTGCACTCCCATATCCCCCATGCATTTCTTCATATTTGCAGCGTTGTTGCGCAAAATTATGTGGCCCCGTTGCTTGTCGATTCCCCAGTTGTTTAGCATCTGTTCCCTCGCCTGTCGGATGCGCTCTGCTGTGTGGGATCCGCGAAATTCCTGGGCATGCAGGGTCGCGCGGCGTAAAACAAAACTGGAGTCGATCCATTGTACAGTGAGGCTCAGTAGTGACATCGGAGCCACAGACGAACTCCAGATGTCTGTGGTAAATGAAACATGGGGCACGTCTGATAACAGGACACGTAGTTTGTCACAAACCTTCTTTTGAAGCGCTGGCAGAGCTTTCTCGGTGAAATAGTGGCGAGAGGGCATGTCAAATCGGGGTTCTAAGTATTCCATAAGCATAAGAAATCCCAGGTCTTCTACAAGGGCGAATGGCTGGTCACTCATTGCAATCATTTGAGCTATCTTAGCTGTGATCCCCTGCGCCTTCTCGCAGTCGCAAGGCATTTTTTCTCTCCTCTTCAAAGTGTCTTGCAGCGTGGGCTGACTCGTCTTCGACTGGGTTGCCTGGGTAAACTTTGTATATTGTGTCGGGTGTTTGTTTTTGAGGTGCCGTATCAGGTTTGTTTTGTTGAATGCAGCCTTGTCCTTGCCACCTCTTGAAATCCCAAGTTTGCATATATCACAGTTTGCAATAGCAACGTTTTTGTCATCCACTTCAAAATACCTCAACACCGCAGACATATTCGCGCCCCCAGCTTCAAGCTGCTGCCGTGTTCTGCTTCGCTTTACGGCACGCAGCAAAGTGACGTCATGCCGCATACATTGGTTTCTGTGTGGAGTTGAGACGGTCTGACTCTGTACCACCACATAACAGTAAATACCAAGCTATTATTTTTCCCATTTGTTTTGAAATATTATAGGTCTGATTAAAAAAAAAAATCATGAGAATAAATATACATGTATCCGATCCCTGATCGGGATCTAACGTCCGATTCCGATCGAGTCTGAAACCACGTGATCGACCCCGATTTCCGATCACGTGATCAGATCGGGACATCCCTAATTAAAAGTTTAAAAACCCTTCATTATCTTTAAAGTGACGTTGTTGTTGTTAAAGCTATGGTCTACGATTTGAAAGATTTTAAAAAAGCATCCCCCCCCACACACACACCCCTCCCCTCTGTGCTCCATAATCCCTCCCCTCCGAGCTCGTATCACCCTCCCCTCGGAGCCTCCCACGACACACCCCCTCTCGCAACAAGCAACAAGAGCAACAAGCCGGCCGGCAGAAACCAAATACGGTGCCAGCTTTGAATGCGGAGTAACGATGAAACAAACGTAAATCTTGTAAGTCATTACAATGTCCACAGTTAAGCTCCACAGCCAAGCTAGCTGTAATCATTAGCATGTTACAGCTACGTTACACGTTATAGCTACGTAGTAAGTTACTATTTATCGACAGCTAAGTTAGCTCTGGTGTTGGGATAACAAGGGAAAAGCTAACAGTGGCCGCGTTTCCCAGATTCGATCGTTCTTAAGGACTTAAGAAGGCTCTTAAGAAGGGTTCGGCTAAGAAGGAGCGCTAAGATGCGGGTGTTTCCCAGATGCGTTCTTAACTGCCTTCTTAGGAGAACCTTAAGATCAAGCCAAAGAAGCTCCTGAAGAAGCTCTTAATGGGAGCTGTCCACCGCGCTGCTGCTGTGCTGAATCAATCGATGCCAGGCAGATCGATCACCCACCTCTTTATCAGCGCATAAGTGCGTGTGTGTGTGCGCGCGCTGTCAGACCGGGCTGTCCAGGCAAAGAGATCCAACGGCCGTTGGATCTCCGCACGGGGCAGCCGGTACTTTGCCTGGACAGCCCGGTCTGACAGCACGTCCAGTGGGGAGAAGTGCTGACGCACGTATGCATTTATGTAAACCGTCTGGCTTCGCGCACGGCGACGCTGTTGGTTCGCAGGGAGAATGTGCTGTATTGCAGCCATGGTTTCTCACACGCGCGGACTTTGGCAACGCAGAGTAGCAGGTGAAGCCTCTCTGGATGAGGTTCAGCTGAGTTTAATACATCTGTTCCCTTGATATCTGTGAAATGCCACAGGGTTGTTGTTTTTTTTATGTGTAGTACTATAAACTCATATATGCAGATGTTGCGGAAAAGTTAAACGTGTAATTCAATAAAAAGTTTTTTTTTCATCTACCATTTTCTTATTTTTTTTTTCTTGCGCCAGTGGCCCGCAGCTATGAGCGCATTTCAACACTGAGCATTGTTTTATTATTTCGCAAAGTGGAGGATATAAATTTCCCTGACGCGCTTGATCACTGAGCATTTGGTCGCTAAGAAGGCTGTTAAGAGTGGGTCAGCTCGATCTTACATTTCCTTCTTAGTGAAAGATCTTCTTAAGCTAAGAGCGACTCTGGGAAACACATCCTTCTTCACAGCGTTCTTAAGAGCGCTCCTAAGAAGATCTTAGCACTTAAGAGCTTCTTAACGAATCTGGGAAACGCGGCCAGTGTCAGTCATGTCGGTCACTACAGCAGGAATTAGGTAATGTCGTGAGCTTTAATCATAACAATCGCTTCCACATTGTGGCTGAAAACTAAACCTGCATGAGCCTCAGACCCAGCTGTGTCCTTGCTGTTTTCTGAGTTGCACCACGACCGCGACACAAACGTGCCCCGTAAACCGTAATCTCTTGTTTATGACAGATAAGACCACACAAATACACACATCGTAACGCGTATACGATAATCCATCATGTTGGTTTAGCAAAGGCTTCGTTGAAAACAAATGGTTTAGACTGGGAGGAGGGTTAGCAAAACAGTTGAGTAGTGACCGGGCAAAAGGTTGTTATGGAGAAATAAATCCGGACAGGATGAATGAAACCCCAATACGAAGCGGAGGGGTTTCATTCATCCATTCATTCATCTTACTTGCATTATTTGCTGCTTCATTTAGCTGCCACGAGCAAATAAATAGGCTGATTTGGTGTAAACATGATAGCAATTTTAGCTTACAATGCTAACATAAAGGCTAACGTCTCCGTTGAACAAGTAAACAAGTGTTGACAATATTGCAGAGACAGAAATTGTTTCTACATAACAACAAATCAACTCAAAGTAAAAGTTGGTAAGATAGTAAATATGTATATATGTAATATATGACTTACAAATCCAGTAGCATCTAGGCTAGGTCGCCATCAGTTCTCTCAGCTCGCTCCACCAGTGTAAGCTGGTCTAATATTTATCCCTGTCCAGCTCATGTTATATCACTTTCTCTTTTTCTTTTCTTCGCCTCCTCAGACAATACCTTCTTGGCTTTTTTAACTGGCTTGGCCATGGCGTTGGTTTACAAAAAATCCAAGTAGCTGCTGGCTAAATCCACCGATGAATAAACGTGTCGTAAAGCAGGTCGCACTAGACTTCTTTACGTCAGGTATGTGCCGACCCGCTCAGGGAAGTTACACAGTGCGGTTTCTGCCAGTGCGACCCCCCTCAGGCTGCAGAGGCGTCACCACTTAACTGAGCTTAGAAATATTATTTTAAGGTCGAAAAACTACCTAGTGTTGCTTTAAATGGCTCTATATAAGGGCTGTAGCTGTGTGTAATGGCTGTGCCACATGATAAACAGCTGCTTTGGCGAGTTTTCAGGGACCGTACTGATGTCCTGGCCCATGGTGATGACTGCTCATCAAGCGAAGAGAGCGCAGGGATCCCCTCTCCTCCTCCAGAAGCTCACACACTCTCAGTGTGCACAGAGATGCATTCTTGGCTTCTCGCTTGAAATCAGGCCACTTTTCTTTAACCCCTCCAAAGACTGTGGCTCTTAACTTGCGGCATTCAACTCTTCTGTCACTTTCTGCCATTCTACTAATTCTGGCCCTTTATATGCAAACCAGGCAATTTGGGGCGTGTTTATAGTAAATTGTGGGGATGATCAGATAGCTCGTGCACGTGTGTACAATGTCAGGATGATTGAGATGTATAACACATGGGAACAGACATACGTGGGGTTTTTAAAATCTGACAAAAAGGCTGCGTATGCATGTTTCCTGTGTACACAGATTTATACACCTGAATGTACAGAGTTTTAGACAGTTGGCCCCTGAGGTGTGAAGTGTATTAATCAAATCAAATCAAATCAAATTTTATTTGTATAGCCCAAATTCACAAATCACAGTTTGCCTCAGAGGGCTTTACAATCTGTACAGAGACGACACCCTCTGTCCTTCGACCCTCGATTCGAGTGAGGAAAAACTTGCCCCAAAAAAGGCCCTTTTAACAGGGAAAAAATGCGGAAGAAACCTCAGGGAGAGCCACAGAGGAGGGATCCCTCTCCCAGGACGGACAGACGTGCAATAGATGTCGCATGTACAGAGCAGATCAACGAGATCACAATGTATTCAATTATAAGCGATGGTTGACAGGAGTGAAAGTACACAAAGATGTATTACAGCAATAATGATGAAATGCACATGGAAATGTGATTACTAGTGATAACAGTAGTAATGATCAATGGCAAGGATGGTATGTAGCAATGCAGTACGATAATAGTAGTGGAACGTATGTAACAGAGATGTGACTAATATTAGCGACAGTAGTGGTGGGTGTCAGGCAGGGTCATGGCAGTAGGTGCATCCACGATCAGGCAGGGCCATAGCAGTAGGCGCATCCACGATCAGGCAGGGCCATAGCAGTGGGCGCATCCACGATCCACGACCCGGGCGCGGCCAGGATCCAAGGGAGCCTGTAGGACTAGAAAGCACAAGGACTCCGGGGAAGAAGCAAGTCAGTGACATGCAGAGATGGGGCATGTATACAGGCATAATGTATACAGATGGAGAGGAGAGGAGAGGAGAGGGGAGGAGAGAGAAGCTCAGTGTGTCATTGTCCCCCGGACTAGGCCTATAGCAGCATAACTAAGAGCTGGTCCAGGACAGGCCTGGGCCTGTCCTGGACCAGCCCTAACTATAAGCTCTATCGAAGAGGAAGGTCTTAAGTCTACTCTTAAAGGTAGAGAGGGTGTCCGCCTCCCGGACCAAAACAGGAAGATGGTTCCACAGAAGAGGAGCTTGATAACTGAAGGCTCTGGCTCCCATTCTACTTTTGGAGACTTTAGGAACTACAAGTAATCCTGCATTCTGGGAGCGTAATGCTCTAGTTGGGTGATAGGGTAATATGAGCTCCTGGAGATATGATGGTGCCTGACCATTAACAGCTTTGTAAGTGAGGAGAAGGATTTTAAACTCTATTCTTGATTTTACAGGGAGCCAGTGCAGAGAGGCCAGTACAGGAGTAATATGATCTCTTTTCTTAGTTCCTGTCAGTACACGTGCTGCAGCATTCTGGACCAGCTGGAGACTCTTTAGAGACTTGTTAGGGCAGCCTGATAATAGAGAATTACAATAGTCCAGTCTGGAAGTAACAAATGCATGGACTAGCTTTTCTGCGTCTTTTTGAGACAGGATGGGCCTGATTTTTGCAATGTTACGTAGATGAAAAAATGCAGACCTTGAAATTTGTTTTATGTGGGAGTTGAAGGACATATCTTGATCAAAGATAACTCCCAGATTCCTGACGGTGGTGCTGGAGGCCAAGTTAGTGCCATCCAAACTCGCTATATCATTAGATAATGCATCTCTAAGGTGTTTAGGACCAAGTACTATAACTTCGGTTTTATCTGAGTTTAACAGCAGAAAATTGCAGGTCATCCAGGTCTTGATGTCCTTGAGACATGCATGGAGTTTAGTAAGCTGATTAGTTTCATTTGGCTTTATTGATAGGTATAACTGTGTATCATCTGCATAACAATGAAAGTTTATGGAGTGTTTCCGAATTATATTTCCTAGAGGGAGCATATATAAGGTGAATAGTATGGGTCCAAGCACGGAGCCTTGAGGAACACCATGACTAACCTTGGTATACAGGGATGACTCATCATTAACATGTACAAACTGAAATCGATCCGATAAATAGGACTTAAACCAGTTTAATGCGGGTCCTTTGATGCCAATTAAGTGTTCCAGTCTCTGTAGTAGAATGTGATGATCAATGGTATCAAATGCAGCACTAAGATCTAGTAAGACCAGGACAGAGACAAGTCCTTTGTCAGAAGCGATTAGGAGGTCATTTGTAACTTTCACCAGTGCCGTCTCTGTGCTATGATGTGCTCTAAAACCTGATTGAAAATCCTCATATAAACTATTTTTATGAAGAAAGTCACATAGCTGGTTGGCGACTGCTTTCTCAAGGATCTTGGAGAGGAAAGGGAGGTTGGATATAGGTCTATAGTTGGCTAAAGTTTCTGGATCAAGATTAGGCTTTTTAAGGAGCGGTCTGATTACAGCTAGTTTAAAGGATTGTGGTACGTATCCTGTTAATAGAGACAGGTTGATCATTTCTAGTAAAGATGTGCTAATTAAAGGTAAAGTTTCTTTCAGCAGCCTAGTTGGGATGGGGTCTAGGAGACAAGTTGTTGGTCTAGATGAAGAAACCATCGAAGTTAGTTGGTGGAGGTCGATGGGAGAGAAGCAGTCTAAATATAAGTCAGAATTTAGAACTGTTTCTGAGGTTCCTGTGTTTAAAGATACAATAGTGCCAGTTGAGGGCAGGCGATGATGGATTTTGTCTCTAATAGTTAAAATTTTATCATTGAAGAAGCTCATGAAGTCATTACTACTGAGCGTTGTAGGAATACATGGTTCAGTAGAGCTGTGACTTTCTGTCAGCCTGGCTACAGTGCTGAAAAGAAACCTGGTGTTGTTTTTGTTTTCCTCTATTAATGACGAGTAATAGCTTGCTCTGGCATTGCGGAGGGCCTTCCTATATGTTTTAAGGCTATCTTTCCAGGCTAAGCGGGATTCTTCCAAGTTGGTGGAACGCCATTTCCTTTCAAATTTCCGTGATGTTTGCTTCAATTTGCGGGTATCCGAGTTATACCAGGGTGCTAACCTCCTGTGCTTTATAGGTTTCCTTTTCAGGGGGGCAATAGAGTCCAGTGTTGTTCGCAATGAGCCTGCAGTGCTATCAACAAGATGATCGATTTGTGAGGAACTGAGGTTAGTGGAGGAGTCCTCTATTATATTGAGACATGGCATTGAGTTTAGTGCCAGCGGTATAATTTCCTTAAATTTAGCTACAGCACTATCAGATAGACATCTAGTGAAGGAGTTTTTGCCTAATGGTGTGTAGTCCAGTAATAGAACTTCAAAAGTTATTAAGTGATGGTCTGATAAAAGAGGATTCTGTGGAGAAACTGTTAGATTTTCAATCTCGATACCATAAGCTAGAACAAGGTCAAGGGTGTGGTCAAAACAGTGAGTTGGTTTATGTACACACTGAGAGAAGCCAATAGATTCTAATAATGAGATAAATGCAGTACTAAGGCTATCATTAACGACATCCACATGAATATTAAAATCACCTACAATAATTACTTTATCTGATTTGAGGACTAGACTTGATAAAAACTCAGAGAATTCAGATAAAAATTCTGAGTAAGGACCAGGTGCTCGATACACTACAACAAATAGAACTGGCTGTAAAGTTTTCCACGTTGGATGTGAAAGACTCAGAACAAGGCTTTCAAATGAGTTATAATTTAATTTAGGTTTAGGAATGATTGACAGACTTAAGTCATAAATAGCTGCAACACCACCTCCTCGGCCGGAGCCTCGAGGAATGTGAGTATTAATGTGACTGGGTGGAGTGGATTCATTCAGGCTGACATATTCTTCAGGATGCAGCCAAGTTTCAGTAAGACAGAATAAATCAATATTACAATCTGAAATTAAGTCATTTACTAGTACAGCTTTCGATGACAGGGATCTGATATTTAGGAGTCCGCATTTAATTCTCTTGTCTTGTTTTGAGATTGCAGAGTTGCTGTTAATTTTTATTAGATTTTCATGCACAACTCCTCTTCTGTGGACTTTTGATTTGATTAATTTAATTAATTTAGGTGGTCGGGGGGCAGACACAGTCTCAATGAAGTTTTGGGTGTGCAACTGATCTAATGGAAGCTCAGAGAAGCGTGTAAGACTGCAGCTCTGCCTCCTGGTCTCAACTCTGGGTTGTCAGGCTGGTTGTTGGCTAATGAAATGGGTTAAATTTCTAGAGATGAGAGCCGCTCCGTCCAAAGTGGGATGGATGCCGTCTCTCCTAATGAGACCAGGTTTTCCCCAGAAAGTCCGCCAATTATCAACAAAGCCCACATCGTTTGCTGGACACCACCTCGACAGCCAGCGGTTGAATGATGACATGCGGCTGAACATGTCATCACTGGTTAGGTTTGGCAGGGGCCCAGAGAAAACTACGGAGTCCGACATTGTTTTGGCGTAGTTACACACCGACTCAACATTAATCTTAGTGACTTCCGACTGGCGTCGCCGGCAGTCATTACCGCCGACATGTATTATGATCTTACTATATTTACGTTTAGCTTTAGCCAGCAGTTTCAAATTTGATTCGATGTCGCCCGCTCTGGCCCCTGGGATGCATTTCACTATGGTCGCTGGTGCCGCTAACTTCACGTTTCGTACTATGGAGCTGCCAATAACCAGAGTTTGTTTCTCAGCGGGTGTGTCGCTGAGTGGGGAAAATTTGTTTGAAACGTGAAGCGGCTGGTGGTGTAACGTGGGCTTTGGTTTGGTATTATGCTTCCTTCGTTCAGTCACCCAGCCGCCCTGCTGTCCCGGCTGCTCGGGAGTTGCCGAGGGACGGCTAGCTGAAGCTACAGTTGCTCGGTCCGCACTAGCTAAGTGGCTAACTGCAGCAGTTACAGTCGGAGTTTCCATGCTGCGGAGCCGAGCCTCCAACTCACTGAGCCTCGCCTCCAACACTACAAATAAACTACACTTAATACATGTACCAGTATCACTAAGGGAGGCAGAGGTGTAACTGAACATCTGGCACACTGAGCAAGAGAAAAGAGGAGAGCGAGAGGGAGAGAGAGAAGCCATCGCTAGCTGATAGTGGCTAAGCTAGGACACGATAGATCAGCCAGCAGAGCTAAGAGAGCTACAAACAGCAGCAAGCCCGGCGACCAAGCTATAAACACAGAGTATTGTTGAATGCCTTAGTGGACCAGCAAGTGCCCGATCACAAGCGGGATCTCGGTCGCTGCAGAAAGGAATACAACAATAATCTGCTTGGACGAGCCGGAGCAGCACAGTTACGCTATCAGTCAGTAACACAACAACAGGAAATGACGCAATGACGCAACACGCTTACCGTAGTACGTAGACAGTCCTGTGTCGACAACTGCAGCAAAAAATCTGCTGCTACATTAGAATTAGAATTAGAATTAGAATAGTGTGTTCAACACAGGGTCGAAGGACAGAGGGTGTTGTCTCTGTACAGATTGTAAAGCCCTCTGAGGCAAACTGTGATTTGTGAATTTGGGCTATACAAATAAAATTTGATTTGATTTGATTTGATTTGAACTAAAAATACTGTTACTTTACAGAAGTGTGGCTCTAGTACAAGTAACAGTACTTGACTAAATATGTACTTAACAAAGACCATACAATCGTTTAGCATAAAGGTAATTTTATTTGAATTGATAGAATGCCTGGTGAGGGTAGGGAAGGGGGTCGAGGTAGGTGAATGAAGGGAAGAGGGGTCGAGTGCGTTAGATGGCGGAAAGGGGGGTCACATACATTGGATGTATGGAAAGGGGGTTCGAGTGCGTTGGACCAATGGAAAGGGGGTCAAGGTAGGTGGATGAAGGAAAAAGGGGAGGTCGAGATCGGTGGGTGGAGAAGAAGGGGGGGTCGAGATTGAGATGAGAGGGGATCGTATAAGGTTGTAGAGTTTCTGCTCCGTCTAGGAACAAGGGTGGTTGAGACTCAGAGTGGGGGTACATCTCGATGAGCGTGCGTCTCCATTTGTGCAGCTTTATTATCCCCAAAAATGTTTACTGGCTATGGGCTCATCAGATATCAGAGTCGAGGAGACAGGCTGTTTGAGATTGTTGCCAAGATGTGATGAAGAGGTGGAAGAACTGAGGGTTTAGACATGGATGGTGGCTGAAAACAGAGAGACTGGTATAGGGTGAGAATCCAAGTCTGGTGCCAAGGAGGGGGTAGAGGGATAGAATCCAATCCACTTTATTTATATAGCACGATTTTAACAAACACAGGGTTTTCCAAAGTGCTGCACAACAAGATAAAAACACAATTAAAACTGCAAGCAGTGATGAACGGGCCCTCGCCCCCCCACGTACGTTGGGCTGTGACGACGTCAGAGGCCGCGCGCCCAGATGTGTGCTCGCCCGTTGCCTGTCGAAAGTTCCTACCTAAATGGGATGCGTGTCACACAAAACACAACAGTGACATCTTCAGTGACTTCCTGTGTCCAGTGGGTGGCGCTATAGATATGACACACTATTGATGCATAGACATATTCATGGCCAGCCCCTCTACATGTGTGACCAATTTGATGCAGATGGGAAATTGTATGTTGAAGATATAAGGACTTCCTGCGTGATGGCGAAGGATCTAAATTGACCGCACCGCCATGCCCACCAAGCACAACACAGGCTGTTGAAGGTATGAGGATGCTGCTGAGTGAATGTGAAGTCTGTGGTTTTAAATCTGTAGGAAAAGATAGTGAAACTACAAGCCATAGAACTTGGGGACGTACAGAATGGGAAAAGCCATAAGGGGGTCATTGAAATAAACCGTATCACCACGCCCACCAGGAATGACGTAGGCAAAAGCTTAGCACAACTTTTCATCATCAAGGTATGAGGATGCTACTGAGCGAATGTGAAGACTGTGGTGTAAAATCTGTAGGACGAGTTAGTTAATGTACGACCCCTGAAATGGGTTTCCTACAGAATGGGAAAAGCCATAAGGGGGTCATTGAAATAAACCGTATCACCACGCCCACCAGAAATGATGTAGGCTAAAGCTTAGCACAACTTTTCATCATCAAGGCATGTGGAAAAGGCGTAGTGACTGGGAAGTCTGTGGTGTTAAAGCTGTAGGCCAAGTTAAACAATGTACGAGGCATAGAAATGGGAGAAAATGGCGGCGAAATCTCAACTTTGAACCAAAATGGCAGACTTCCCATTGGACTGATGGTTGGGTTAGAACTAGGTAAAAAACTAGGTAACCGGAAATGGGCGTGGCCTATACCAGGAGATTCAGCACAATTCACTGAACGTGTGGATATAAGGTTTTTGAATGTGCAACAAAGTATGTGGGAGTTATGAGCCAAAACGCACTTTGCTTGATTATAGCGCCACCTACTGGTGGAAATTCACAACGACAACAGATTAAAATTTTTTTCGCGAGGTCTGATCTATATTCGTTATATAGTTTGGTGAGTTTTGGGGTATGTTCAGGCCGCCAAATATGCAATCTCGGGGAAGGACAAAGAATAATAATAAATAATCCGAGCAGATACAATAGGTCCTCGCACGAGATTCGTGCTCGGGCCCAAATAATAAATAATCCTAGCAGATACAATAGGTCCTCGCACGAGATTCGTGCTCTCGCCCTAATAATCCTTACAGATACAATAGGTCCTCGCATGACATTCGTGCTCGGGCCCTAATAAATAATCCTTACAGATACAATAGGTCCTCGCACGAGATTCGTGCTCGGGCCCTAATAATAATAATAATAATAATAATAATAATAATAAAAAATCCTAGCAGATGCAATAGGTCCTCGCACGAGATTCGTGCTCGGGCCCTAATAATAAATAATCCTAGCAGATGCAATAGGTCCTTGCACGAGATTCGTGCTCGGGCCCTAATAATAATAATAATAAATAATCCTTACAGATACAATAGGTCCTCGCACGAGATTCGTGCTCGGGCCCTAAATAATAATAAATAATCCTTACAGATACAATAGGTCCTCGCACGAGATTCGTGCTCGGGCCCTAATAATAATAATAAATAATCCTTACAGATACAATAGGTCCTCGCACAAGATTCGTGCTCGGGCCCTAATAAATAATCCTAGCAGATACAATAGGTCCTCGCACGAGATTCGTGCTCGGGCCCTAATAATAATAAATAATCCTTACAGATACAATAGGTCCTCGCACGAGATTCGTGCTCGGGCCCTAATAATCCTAGCAGATACAATAGGTCCTCGCACGAGATTCGTGCTCGGGCCCTAATAATAAATAATCCTAGCAGATACAATAGGTCCTCGCACGAGATTCGTGCTCGGGCCCTAATAATAATAATAATAATAAATAATCCTAGCAGATACAATAGGTCCTCGCACGAGATTCGTGCTCGGGCCCTAATAATAATAATAATAATAAATAATCCTAGCAGATAAAATAGGTCCTCGCACGAGATTCGTGCTCGGGCCCTAATAAACCAGTACAATCTAATAAATATAGCCGCAAGGGGCAAATGGGTGGGTTCTAACCTCTTTCGTCCCAAACGAGCCACCCTGAAGCCACCCTGAAGAGGCTTTTTTGTAGAGGACTATCAGGAGGACATGTACACAAAATTTCAAGTCAATAGCACTTACGGCTTGGCGAGGAGAGCCTTTCGAAGTTTACACTCTATGTTATAGCGCCCCCATTAGGTCGATTGGGATCAAATGTTTTGAGCAGCATTTGGACATCATTTACACTCAACCTATCAAGTTTCATGTGTCTAGGTCCTTCAAGCTGCCCATAAATGATTAAAACGCAAACAATGGCGGTTAATGAGGAACAGGCCACGCCCACTTTCACCTATCAACATGGCAGTCAAGATATTAGTTAATAGTCACCCCTAGAGCATGCATACCAAATTTGGTAGTATTCCGTCCAATGGTCTTTGAGATACGCATGTGTGGCATGAAAAGCGCCCCCTATGGGTTGAGCTCAAAATGCTTTGGTAGGCAGATTCCCAGTCCCGTTGTGAACCTCCCCACCAACTTTTGTGATGATAGGGCAAAGGGTGTAGGAGTTATGGCCAATCATTTCTAAGCTCCGCCCATTGCGAACATTCATTGGTCCGTGGCGACCATGTTTTTTGACCAATCGGGCTCATTTATAATAGAAACTTGTCTTTTCATCCCCCGAGTAGAGCACATTGAGCTGGACTTGTGTGTCAAATTTCAAGTCAATCAGACTTACGGTGTGAGAATGGTGAATTTCTGAAAAACGCCTTTTCAAGCCTTAATTACAGCGCCACCATCTGGCCGACTGGGCTCATATTTTAATAAAAGTTGATGCACATCATTTCCAATCATTGGGCCAAGTTTCAAGTTTCTGCGCCATTCCAGCTCACGGGAATATGAGCTCAAGCGGCAGACAACAAATAATAATAATAATAATAATAATTAGCAGGAAAATGTGTATATATTGTCCACTCCACACTAAATGTTGAACATGAAGTTGAAATCATATGAACTAACATAAATAAACAGCAGGTAGCAAGTTACTACTCACAGTATGCTTTCCTGCCGTCTTTGGCTGCCCGGTCTGGTGTTGAGAGCTCATTTTTGCTTTTGGAAATGAATCTCTCAATTGACCCAGCAGCGGCTTTCCCACAACAAGTCTCTGTGTGTTTTCTCAGTGACAAAGTACTTAGCTTGTAGGGCTCGAAAGCTAAAACTTTTTTGCACGTCTTGCAGACGGCGTAGCCACTAACTACGTTATTTTCTTGGTCTTGAAGCAAACCAAACTTTTCCCAGACGTCCGACTTGGCCCTCGATGATGTATTGTCCACAATTTCATATTCTCCACTCGCCAACTTCAATTTTATGTCGTCCATTTCGCTCAGCAGCTAACTGGCGCGGGCGGCTCAGTGACAGTGGCCGTGAGTCGTGACGTTGTTTATTTAGCCGGAATTAGTCAAGTGTCACGCAAGTGTCAAGTCACTGCTTTTCACAATAAAATGATGAAAATAGTCACCCGCCGCCCCGCCCGTGTTAGTTCAGTTCCGCCCGTGCCCGTACCCGTTAATTTATATGAATATAATTTTTAACCGCCAGAAACTACCAAGAGTACCCGACCCGTTGCAGGACTCTGGTTTGAAGTGAACCAGGATATGATGTTTATTGAAGATCCTCCTGAGTTTCTCAGTTTTCTCAGATGTTCTCAGATAGGGATTACGTTTTCCTGTCTCTTCAGCAGAAATGATATACTGTAAGTACGTCTCTCCATTAAGAGAGCTGTGCAAATTACGCACAAGGCTCCTGACACAGCAACAGGATCGGTTAGGATCTACTATTATGTGAGTAAATAAGCAGACCTCATGATATTTTCAGACAGCTCCATCAGAGCTGCGATAGTGGCATACTCAGGTCACAAGATGGAGCCACTGGGCAGAGCATCACTCACATGCAAGTACAAGGGTCAAAAACACCAGAGTGACTTTGAAATAATAGAGAAAGATGCTCCAGCAATACTTGGAAGAGAGACGAGTACAAAATTAAAAATGGTGAAGAGACAGCACCATCTACATCTACACCATCTACAGCATGGGAAAAACAGATGACATCCTAAAAAAATATGAGCATCTCTTCACAGGGCTTGGATGCCTGCCAGGTGAACACACCATAAAACTAGACCCGGATGTAAAACCAGTGATACATGCACCTAGGAGGATCCCAGTTGCATTCAGGGACAGAGTGATTGAGCAGCTTCAAAAGATGGAGCAATCAGATGTCATCACAAAGCAGTCCGAGCCAACTCAGTGGGTGAACAGCATGGTGACTGTTGTCACTCCACAGAAGATCAGGATTTGTATGAATCCTAAGAAGAGAGCATTATCCGCTTCTCACTGTGGAGGAAGTAGTATCGCGCATGCCTAACGCAAAATATTTCTCTGTGTTGGATGCAAACCAAGGGTTTTATCAAATAAAGCTGGATGAAGAGAGCTCCAAACTGTGCACTTTCAACACACCCATCGGCCGGTACCGCTTCAAGCGCCTTCCCTTTGGCATCTCATCCGCCAGCGAGGTGTTCCAGAGAGCTGTGGCCCAGATGGTCGAGGGGTTGGACGGTGTGGTCAACATCATTGATGATCTGCTGGTGTGGGGCGACTCCATTGAGCAACATGATAAGAGGCTGCTGAGTCTACTGCAGAGGGCAGATGAAAACGGACTGAGATTCAACAAAGGCAAGTGCAAGTTCAGAAAGACAGAGGTCAAATACATTGGACATACACTCAGTGCAGATGGACTACGGCCTGATGAAGAGAAGATTCGAGCAATTGTGCTAATGCCTCCGCCGGAAGACAAACAAGCATTAATGCGCTTTATGGGAATGGTACAATATCAGTCCAAATTCATTCCAAATCTGTCAGAGATCTCTGCACCACTACGGAGACTGCTGCAGGGAGAAACAGAATGGCACTGGGAAGAGCAGCAGCAGCAAAGCTTTGAGCTATTGAACAAGCTAATCACAGGAGCTCCCACTCTGAAATATTATGATGTCAACAAAGCAGTGACACTGTCTGTGGATGCCAGCTCGGAGGGCATCGGAGCTGTGATACTGCAAGATGAACGACCTGTGGCATACGGATCAAGAGCACTCACAGACTGTCAACGGAGGTATGCACAGATAGAAAAAGAGTTGCTAGCCATTGTATACGGATGCGAAAAATTCCACCAGTATGTATATGGCAGAGAAATACAGGTTGAAAGTGATCACAAACCATTGGAAAGCATATTCAAGAAGCCACTGCATCAGGCTCCTATGAGGCTGCAAAGAATGCTGCTACGTCTTCAGAAATACAGTGTGTCTGTCACTTACAAGCCAGGAAAAGAGCTTCACATAGCAGACGCATTGAGCCGTGCTTACCTTCACGAGCACAAAGGGGATCTCCTTGAAGAAGAACTGCAGGTAAACTGGATCACACCACAGTTGCCTATTTCAGAAGAGAAGCTCAAACTGTTCAGAGATGCAACATCACAAGATCCAGTTCTGCAGGAGCTGAAAAACATGACTCTGAATGGATGGCCAAGAGACAGGTCTGCTGTGCCAGACAGCATTTTGGACATTTGGAGAGGAGATCAGTTTTGCCTCTGGGCTGCTGTTCAAGGCAGAGAAACTCATTGTACCACTGCAGCTGAGACCACAGATGCTGGGCAAGATACACGAGTCACACTTGGGCGTGGTCACATGCAACGAAAGGGTCAGAGATGTTTTATACTGGCCAGGCATGTCCACACAAATTGAACAGGTGGTAGCGCAGTGTGATGTCTGCAATGAGAAAATGAACAGTAATCAAAAAGAGCCTTTGATCTCACATCCCTTACCAACTAGACCTTGGGAGAAGGTCGGCACTGATCTGTTCCACAGTAACGGTTCAGAGTTTCTCTTATGTGTGGACTACTTCTCCAAGTACCCTGAGATTGTGAGGCTGAGCAACACGACCAGTAAAGGTGTAATAACTGCCATGAAGTCCATTTTCTCTAGATACGGGATCCCTGACATTGTTATCTCGGACAATGGGCCTCAATATGCAAGTGAGGAATTCAGGAGCTTTGCAGAAAGTTGGGAGTTCAGTCATCTTACATCAAGCCCTGGTCATGCACAGTCCAATGGGCAGGCGGAAAGAGCTGTGCAAACAGTTAAAAGGCTACTCAAAAAGTCTCAGAAGGATGCTGGTGACCCATACATAGCGCTTCTGGAATACAGAAATACACCGCTGGAGAGTGTGGGACTGTCTCCTGCCCAGATGTTGATGGGGCGTCGATTAAAGACAAAACTGCCGGCCTCCACCTCTCTTCTCACTCCTGAAAAGGCGCTCAGTGTGCACAAAGGGCTGAAAGAGAGGCAAGAAAAGCAAAAGAGATACTTTGATCGTCATGCTAAAAGACTGCCTGAGCTGCACACTGGAGAAAATGTTAGGATGCAGTCTGGGGACAAATGGGAGCCAGCAGTGGTTCTGAAAGAACATGATCAGCCACGTTCATATGTGGTTTGTACGCCAGAAGGCAGGAGGTTCAGGCGTAACAGGAGACATCTCAGACCGACGGCTGAGACAGTGTTTCCACCTGCTGCTGAGAGCAATGTGACTGTTGATATGGACTGTGACAACACTCTGTCCGCTGACGGGGTCAATTCACATGCTCAATCCTCAGCACCAACTCAAAGCAAGGACACTTGTGGCTCATCTACACTCACAGAGCCCTACCAGACTAGATCCGGTAGAGTGGTCAAGACTCCACTGAGATTCAAGGAATGAGAATGTGGAAATGGACACTTGAGTTTACTGTATGACTGATTTAAGGTTGTTCATTATGCCTTAGAGCTCACAAGGGGTAAGATTTTGTTTGTTGTTTCTTTAGAGTACTGTGGCTAACTTTATTCTCTTGAGGAGGCATTATATATTTCAGTGATAAGTTACTCATGTGTCATAATTTGCCTGATATTATGTTCTATACTGTCTTTATGTGTTGAGTAAAGATAAACAGTTAATAAAAAAAATAAAAAAATAAAAAAAATCTTAAGAAGGGGGATGTAATGTATTGTTATGTGTTACTGTGACTTTAAGGTGAAAGGTAACACAACAACACTTCCTGGTTAGAGCCATGGTGTATTATGGTCTGTGAGGTAAGTAAAGTTGGACTAGCTGTGACACGAAAACCTGGTCATCCTGTCAAGTTATTTATTACACCAAACATTACACTGGTCAAAGTTTAATTAAAATAAAAATTACATTCACAACTGTTAAAGATGTCTTACAAAGTCCTTAAAGTGTATAAAGTATCTTAAAAATGTACACACTGTATATTCACACAAAAAAATAAGTCTGATAGAAAAGAAAACACTGAGTGAGTTGGAATTACTTGTAACCAACATCAGCTCATACGACACATTTAGAAATAAAAGCATGTCGTTGAGGTAAAGGAAAGTAACTGATAACATTTGGGAACACGGTCTTTAAAACAACACAAAGTTAATTTTGTATTTCTTTAAACTTCACATGTTGGCCAGTATGGTCCTCCAAACAATACAGAAGGATACACAGAGCATATACTTTTTTAACTACACACGTTGACCAACATGATCGTAACACAAAACAAAAACACAGAGGCATTGAAGATATTTCAACACTTCATGAACTGGCCAACATGGCTAAAGCCAACAACAAGGCAACAAGTGAGTCTATATTAATCTTCTGAACAAGAAAAGAATGACATGAAGACTACCTCAGGCCCAGATCCTGATCCAGCAGGGTCCAAGGAACAGCCAGTTATATTGAAAAGAGCAAAGAGGTCAATATGTTAAGCTCAATTACCCAAAAATGATCCTTGAAAATTAGAAACAGAGAGAGATAAGATGAAAGATGATCAGACACACACTATGACTGCACTTTCAGCACCAACACCCGATGTGCACATGTACTGTACAATAATTACATTGTAGAAACTGTGATGCCAAGTAAGGCAAATTAACTCAAACACACAGTTTATTGTCCGGCTTGATACAAATGAAAACTTGCATTTTTCTCACTTTACTTATCTAAGAGAGAAGTCTGTCTGGTATAACAACATCATTTACTCTGTGTCACAACCTGGCTCAACAGTATGTGACAAAAGAAGGAGATCACACATGACCACACAAGAGAATAAGAGGATCCTGCAGGTCTGATTTAGCCCAGCCTGCTCAGGTGTGTTGCATCACTGATGAGGACCCAGCTCCACCCATCAACTTCCTGGCACCAAGGAAAGACACAACCAACAGAGGACAGAGTAGGACCAACCCTGAGGCCATCACATTTAAGAGTTTTGGGACACACAAATTGGTTAAAAGTGAGTGGCATTCAAGCTCTGACTGCACAGAGAGTGTGTCACAGAGCTGCCAGGGTTTTTTGTTCAGTGGGGGAGAGATATGCCAGCTTTAACATCGGCATCACATCACATTGTGAAGTTCATGTCCATATATATTGCAGAAAAGAAAAAAAATATAAATTCAAAATATATTTCCAATGTATATATATTTTTCAACCCACTTCAGATTGATATCCATATCATGAGAGCCTTGACGGCTGTGTTCTCTTGGAAACCGTGCTCATGCGATTACCGTGAAACATTAAAGCTACAGTATATTAAAAAATAATTATATGGAGAGCTAAATTAATTGAATTTACTGTTTATTATATCAAAATAAATGTCACACAAATTAGCTAGCTAGCATGCTGTTTCGTAATTGTGGAGTTCACTCAGTTCAAAGGCCTTCACTAATGCTGACATGACAACAACTGAAGGGGCGTAAAGGGGACAAAGCTGTCGAGGCTCTCATCATAAAAAAGCGGGCGTGGTTTAATCTAAAGTGGGTTGAAAAAACACTAGAGATGAAAGAGACAGAAAGACGGACATCTTGTTGTGTGTGTGTGTGTGTGTGTGTGTGTGTGTGTGTCTATGCTTCTTCTCACCCAATTCTTTTGCCCCTGGTAGACATGCGGATTCACAAACGCACATTTTTGTCTCTCTCTCAGGGTTGTTGCCTATGAAGGACCTGAAAAGTGTCAGAACACACACAAAACATTTAAAGCAGATTTTTTTGATCAGCTTTATGATGCATACAATCATGTTTAACATCTACATTTGTATAAAGCATGTTCTGAGGTGTGAGAGTTCAACCCTTACCTCTGAATAAACCTCACTGTACAGACCACCTCCTGCTGGTACTCAGGGTTGGATTATGTAGCAGGGTGCAAAATCACCTTCATCAGCTCATCATCAAGGTATCTCCTGAGACAAGAATTAATAAAACACGTGACATCAGTTATTTACTTATGCCATTTTTTTTTTTTTTTTTGAACTTCTGACATTTATATTATTCTTTAGTATTTATGAGTGACCGAACTGATCTTGAGCTGGGTTAACAAGTGCTATTAGTTACAATGTACAAATGGAAATTAAATCTTTATACTAAAATGTAATCCTATACAAGACCTTTACCTTTACCTTACCTTTATGGATGAGCACAGTATTGGAAACACTGTTAATACAAATCCAACGTTTTCCCTAAGTTTCTGGAAGGCCTAGATTCTGTGGTGGCGGTGGGGTCGTTTGGCCAGGTGGCATTCTAGGGGATGTTATTTGACTAAAAACTACGCATTCTCACACAATTTTGGAATATCATCATTACAATATGCACTCAGACATCAGCTAGAAAGAGTGAATCAGATATGCTCACCGATGAACTAAGCACTATGTCCTGATGGAATGCATTACATTTTTGTGAGTCATCACTGTTCATCATAAAAAGTAATGTTTAAAATAAGTATTGATTAAACAAAGCTTAAAAGAAAAGGGATATGAACAGCAGTTCTCTCATCCAGCCTTAGCCAAGATGAGATCACTAACTGGCTGCAGAAATGGGTATTGTTAGGATTTTAGTCTCATCTTATCAATACCTTTATTGGCCCACTTCTTTATCAATACTGTTACTGGTTCTTTTTCATTATTGGTTCTTTTTCATAACCTGACAGAAACAAGTCCACATGCAGTGGACAATAGGTATTGAGCCTGATCCCAAAATGGCAACAATAATGGCAACATGTCCAGAGTCTTCTCTTTCAGGATGCCTAAGTGAAGGACTCTTACAGGTAGGGGAAGAAAAAATCAAAAGGGCACCAGCCTCATACAGCTCGGCTCCAGCAGGCAGAAAGTGAAGTATTTGTATTTGTATTTGTAGTATGTAGAGCAGCCTATACTGTGTCAGGTTTTCCCCACTGAAGAGACACAGAGCATCCAGCATGCACAGTTGCATCCAGAACGCACATTTTCTACATTTTTTGGAACATGGAGACTCTGGAATTATCTTTTCACCATCAAATGCTCAATATTCGCAAACCACTTATCTTTCATCTGACAACTGCACAATTTTAAACAAAGCACAATGACCTAACCTTAAGACAGAGAACAACAACAAAGCATGGCATGTAACTATGATTAATTCATCAAGATATCGCACTGTGGATGCAGTGCAAAAATAGACACTTCCAGCTTCAGGGTGCAATCTGCAAAGAACAGACTGCACAAACATGTATCCCTGTAAACATGCACACTCACATAATTTTACTGTTCAAAACAGACTTTGCATTGAAGAGAGATCACCTACAGTACATTGTTGGTTACTATAAATGTATTGAGTACATTGTTGGGTACTGTGTTTTTTACAGTGCATAATGTGTTGCTGTTATTTTATACAGTACATTGTTGGCAACTGTATTTGTTACAGTTCATTGCTTGTTACTGTGATCTGTACTGTAGGTACTGTAGGTTGTTGGTTACTGCATTTATTTATTTATTTATTTATTATTATTATCATTAAATTGTTTTAAAATCTGATCATTCAGAAGTGCACTTGTATGATGGCATGTTTAATGTAACTTCCAATACCTAAACTGTGCGTAATTCAGATGCATAGGAGAAAAGTAATGTGTGTCTGTGTGTTGAAAATTGTCATTCACAAACTCAACTATATTCTTGATCACTAGGTCCCCAAGTAGCCTTTCATTTTCAAGTTGTTTTACTTCAGAAAAGTTCAATAATTAATTACTAAAGACATGTCATGTGAATGTTTTGACCTTTAATCATTGATTAAATGTATTTTGTTTTCCACAACTGGTCCAGACCCCTGACCTAAAATAAAAATGTGGACGATGCAGACCTTTAAGTATTCAGTCTGAGAACCCCCAGCCTGTGTTGTTTTATTTGATAAGCCACTGTAAAAAATAATTGCACTGTGATGTTTAAAACTGTCAAAGAATGGACTGTACAGTGACTAGTGTAAAGACTATATTGTATGCAAGCCCAAATGGTAATGTTTGGTTATGATTTTGTAAAAGGTGCATATTAGTTGGGCCTGCTATATGTTGTAGAGCAAATAATATGACAGCACTTTTTATATTGTGTTATGAATACAGGCATGTCTGTATGGAGAGCAATGTATGGTTATATTTTTGTAAAGGTGTACATATGTGTTGCAGAGTAAATAAATGTGGCACATCCAGTTTTTCTGATGCAAACCCAAAGTTTTTTTTCTGCTCACCATGCTGGAACCTGACAGAAACAAGTCCACATGCAGTGGACAATAGGTATTGAGCCTGATCCCAAAATGGCCACTGTAATGGCAACATGTCGAGAGTCTTCTCTTTCAGTCTGCCTTAGTGAAGGACTCTAACAGGTAGGGGCAGAAAAAATGGGGGCACCTGCTTCATACAGCTCGGCTCCAGCAGGCAGAAAGTGAAAATTGTTTTATTATGTGACTCATATTTAAAGTTTAATTACCACAACTCTGTGACAAAACACACACCAACTAAATTTGTAGTATGTAGAGCAGCCTATACTGTGTCAGGTTTTCCCCACTGAAGAGACACATAGCACTTTATCATGGTTTATCTACCACAGTTGCATCCAGAATGCACATTTTCTACATTTTTTGGAACATGGGGACTTTGCAATTATCACTTGCAAACAGCCACATGCATACTGTTAAATCACTTCTGACAATAGGCAGTTGTTTCTATACCACATTCAATTCAGATATTCAGTGAATGAAAATAGGATTCCATTCCACTCTATGGCAAGTTGCCAAGTGTTAGCTTCCCATCCCAGTATGTTTACAAGAGTGCTCATTTCATTAAAAGCACATGGAGTATAAATAAAATGCTGTCTCCTCCTCACTTTTCCTGTCTTGCAGTTTTTCATAAAATCCAAAAATTCCTTGGTGGAATTGGAAAAAAAAGCATTGAAAAAATAGACAGCTTGGCTTTGTCTGGGATCGAGAGGTTTGGTCAACTGTCATCAAGGAGCTGTCACTGAGGGGAAATACACATATTACTGCACTGAATCACACTGCTCTGACCACAGGGTATAGAGCACACACACTCACACACACGTACACACACACAGGGCGTGACCATGTCATCCACTAGAGAGAATGAGCTAAAGCCCAGCTGTGTGTTTGTGTGATGATAAAATTGCGATTTCACTGACTTCAGTGACAGCGTCATACTGAAAGTTGAAATGACGTAACAGCACATCAGGAGAGCAAGAGATGGTCAGAGCCAGGCAACACACAATGTGTGGGCAGGAAGGAAAGAGAGGAAAATGGAATAAAGGTAATGAAAACTGAGCTTATGACAACTGACTGATGCTTGATGCAAAAACAACCATTTCCAACAGCTGGCCCATAAGCAATTCATATCACATAAACTTTATATCAGTGCCAAAGCATATATAAAAAAGATTTCAGAGTTTTTAAAACAAATTTCAAACAGCGCAAATACTGCCAATAATACTACTCGACCAATAGTACTAATAGAAACCACCCATAATTACCACAGCAGCCACTCCAGACACTTTAAACATTTCAGCCAAGTAACACCCTAGCAACTACCCAGAACACTATGGCAAACACCTTGTTACATCCTACAAAATGCCTGGAGTGCTCTTAGCCACGCTAGCAAATAATGTGCAACCATATTTCATCACTGCAAATGTAATGCAAGTATGATCTCTTCCTAAACCTAACCAAACCATGACCGTTTGACAATGTTAGGACGGCTGTGTGGCGGCTGGATATTTAAAGCAGGAGTCTGAGGCAGAGGTTTGGTGCAGACCAAAACCAGGTGTTTATTTTTACCAACATTTTACATATATCAGAATAACATTATGAGAAGCTGCATGGAGTCCTAGCAGTGGCAGTGCTTGCTGGAAACTGTTTGCCTTATATAGCCTGCCACTGCCATTAACATCTACCCCTCCCACAGTATAGGGGAATTTGCGCCACACCTGACAGCAAACTAACACAACAAACACAAATACATCAGAATACATCTAGATTATACCAATAAAGTATTCTACCTGATCTTATTATATCTTAGACCATACCAGTCAATCCTAGCAATCCTGTCATACAAACTAAAGTCTGAGACACCCCTACACCAATCAACAGGTGGTATCTCCTGGAACCTCCTTCAATTTGTGCTTCGTTTCCCTGGGTACTCTTTTGCCCAGAACACCCTGAAGAGGAGACACAACAGCTGTTTCTCAATACCCAGTACGCCAAGTTCGAACTTGTGAACTCCGGGAGTCTGGACTTGCGGAGTTCAGTTGGAAGAATGAACTCCCGGGGGACGGGAGGACGGGAGAACGGGAGGACGGTCCGCTCTGCTCCTCGGCCATTGCTATCACGAAATGCATTCTGGGATACATAACTTCCCAAAGTCCACACAAGTCTCCACCGATGCATCCTCGATGAAATGGGCGGGGCAAGAACACATCCGGGGTATTCGACCATACTTGGACAGATGCAAACTTTGAATTAGAACAGTGTCCAAATTCAGGGGCTGCAGCCCACGAAGGGTGCATTTGAAGGCCAATTACGTCACAACGCTGCACGAAGGCTGTCCACATTCGAAGGCTCCTTCAAATGCAGCCCACAAATGCAGCCTGCCCTTCCCTCATTTAGGAGGACGCACCGCTACTATCCTTCGCGGCCTCCCATATCCCAAGATCCTTTGCGCACCGCTGCTCAGTCCCGAAACAGAAGAGGAAGCAAGAGAAAATGGCAACATCAAGTGGCGCAGACATGACATTCAAATTTAAGTAATGGGTTTATACTCGGTTTTTAGTCATTTGAACATCCAACGCCAGATATGTTAAACTTCAAGGGACTATAAAACCTCCAAATTTCAACTTTCAGTTAAAATACGTGACGCTGGTAATGCTATGGTAAATATCGTTGTTATTCACCAATGGGTTAATGATTATTTTGTAATGTTGATAATTCAATTTAGATTTGAATTAGCTGTCATTAAGCATAAGCAGTCACATATTTAGAACAGATCAAAGCGGATTCTTAAAACGAATAAAACATTTAAAAAAAATCAATTTTAAAAAAAGCCCACGTTTTTACTGATACCACTTTTTTGTAAAATAAAACAATATGATAGGCTAAATAGCCTAACATGACAACTAATTATTGCACATTAAAATTTGAAATAATAATACAAAAAGGCAATTTTATGAGATTGCTGGGTTTCCGAATGTGGTTGGAGCAACTGATTGCGCTCATGTCCGTCTGAAGGCACCATCCATGAATGATTACGCATTCATCAATCGCAAAAACTACCACTCGATAAATGTACAGGTGATTTGTGATGCCAAGCTATCACTTTTAAACGTGGTGGCCAGGTGGCCGGGGGGGACACACGATTCTTTTATCTTTCAAAACAGCTGTGTTGGCGCGCGGCTGCAGGAGGGCGCACTGCAGAGCCAAAGTCATCTCCTCGGTAAGTAGCTATCCTAGATAAATTGCATTAAACTAAACAAGGTATCAGATGATTAACATTTTGGTATGGTTCTTCTAGGTGACAAGGGTTATCCTCTAACGGAATACCTAATAACCCCGCGGGCAAACCCTGCTACAGAGCATGAACGCAGATTCAATAGTGCGCACACACGCACACGGGTCACAGTGGAGCGCTGCTTCAGGTTGCTGAAGGGCAGGTGGCTCTGTCTCGGAGCAGCAGGGGGAACGCTGCTGTATACCCCAGAGAAAGTGTGCGATATTATTTTGGCCTGTTCAGTTTTGCACAACATTGCATTAGTGAATGGAGCGCCTTTTGATGTGCCGGCGCAGCCAGATGAGCCAATGCCCATGGAACCGTGGTCAGCACAGCCTCCACTTGGGGCTATACGGAGGAGACAGGACCTCATTCATCGCTTTTAGAACGTAAAGTATACCATAAACTCTTGCAAATGCTCTGCAGTATTTAATCAGTAATGTGACGTATTCTAGGTGAAATTGGCTAAAGGCATACTAAACACAGACAATGGACAACATTTAGTCATTTAAACATTTTAAGGCTTTTTTAGAGTTTCATTAATTTCTTTTAATGTGTTATTTATTGTCTCAAGTGCGCCGACAACTGAGGCCAATAAACTGCATATTTCTATTTGTCTCTCCATCTCGGAAAAGTTTCTCTTCTTGCCAGTGTTTATTCTCTCCATGTTTGACCTCAGTGGGCGAGGCCTCCGAACCAGGAATATTTAAGGGCGTAACATGATAATGACGATCGAATTCAGCTGCCGCATTTATCAAGAGCCGATCATTCGTACGCTGGGATTGGTCAGATACGAATGTTTCATAAATCACACGTGTGTCCTGCATTCAGGTCTGCACCCGTTTTCACGCAAGATTGATAAATGAGGGCCATGGTCTGCAAGTGATCCTGGCTACGTTACTCCTCCCACATTCATTCAAAGTTGACCCCAACGTCTTTCACATGATCAGCAAGGAGGTATGTCTACAGTTACAATGACACATCGGTTATTGTCATTTAGCGTCTTCCGGTAACCTAAAGCCTTCCTTTGTATTTTGGAGGCTAGTTTTGGCATGCATCTGGACTACACAGACCTTCTCAGGTTGATGACATCACCGTGGGACTGGGGACCTTAATGTCTGTTTATTTTGTTTTTAACATTCAGCACCAAAACAGGGTCAGAAACACGTCAAATGCACCTGAAGAAAAGATCTCACCCACTGTCTTCAAGAAGCTGCATATTTTCTTCAGGAATCTCTTACATCTCCTCTCTCTCACAAACCAACATACTTTATTTAGTCTAAGCATCAAATAACATCCAGACTTGTATTTGTGTTAACCTGTACCTATATTGCTAAAACTCAATGCTAGTTGAAACATTGCAATATCAAAAGACTGATTTCAACCTATGAGTGCAAATCAAGCACGGCAAATGTAGCGAGACGAAACAACATAAATGACGTCACAAGATAAAAACAGAGGCTCGTATGGGCTTAAAAGGCCTGTTGTGACAAAGGCTCGGCTTCACTTAGCTTTGCACAGAAATGGCTGCTAGAAATGTACTTCAGGGATACTTTGTACTTTGATACTTTGAGTACTTTTCAGAGCCTGTAGTTTATTACTTTTACCTAAATAAAGAAGTTGAATCACTACTTCTACTTTTACCTACTGGGGGGGAGAGTGAGGGAAGATTCAGCAGTGGGAAAACAAGGAAGATAGAAATGTGAAGCAGTTTGTTATTGTGAGGGATTCTGGTTGTCAAGGCAATAGGGGGGGAAACCCACACAGCTGTTGTCCAGCTAATGCTACGTCCTGTGAGAGAATTGTAGATACTGTCTAGAGCTTTAGAAAATTATGTTCAAGTCTGCCTTTGTAAAGAAAATCTTTCATGCTTTATTTCCTACAACATCAACAAATAATAGTCTGATTGTCATTTTGTGATCATAAAATACCAAGAAGAGACACAACTACTTGTTGTTGGGTGTTTTACAAAATGCTAAATGTATCATCTGACAAGTTCAACTGTGTCAAGTGAGATGTACACAAAGACAAACCATTAGGAAAAAACAAAAATTACAAAAGCTGTGTGTCATGAAGTGCCCTATAACATAAAGATGTTCAGATGCTGATACTACAACATGAAGTGAATGCAACATAGCGGCAGGAGAGAGCAACCAAAGTATGAAGGGCTGGAGGAGGACGGATAGCAGGGTTAGTGTAATGTCTCCTCAGGGTCTGCTGGCTCCTGATTGGCTAGTGGGGGAGGAGGAGGAGGAGAAATGGCAGATCTTACTGTACTGTGGAGCACCAGGCTGGGTTTCATCATGAGACAGGCCCATTGCACTCTTTAATGTAAAGCAGATGTCCTCAACCTCACTGGTACCACTAACACTCTCACTGTACTAATGGTGCAATCCCTTAATCCATCTATCTCTCCTCCACTCTTTTTGACCTCTCTCCATCTCTTGTGACCCTTTTCTGGGAAAATTGGAAATATTCAATAATGGGATAACTGACTGAAGAGTTACATGGGTTTTTTTGTGGGTGGTAATCCAGTGAGGGATAATGTCCTTGTCACTTCATTAAAGGCTGGTTGATCGAGGCTCTGGACAGCATGAACCTAAAATGTGTGTCAGACCCCTCAAGGGAAGCTGTTAGGTGAAAATGGGCTGGGTATCAGAAGAAACCTGAACCTCACCACACAACATGTTCTCATAATATAGCAACTTGGTCAGTTGCCTTAAGCTTCAAACTATGATGCTCTACCTTCCCCTCAAGTGTCAGTTTTACACGCGGGCCCGGTTCTAGGCATGGGCACGGGGGGGCAATGCCCCCCCAAATGCTTCGACTGCCCCACCACCAAAACTTCATTCCGAAAATCAAAAAAAAAAAGCATATTCAAATATATTATATTGTAATTCATTCCCATAAATGCTGCTCAGAGTAATCACAGTCCAAGGCTTTCCTGCCAACAGAGTCGGGGTCTCTCTCTCTTGCACCGTGCATACAGTCAGTAGCAGCTTCTCTCGGTTAGCATCACATTAGGCACCACGGGCACTACAGATAGTATTAGCCACAGGCTTGTTAGTTGTTAGCATGCCTGCTAGCAACTGCTAGTAGTAGCATAGTCCCATCAGCAGCTGCTGCGGAGATCGTCTCTGTCCCGCTCCGCTGCATGGGAAGCCTCACGGGCAGACTACGTACCGGTTGTGAAGCGGGTTTCAACTTTCAACCCTTGCTGGCCCACTGTTAGTCCTGTTGGCCCACGAGCCTCCCCCACCGCCGCCGAAAGGATTAAACAACACACGTTAGTGATTTAAAATTTACAATGCCAATAACATTGTAGCTTCACATTTAAATAGAAAATATTGTAGTGACTGGAGGAGTACCAGTTACGGACAGTGAGGGCTAGGTGCAATGACTCATGGGAGTGTAATGTCAGACACTCAGGCACTGAGGCTGTTATTGTTCATATATGTGTCGTTTTATTACTTTCTGTACATGTTCTGAGTGTTGTGGTTGTGTCCTGTTATGTTCTAAGGATGTGTGTGTTAAATTAACATAAATATAAGTTTTACATTGTGCCACCATGGCCGAATATGATATAGCGGGTAATGACGTTCATCAAATGTTCATGTGTAAGGGGTGTGTCTAATGTTAATGTACTTACACAGAGTTAAAGGGTATGTCAGGTGACGTTATCTTCATATTATACATGTCATGATTTAATAGTGGGCTGAAATCATATATCCTTTGGCTATAGCCTTTGTTTTATTCATCAATCTAAAAAAAATTTCAATAGAGCTTTATCGATGAAATCACGGCTAACTGGCGCTGCTTACGTTTGGGTTGGTATCACAGGCTGGTAGGCATACTAAAAAACGTCATCACTATGGCATTCAACATAGTAGCATTTAGTGACCATCATCAATGAAAATATAGCTCTGATCTAGCCAAACGGAGAAATGCAGAGGAGGACGAGATAATATCCACTATAACCTCCCTCTCTCAAAAGCTCCCGGATTGTCTTTCTACGAAAAAGAAATTCTCACTGAATATCAGAATAAGCTTGACAACCTATATAGGCTCAAAGCAAAGGGTGCCTTTAACAGATCGAGACAAAAATGGGTGGAGGAAGGTGAGCGAAATTCTGCCTATTTTTTCAGGTTGGAAAAATCTCATTCCAAAACTAACTCTATCCAGCAACTTAAGATTGATAATACTTTGTGATAACCCCAAGCTAATTGCAACATATTGTTCAAACTTCTATAGCAAGTCATATACTTCTCAATATTGTGAAAAAAATGCATCTACCTTTTTAGACTCTGTTGTGGTGAATAACATTAATGATGCAGACAGAGATCTGTGTGATGCTCCTTTGACATTACAAGAGATAATTGATTCTATCAATAGCCTCAAACACAACAAGTCTCCTGGTGTGGATGGATTCACCTCCGAATTTTACAGAGCATTTTTGGAACAATTAGCCCCATTCTTACTGAAGGTTTTCACAGAAAGCACACATAATGAATCGCTCCCCCCAACACTAACTCAAGGCTTAATCACACTTATTCCGAAGCCTAAAAAGGATGTAATGCTTATCGATAACTGGCGCCCTATTTGTCTTTTAAACAATGATTATAAGGTGCTAGCAATTGCTTTTGCCAAAAGGCTCAAACTAGTTTTGGATACTGTCATAGATGAATCACAGTCTGGATTCATGAACAACAGACACATATCTAATAATATAAGACTGGTTTTAGATATGTTAGATTATTCTGATTTAATCTCTGACAACAGTTATATCCTATTTTTAGATTTCTATAAAGCCTTTGATTCTGTTGAACACCAGTTTATTTTTAGCGCTATAGAAAAATTTGGTTTTGGGCATTTTTTTTAGCCAAGCTATTCAAACATTATACGCAAATAGTAACTGCTCTATTAAATTGTGTTCTGGCACAACCCCACGTTTTGATGTCAAACGAGGAATTCGGCAAGGCTGTCCTATCTCCCCTTATCTTTTCCTCCTTGTCACCCAACTTTTAGCCGTCCATATTAAATCAAGCACTCTGAAAGGCATTACAGTAGCAGAAAGAGAAATCGTTATTAGTCAGCTAGCAGACGATACAACCATTTTTTTAAAAGACTCTTCTCAAATACCTCATGCTCTAAATATAATTAATGTGTTCTCTAAAGCCTCTGGTCTATACTTGAATGTAAACAAATGTGAGTTATTGGCAGTGAAAGACTCGGCTACTCGCTCAATAGCGAACATCCCTGTCAAAGATACTGTAACATATTTAGGAATTTCCATCACTAAAGATCAGAAAGCCAGAAATGATTTAAATTTTATCCCGATTATAGAAAAAGCTCAAAAAAGATTTAATCTCTGGCTACTAAGAGATCTATCTTTAAGAGGCAGAACTCTAATAGCAAAAGCAGAAGGAATATCTAGACTTACTTATGCTGCCCTCTCATTACATATCGAAAGTAAAACTATTCAATGTATAGATCAGATGTTGTTCAACTTTTTATGGAAAAATAAAACGCATTACATAAAAAAATCTGTTGTCATAAACACATGAGAATGGGGGACTTTTTGGACACCTTTAAGATCAACTGGATCAAACAATTTCTGAAAAAAACAAACTCAATATGGAACTGTATCTCCAATCATATTTTTTCTAAATTTGGTGGTCTAAAATTCCTCTTAGTATGTAACTATAACATAGAAAAAATCCCTATTCGTCTCTCCAACTTTCATAAACAAGTACTGCTTGCATGGTCAATGATATACAAGCACAATTTTTCACCACACCGTTACTCTATATGGAATAACAAAGATATACTTTACAAGAACAGATCTATATTCTTTGGGGAATGGTTTAGCAACAATATTATTTGGGTAAGACAGCTATTCAACAGCAATGGTGTTTTGTTTTCTTATGAGGAGTTTCTTCAATATTATGGAATACCGGTTACTCCTAAACAGTATGCCATAGTTTTTGATGCTATTCCATCTGGTGTACTCATGTTATTCAAAAGTAATATGTCTGTTTCTGTACTTGATGCTCCCTTTACTGATGTAACTGACTCACCAGTTGGTAAAGTATGTTTTAGCCCATCTTCTAGTAAGAACAATCGTAAAATTCGTGCTCTTTTCCAATGTAATATAACCTCTGTTTCTCCTGTAATATTTCATTGGAATAGTCGTGTAAATAACTTATGTTGGGAAAAAAATCTGGTCTCTTCCTCAAAAATTATTTGTGGTTAATAAGGTGAAAGAAGTGTCATTTCAAATTATTCATAGATGTTACCCGGTTAAATCCTTCTTTATCAAATTCAAATATGTTGATCTTGATCTGAAGTGTGCCTTTTGTGACTCCTATACTGAGACTGTTATTCATCTGTTTTGGAAATGTCAATATACCCGTAAACTGTGGCAAGATATCTGTAGATTCATTTTAGATAATATCTGCCGTGATTTTGAGCTCCTCTTGCAAAATGTCCTTTTTGGATTTATAAAGAGTGACACTTTTAATTAATCTCATTTTAATTCTTGCAAAGCTTTATATCCACAAGTGTAAATTTGCCAAAGTAAAACCCATTTTTTGTGTTTTCATGAAAGAACTGGAGGTGTATTTCAGGTCAATTTCCTCTGCTAATAACAAGAAAGTTATCAAAACTATAAATCTGTGCTCCCATTTTAATATCTTCAATTCAATTTAATTTTCATTGCTCATGTCCCCTGGTGTATCTTACTTTTTTCTTTTTTTCTTTTCTTTTTATTATTATTTATTTCTATTTATGTATGTATTTATTTTGTTGTCACGTCTGTTTGTTATCCAATTGTTATTAATATGATGCTCATCATATGGTTTTATGCACTGTTTGTGTATTTTGTAAAGCAATAATAAAGTTGTTGGAAAAAAAAAAAAAAAAAAAAATTAGTGACCATCAACATTTCTTACTGCCCCCCCCCAATCAAGGCAGTCTAGAACCGGGCCTGTTTACACGTGCATGGATCCGTGGTCACGTTTGCAATAATGCAAATGATACGTCCGGTCAGGTTTAAAGGAATTTATTGAGCAAACTCAAGTGGAGTGCAGAGGTGTTAGTCGCTGGCTCGGGCTGTGGTAGCAGGTGTAGTCCAGGGGCTGACCAGGACGTCGGGGTGCCTAGCAGGGGACCAGCGGCGAAGGCCCTCTGGAGGTCTAGCAGAAGGCCAGAAGGACACCTGTGACTGTATAGTCAAGCAGTTGTTATGGTATGTTTTGACATGCAGCAACATATGTGACAAGCCACTAAACAGTCTGAAGGCGGGTACTGTTGGTGGATCAATTTCATCTTGAGATATCAGCTTCAGGGGGAGAGCGTTTCGCCTCGGTTCAGAGACAGAGCATGTTTGTTGTTTTCCTCAGCAGCTGTAAGCATACTGTGACCCAGTCCAACCAAATCTAAGTCAGTAACCTCGTAAACTCTAAGTGGCAGGTAACAACCACCTCAACTGTAGCAGTAAATGGCCTATAAGAGGAGTGTATACCTGTGTATCTCTGTGTTTTTGTGTGTTCTTGTTTTTCCAGTCTTCTAAGGACCTCTGAGGAAATCTGTGAGGTGAGAAAATGCTGCCAGTTCTCATGTCTGTAAGGAAACAGTTTTACAAAAGAATCTTTACTCAAAATCTCCTTACTAGCTTTATCCGCTATTTATGGAACTTTGGTCACGTGGTAACAGGTGATGGTGTGGGGGGATATCCCCTCCAAACCGGAAATAGTGTAGAGTGGGAAAGGGGTCAAAGATCATAAGTGTTGTGCAGGAACACTCTGAAACATCGTGTTTATTGAACATGCTCATATTTTTGGTGAACGGTGAACATATCCATTTGGAACTAGTGTTGCTAACTCCTGGAGAGTTACCGACATTCATGTACTGTTCTAAGAAAACCGTTACATAGAAGCTCTATTATGGATCCCACTGCTTTTCTTGAAAAGTAATGCCCTACTCTGCCTCTGATTGGTCAACAATTTACATACATCCTTTGATTTAACCCAAGCCCTGATCGTATTGCCTGTGCACACCTCACAAAAATAACTGTTTTCAACACAGAAAATGTATAAATAATCACAGAAGACATTCAGTGTTGGATTTATCATTTATCAGTCCATCATTTGGACTTATTTTACAAAGTCTCCATAAAGAAACTGCAGTTCTAAGCCAGAATAAAAAGTTGCTCAAAGGGATACAATCTTACTGGAGCCTTCATTAGTTTCCTTCTGGGCAGAAAAAGCAAGTTACAAACATTCAGCTTTCCAGAGATATTAAGTAGGTTGTATACAACATAATGTGTCAGTTGTCACAGTAAATATAAAAAGCAGACACCAGACCAAATCTTATTAGTACTACCTTATATTACTTAGTTACTGCTAAAAGTAATATAGAAGTTTATGGCAGAAATGAACATGATGTAGTTCATTCTTGAGCCACTGTAAACTTCAAAATTGTGATCTATGAATGTGAACTAGTTTTAATCTGTGGGAAGTGAACTTTGAGCTAGCTCTCGTGAAGTGTGAACTTGCATCTCTGAAGGTTGTTAAGCAGGAGTCAGTGGACGGCAAGGAGGGCATGCATGACTGAAGTGCCATACTTAGGGGACCTTGAGAACATATTGAACATTGTTTTTGCATTTCTTTTCCTGACATTTTTAAAAATACTCTAACTAGGTTCACATGTGAAGGCACATATGTGGTATAATTGTACCACTATATGGAAATAGAGCCTAAGCACAAGAGTATTTGAGATGTAGAACACTGGACTCTCCTCAATCATTTCATGATTCTACAGCTCAATGTCTCAGCCATTTGTTTAAAATTCAATTTTGTTTCCAAGAAATGGGTTAGTTTACCCCAGTGGTTGGCTCTAAGTACTATGAACAATGCGAGGCGGGGCCTTTTTATCTAATGGTAGAATAGGTCAAGACCTGCAAAATGATACACCAATTTAAAGGAAGATTTTCCATTTCTCATCCATGTAGCCCTGGAGTTTCAGTAGGTCTCATGCTACTCTAAAATACAATAGTAGTAGTAGTCTACATATGAGGTCCTCATGGCATTATATTAACTGAGACCCTTGGATCTGAGTTGGGCCGGGTCCGGTTCTTTCTGTTAGGGTCTGCTTGGTCTCATGTATTTTGACTGACCATCCTCACCTACTGTGTCAAAAATTAATGCAAGTCTAATCCAACCCGAAGACCCCATACTGGCAATTCACTAAGTATACTTGGTTGTCTGTTGGGTGATGGCTTACGTAACACTCATAGCATAGCATTTTAACATACAATATGGTGTGCTCCATATCACTCAATATGTGGGTATACAGTGAGATTATGTCTATTGGTCTGTCCTGTCCCCAATACTCCATGACGTATTTCTTTATTTTGTTTTTGTTCTTTATCATCTGTCTTTTTTGGTTGTAATTGGTTCTGTCTTTTTTTTCTTTCCAATATTCTGTATCTTTTTTTTTTTTTTTTTTTTTTTTTTACCATATTTGTACTTTCAGACTGTAGGTTATACTGTATAACAGTACACTGGTGATGTGTTTGTGTGCTGTCTTAGTCCTCAGTGCTGACATGACCCCCATGCGACCCTCATCTTAACCAAGGGGTTTTACATCTTTAACCTTAAACATACTTCAACAAAAGGGCAAACTAGTTTGGATGCCAGAGACAAATAAGAAAAGCAATATAAATCAGGACAGACTACCACAAGAACGTTTACAAAACACACTACTCCAAGAGAACAGTAATGTTACTCAGGAGACTACCCAGCCTGTAAAAATACTGTACATAATATATTATTTGAGGCCAAGTGTAAGAAAGAAACCTGACAAGGCCCATAAATTACTCAATGTATATGAAACAAAATCCTTAAAATTAAAAATACATGGGCATAAACATGATACATGAAATATCACAGAAAATACCACAGCTATGGCACAAAAATTCAAAATTATTGTGTGGCTCTTTTGGGAATCTGTAACTGCTCGCTTAACACACTTAACACACTAGAATACACAGAACACCAAAAAGGAGGTGACCTTCAAACCGAGGTCTTTGTTTCTCTCAAGCCTTGAACCAGCCTTTAAAACATATATACATTAATACACCGATCAGGCACAACATTATGACCACCTTCGTCCTATTGTTAAGGTTCCCCTTGTGCAGCCAAAACAGTTCTGACCTGTCAAGACATGGACTTAAGACCTCTGAATGTGTCCTGTGGTGTCTGGCACCAGGGCGTTTTATAGTGGATCCTCTATGTCAAATCAAATCAAATCAAATTTTATTTGTATAGCCCAAATTCACAAATCACAGTTTGCCTCAGAGGGCTTTACAATCTGTACAGAGACGACACCCTCTGTCCTTCGACCCTCGATTCGAGTGAGGAAAAACTTGCCCCAAAAAAGGCCCTTTTAACAGGGAAAAAATGCGGAAGAAACCTCAGGGAGAGCCACAGAGGAGGGATCCCTCTCCCAGGACGGACAGACGTGCAATAGATGTCGCATGTACAGAGCAGATCAACGAGATCACAATGTATTCAATTATAAGCGATGGTTGACAGGAGTGAAAGTACACAAAGATGTATTACAGCAATAATGATGAAATGCACATGGAAATGTGATTACTAGTGATAACAGTAGTAATGATCAATGGCAAGGATGGTATGTAGCAATGCAGTACGATAATAGTAGTGGAACGTATGTAACAGAGATGTGACTAATATTAGCGACAGTAGTGGTGGGTGTCATGGCAGTAGGTGCATCCACGATCAGGCAGGGCCATAGCAGTGGGCGCATCCACGATCAGGCAGGGCCATAGCAGTGGGCGCATCCACGATCCACGACCCGGGCGCGGCCAGGATCCAAGGGAGCCTGTAGGACTAGAAAGCACAAGGACTCCGGGGAAGAAGCAAGTCAGTGACATGCAGAGATGGGGCATGTATACAGGCATAATGTATACAGATGGAGAGGAGAGGAGAGGGGAGGAGAGAGAAGCTCAGTGTGTCATTGTCCCCCGGACTAGGCCTATAGCAGCATAACTAAGAGCTCGTCCAGGACAGGCCTGGGCCTGTCCTGGACCAGCCCTAACTATAAGCTCTATCGAAGAGGAAGGTCTTAAGTCTACTCTTAAAGGTAGAGAGGGTGTCCGCCTCCCGGACCAAAGCAGGAAGATGGTTCCACAGAAGAGGAGCTTGATAACTGAAGGCTCTGGCTCCCATTCTACTTTTGGAGACTTTAGGAACTACAAGTAATCCTGCGTTCTGGGAGCGTAATGCTCTAGTTGGGTGATAGGGTAATATGAGCTCCTGGAGATATGATGGTGCCTGACCATTAACAGCTTTGTAAGTGAGGAGAAGGATTTTAAACTCTATTCTTGATTTTACAGGGAGCCAGTGCAGAGAGGCCAGTACAGGAGTAATATGATCTCTTTTCTTAGTTCCTGTCAGTACACGTGCTGCAGCATTCTGGACCAGCTGGAGACTCTTTAGAGACTTGTTAGGGCAGCCTGATAATAGAGAATTACAATAGTCCAGTCTGGAAGTAACAAATGCATGGATTAGCTTTTCTGCGTCTTTTTGAGACAGGATGGGCCTGATTTTTGCAATGTTACGTAGATGAAAAAATGCAGACCTTGAAATTTGTTTTATGTGGGAGTTGAAGGACATATCTTGATCAAAGATAACTCCCAGATTCCTGACGGTGGTGCTGGAGGCCAAGTTAATGCCATCCAAACTCGCTATATCATTAGATAATGCATCTCTAAGGTGTTTAGGACCAAGTACTATAACTTCGGTTTTATCTGAGTTTAACAGCAGAAAATTGCAGGTCATCCAGGTCTTAATGTCCTTGAGACATGCATGGAGTTTAGTAAGCTGATTAGTTTCATTTGGCTTTATTGATAGGTATAACTGTGTATCATCTGCATAACAATGAAAGTTTATGGAGTGTTTCCGAATTATATTTCCTAGAGGGAGCATATATAAGGTGAATAGTATGGGTCCAAGCACGGAGCCTTGAGGAACACCATGACTAACCTTGGTATACAGGGATGACTCATCATTAACATGTACAAACTGAAATCGATCCGATAAATAGGACTTAAACCAGTTTAATGCGGGTCCTTTAATGCCAATTAAGTGTTCCAGTCTCTGTAGTAGAATGTGATGATCAATGGTATCAAATGCAGCACTAAGATCTAGCAAGACCAGGACAGAGACAAGTCCTTTGTCAGAAGCGATTAGGAGGTCATTTGTAACTTTCACCAGTGCCGTCTCTGTGCTATGATGTGCTCTAAAACCTGATTGAAAATCCTCATATAAACTATTGTTATGAAGAAAGTCACATAGCTGGTTGGCGACTGCTTTCTCAAGGATCTTGGAGAGGAAAGGGAGGTTGGATATAGGTCTATAGTTGGCTAAAGTTTCTGGATCAAGATTAGGCTTTTTAAGGAGCGGTCTAATTACAGCTAGTTTAAAGGATTGTGGTACGTATCCTGTTAATAGAGACAGGTTGATCATTTCTAGTAAAGATATGCTAATTAAAGGTAAAGTTTCTTTCAGCAACCTAGTTGGGATGGGGTCTAGGAGACAAGTTGTTGGTCTAGATGAAGAAACCATCGAAGTTAGTTGGTGGAGGTCAATGGGAGAGAAGCAGTCTAAATATAAGTCAGAATTTACAACTGTTTCTGAGGTTCCTGTGTTTAAAGATACAATAGTGCCAGTTGAGGGCAAGCGATGATGGATTTTGTCTCTAATAGTTAAAATTTTATCATTGAAGAAGCTCATGAAGTCATTACTACTGAGCGTTGTAGGAATACATGGTTCAGTAGAGCTGTGACTTTCTGTCAGCCTGGCTACAGTGCTGAAAAGAAACCTGGTGTTGTTTTTGTTTTCCTCTATTAATGACGAGTAATAGCTTGCTCTGGCATTGCGGAGGGCCTTCCTATATGTTTTAAGGCTATCTTTCCAGGCTAAGCGGGATTCTTCCAAGTTGGTGGAACGCCATTTCCTTTCAAATTTCCGTGATGTTTGCTTCAATTTGCGGGTATCCGAGTTATACCAGGGTGCTAACCTCCTGTGCTTTATAGGTTTCCTTTTCAGGGGGGCAATAGAGTCCAGTGTTGTTCGCAATGAGCCTGCAGTGCTATCAACAAGATGATCGATTTGTGAGGAACTGAGGTTAGTGGAGGAGTCCTCTATTATATTGAGACATGGCATTGAGTTTAGTGCCAGCGGTATAATTTCCTTAAATTTAGCTACAGCACTATCAGATAGACATCTAGTGAAGGAGTTTTTGCCTAATGGTGTGTAGTCCAGTAATAGAACTTCAAAAGTCATTAAGTGATGGTCTGATAAAAGAGGATTCTGTGGAGAAACTGTTAGATTTTCAATCTCGATACCATAAGCTAGAACAAGGTCAAGGGTGTGGTCAAAACAGTGAGTTGGTTTATGTACACACTGAGAGAAGCCAATAGATTCTAATAATGAGATAAATGCAGTACTAAGGCTATCATTAATGACATCCACATGAATATTAAAATCACCTACAATAATTACTTTATCTGATTTGAGGACTAGACTTGATAAAAACTCAGAGAATTCAGATAAAAATTCTGAGTAAGGACCAGGTGCTCGATACACTACAACAAATAGAACTGGCTGTAAAGTTTTCCACGTTGGATGTGAAAGACTCAGAACAAGGCTTTCAAATGAGTTATAATTTAATTTAGGTTTAGGAATGATTGACAGACTTAAGTCATAAATAGCTGCAACACCACCTCCTCGGCCGGAGCCTCGAGGAATGTGAGTATTAATGTGACTGGGTGGAGTGGATTCATTCAGGCTGACATATTCTTCAGGATGCAGCCAAGTTTCAGTAAGACAGAATAAATCAATATTACAGTCTGAAATTAAGTCATTTACTAGTACAGCTTTCGATGACAGGGATCTGATATTTAGGAGTCCGCATTTAATTCTCTTGTCTTGTTTTGAGATTGCAGAGTTGCTGTTAATTTTTATCAGATTTTCATGCACAACTCCTCTTCTGTGGACTTTTGATTTGATTAATTTAATTAATTTAGGTGGTCGGGGGGCAGACACAGTCTCAATAAAGTTTTGGGTGTGCAACTGATCTAATGGAAGCTCAGAGAAGCGTGTAAGACTGCAGCTCTGCCTCCTGGTCTCAACTCTGGGTTGTCAGGCTGGTTGTTGGCTAATGAAATGGGTTAAATTTCTAGAGATGAGAGCCGCTCCGTCCAAAGTGGGATGGATGCCGTCTCTCCTAATGAGACCAGGTTTTCCCCAGAAAGTCCGCCAATTATCAACAAAGCCCACATCGTTTGCTGGACACCACCTCGACAGCCAGCGGTTGAATGATGACATGCGGCTGAACATGTCATCACTGGTTAGGTTTGGCAGGGGCCCAGAGAAAACTACGGAGTCCGACATTGTTTTGGCATAGTTACACACCGACTCAACATTAATCTTAGTGACTTCCGACTGGCGTCGCCGGCAGTCATTACCGCCGACATGTATTATGATCTTACTATATTTACGTTTAGCTTTAGCCAGCAGTTTCAAATTTGATTCGATGTCGCCCGCTCTGGCCCCTGGGATGCATTTCACTATGGTCGCTGGTGCCGCTAACTTCACGTTTCGTACTATGGAGCTGCCAATAACCAGAGTTTGTTTCTCAGCGGGTGTGTCGCTGAGTGGGGAAAATTTGTTTGAAACGTGAAGCGGCTGGTGGTGTAACGTGGGCTTTGGTTTGGTATTATGCTTCCTTCGTTCAGTCACCCAGCCGCCCTGCTGTCCCGGCTGCTCGGGAGTTGCTGAGGGACGGCTAGCTGAAGCTACGGTCGCTCGGTCCGCACTAGCTAAGTGGCTAGCTGCAGCAGTTACAGTCGGAGTTTCCATGCTGCGGAGCCGAGCCTCCAACTCACTGAGCCTCGCCTCCAACACTACAAATAAACTACACTTAATACATGTACCAGTATCACTAAGGGAGGCAGAGGTGTAACTGAACATCTGGCACACTGAGCAAGAGAAAAGAGGAGAGCGAGAGGGAGAGAGAGAAGCCATCGCTAGCTGATAGTGGCTAAGCTAGGACACGATAGATTAGCCAGCAGAGCTAAGAGAGCTACAAACAGCAGCAAGCCCGGCGACCAAGCCATAAACACAGAGTATTGTTGAATGCCTTAGTGGACCAGCAAGTGCCCGATCACAAGCGGGATCTCGGTCGCTGCAGAAGGAATACAACAATAATCTGCTTGGACGAGCCGGAGCAGCACAGTTAAGCTATCAGTCAGTAACACAACAACAGGAAATGACGCAATGACGCAACACGCTTACCGTAGTACGTAGCAGTACAGTGCAGTACAGTGCTCTATGTCCTGTATGTTGGGGGGTGGGGCCTCCATGGATCAGACCTGCTCCAGCACGTCCTACAGATGCTCGATCAGATTAGGGTCTGGGGAATTTGGAGGCCCAGTCAACACTTCGGGCCCTTTATTGTGTTCAATAACAAATGACAATGAAAGGAGCAAAGATAGCAGCAGTGTGTCAGGCGGGCCGTCAGCTGCTCCGACTGTTGTGTGTGTTTCTGCTGCTTGTAACACTTGTTGCACATACCGTCAACACTCTGCTGGTGTATGATCGCCAAACACTGCTAGATCTGAGGATATCTGCCAAAAATCTTGTCAATTTTGATTATTATGGACAAAAAACTCTGCCTCCTTTCCGATCGGACATTCTGACATACCTCTGCCACACTCCAGCCCCACCTCCATGGCGAAAACGGCACCACCGCCGGGGTAAGCGTAGCGGCTGTCTGGTGAGGCTGAGGGGCGGGTTGGTACGTCCTGATCGAGGTGGATATGGAGCTGTGCCTCGCCTGTGTATCTCTCGGCGTTCGCTGGACCCTGTCGCTGCCTGGTTGGTACCGGTGGCCGGCTCGGATGTGGTGTTCCAGCCCCACAGACCCTGTTCTCCTCATCTCCACTGGCACGGAGTGAATCTGGGGAACCTGCGGCCTCTGTGTTGGGCCTCCTTGTCAGCTGTTCGCCCTAACCCGCCATCTCTTGCCAGGTTTGGCCTGGTAAACGCCAGATCACTTGCAAATGAATCATTTATCCTTGAGGATTTCTTCATATCCCGGGAACTGGATTTCCTCTTTATCTCAGAGACTTGGCTGAGTGTTGGTGAGTCTTCACAGAACTTTTAACTGACGAGTGCTGCTATTTTAATGGTCGCACTTTATTTTACGGTACATTAATAGACATAACAGTATGTTAATAAGACGTAACAGGCCGTACTTTGTATCAAATTAGACAAAAACAACACCTAATAAGACGTAACAAGCCGCACTTTGTATCATATTAGACAAAAATAATACGTTTATAAGACGCAACATGCCGCACTTTGTATCATATTAGTCAAAAACAATACCTAATAAGACGTAACAAGCCGCACTTTGTGTCATATTAGTCAAAAAAAATACCTAATAACACGTAACAAGCCGCACTTTGTGTCATATTAGTCAAAAACAATAGCTAATATGACGTAACAAGCCGCACTTTGTATCATATTAGTCAAAAACCATACCTAATAAGACGTAACAAGCCGTAGGCCTACTTGTTGGCCTTTATAATAGTGTTGTGTCGTTCGAACAAACAAATCTTTTGAGTGAACGTACTGAACCGAATCACTTCATGAACTGATTCGTTCCTTTCTCAGTTCAGTTGAGCTCAGCCGCGACCGTGCCGGTGGAAGTGGGGAGAGTAAAGTGTAGGGGCAGGCTACACTCTGTTAGGCTGTTTTGAGAAGATTTAAAATAAAAGTAATAACTAATGTATGTACACATACATATTTACACAGTTATTATAACAAAAATAAATTGTTCCTTGGGGATCAATTCTGATTCTGATTCATATTATTATTATTATCCCTTCTACTGCAACTATTATTGTTGTTGTTGTTGTTGTTGTTTAGTAGCTATCATCATCATTATCATTATAATAATGCTGATTTGCAATTAAACTGTACTTTTATATCAAAACTTGTTTGCTTTGAGTGTTGTTTTCTTCTAAGACTAGATGTTACCTGTCCTGGATAGGACTCAACCATTATCAGGGAGGGGAGACCACACAACACAATACATACACACACAGACACACACACATACACACACAACACACAGACACACCATTTCCCTACCATCCCCCGAGTCACCCTTCACCCACGTGATGGGGTTTATTCCCCCCATCACCCTGTACTCACTCCCAGCCCCCCAAAGTTGTTAGAAAGAGAGTGACACAGTAAGTGAATGACAAGATGAGTGAGTCAAGAAGAAAAAGTGCTGTCTGGACACAATTTAATTTAATTTCTGATACAGCGGCAGTATGCAACATTTGCAAAGCAAAGCTCTCTACCAAAGGTGGGTCCACAGCAAATCTTCACCAGCATTTAAGAACCAAACATCCAATTGTTCAGCTGCAAGAGGTGAGACAAGACCCTGCTCCTACAGACACCAGCACCAGCACTGCTCCAGCTAGCACTAGTGTCCAAGTCAGTGACACCACCACTACACCAGTCAGTGCAACCACCAGCACTGCTGCAGCCAGTAGCACCGGTCCAGGTCCAGTTGCTGCTGCCACAACAGGAGCAACTGGTAGGCCTAGAGGTAGTGGAACACAAGCAAGACTCACCCATTTTGTGTTAAGACCAATTGACCCACTCAGGCAAAAGGCCTTGGATGAGATGCTGGCCAAAATGATTGCAAGGGACTTACAGCCATATTCCATAGTGGAAGACACTGGATTCCGCCAGTTTACGAAGGAACTAAACCCAAACTGCATTTTACCAAGCAGGAAAACTCTATCAAATACCATCATCCCCGAGTTATACAAAACAACACATGAAAAAATCAAAGAAAAGGTGAAAAGAGCCCAGGCTGTCTGTCTGACCACAGACTGCTGGACATCAAGAACAACCAGTTCATTTATGTCGGTGACATGCCATTTCATAAATGAATGCAAGATGGTCTCTGTCCTGCTGGACTGCTTTCAAATGAGCGAGAGGCACACAGCAGACAACCTCTCAGAGCAGCTTGTTAGAGTTGTAAGGGAGTGGGACATCACAGACAAGGTGGCTGCCTGTGTGTCTGACAATGCTTCCAATGTGGTAAAAGCAATTCAGAACACAGGTTGGCCTCACCTGTTCTGCTTTGCCCACACCCTCAACTTGATTGTAAGCAGTGGCATGGCTCCAATAAAAACAACTCTGGACAAAGTGAAGGCTATTGTCGAATATCTGCACAGGAGCACAGTTGCCACAGAAAAACTCCGGGCCACTCAAAAACAGCTAGGCTTGCCAGAAGCTCGTCTAAAGCAAGACTGCCCAACCAGATGGAATTCCGCATTCTACATGATCCAGAGTATCCTTAAAAATAAGGATGCAGTCATCACAACCCTCGCATTAGTAAACCCAAGACTACCCACCCTAACACAAGAGGAGTGGGAGGAACTCAAGCACGCCTGTGATGTGCTAAAACCCTTAACACATCACCGTCGAGATTAGTGGAGAGGGGTATGTATATAATTTTATTATTGCAGTGTTCTGATAATACTGTGAATTTGAAGGCTTCTTTTTTAACTAGCACAGTCACATCAAAACAAAGTCGTAAAACTGTCAATCAAGCTTTAGGCTCCTGATTGTCTGGCTTGACCTAGGTCATTGCCATGGAAACTTGACTTCAGAGGTGCTTCAATCAAGGCTTCTGTTCACTGGCTTCTGTTCACTGGCTTCAACACTCAGTTAGGGTGATCAGTGTCACTTAAATCAAAAAGAAAAAAAGTTAACTAGAACTAATTGTAGCCACTTAGTTTACAAGCAAAGGGTTATTAATTGTGCAAGTATTATTACTATTATTAATAATATTATGAAATATGTTTACAATAACATTATACATTATTATCATTGTTGTTGTTGTTGTTACTATCAGGCACAAACCTTGTTTTTCTGTCTCTCAGATATGTCACTGCGTCGAAGGTGATTCTTCTGGCAAGAGGATTACAGAAGATAGCCGCAAACATACAAAGGGATGTGAACCTGATGGATCCTGTGAAAGTCATGGTGGACACCATTTGTACCCAGATGGCTCACAGGTTCCACAAAATTGAGGCACATGTTTTGCTATCTGAAGCAGCAGCACTGGACCCCAGGTTCAAAAGGAAGGCCTTCGGCAGGGATGAGGATGCAGATAGGGCCTATCAGCATCTCAGCAATGCTGCTGCAAAGGTGAACCTCCCCCACCAGCAGGCTGAAGAAGAGGGAGCAGCAGCACAACCACCAAGTTCCAGTCAGGACAGTGCAATTTGGCAGGAATTTGATCAGCAGGTCTCTGGGCTTGTGACCAGCAGCCGAAATCCAGTGGCAGATGCAGTACTGGAGGTCCGTGCTTTTGTGCAGGAGCCGCTTATACCGAGATCTTCAAACCCCCTCACATGGTGGCAAAGTAGAGGTGTGTTTAGTTTCTTGATTGTTAGGGTCCGGGCAGCTAAGCTGCCAGGACACTATTGTATTCCTAGGAATTCTTTCTTTCTTTCTTTCTTTCTTTAGGGTCCGGGCAGCTAAGCTGCCAGGACACTATTGTATTCCTAGGAATTCTTTCTTTCTTTCTTTCTTCTTCCGAGGAAGTCATACTTCCCATGGGCGAAAACTCACCAAACTTTACAGAAATGTCCGGCCCCATGCCACATTTACTTAATTCCAAGGACATGTCAATATTCCTCCTGGGGGGGCACAATAAGCGTTTAAATTTGAAAACTTTAAAAATACCTACAAAATCAACAGTACATGCTACAGTTTTGAAACTTTCACCAAACTGTAGCCCCAATACTGCTGAAACTTTAGTCCACTTAAACTCATTACAAATTATGAAGTCCATCACTCAGTTTTTTTTAAAACCTGTAAAACTTATAAAACCTATCTCCTCCCACAATTTTTGCCCAATTGTCACCAATCTTGCCAGAGAGCATCTTCAGACCGTCCTCCACAAAACTTGTTTCTTGGATTTTTGATTTATCAAAAATTAAGCCTACAGTGCATCAACATGTTTGACTGTAAACAGTACTGTAAACATATACTATCAAATTCTTGCTAAATACATTTTCAATCTTCCTGAAAAAAATTGAGAATATTTTGCAGTCATGGTTGATGGAGTTTGGCAAATATCAGAATTTTATCTCAAAAACTGAATTTTTGAGAACATTTTGAATTCTGCTCTCATGGGAACAACTGGAGTCAATGGAAGAGTGGCATTTTTAAACATCAAATTTTCTCTTATGAAGCAAAACACTTTAAGTTAAAAACAAATCACCAACATTTCCATGCTGTCAAGATGCAATTTATGTATTATCAGATTTTTGTTCAGGTAACAGAATTTCTGACATTTTGACCATTTTTTAAATCTGCCTTGACAAAACCTGCCCGGACAGTGACTCCCTGAGTCGACAAATGAAGCCACACAGCAGGTCTCACTTCCAGCCAATTAGCTCAGTGAGTTAGGAGCTGGTGCTTGGTGTTAGGAGTTGTGGGTTCAAGACCGGTGGCATCACAGCAAGCCTCTAAATTAAATAAAAACAAATAGCTTGGACTGGACCATGGATGAAAGCCAGAGATGGCAAAAGTACCCAGATTCTTTACTTGAGTAGAAGTAAAACTACCTGTGTAAAAAACGACTTAAGTGAAAGTACTGATCTAAATATTCACAAAAGTAAAAAGTACGGGCTCTGAAATCTACTCAAAAGTATTATTAAAAGTAAAAAGTATTTCTATTGCACGATTCACTGCAAAGCTAATAACCACACGATAATTTATATGGAATCCATTTAATCAATGTTATTGTTTGAACAAACACAAGATGTATCCTAATGTACTTTACCATAGTATATTGTAGGCATTTGTATTACACAGGTCAGGTTCACACATCACACTTACTGAACATTAAATTTTGGACCAGGATTTGCTTCTAAACTGTGGTCCCAAAAAACTGTAGGCCCAACTCTCAACCTTTTTAATTGCACATCAGGCAACAATACTACTACTGTTAACACATACTAGACCCCCATCTTCATCTCTCTACACTACATCACTCCATCCCTCTATGTGAGACTAATGTGAAGGCAGGGTAAACAAATCTACCAAAATTGTTTGTTCAACTTCAAGAGAAGAAGGTTTTCAAAGTTTTTGGAACATAGCTTTGCCCTCTTGGGCCTAAAAATCATTCCTGCTGTGCTAAAAAGCCTCTCACAGGCAGCTGAGGCAGGTAGTGGTGTGTTTAACTTAAGAGACAGGTGGCACACAGATGGAAACGTTTTCAGGATGTCCATGGTATCAGTTGGACTGGCCAGGTAGGACTCTAGTTGCTTGGTGTTACCATCCCGTTGATCCGTCTGCTTGATTGTTGAAAAGAAGTCCTCCTCAGACGACGACAACGACGCAGAGTCACCTGACTGCCCTGCACTACTCTGCTCCTTCAGGTGGGTTTTGATGTAGTTGAGGCCTATGGGGGATACAAAACCAAATGAAGAAACATAATTAGCATAAAAGAGAAGGGGATGGAGAGAGAAAGGAGGGGCCAGGAGCAAGGGAGGGCGAGGAAACGAGGGAGTAAGGGATGAAGGTATGGAGGAGGCAGGGAAGGGTTGTGGGGTTCTAAGTGGTACTTAACAGGAGCAACAGTCAGTTAAGATCCACTTTGTTTGAATGTACAAAGAGATGTGAGGGTAGTGAGTTTTAGGGTGTTAAGCATATTCAAAATAACATAATATTAAACAAAAAGAAAGTGATGCAGCACATACCACATTTAAGGATGCCTTCATCAGTGGTCCAGCATGTTCTGAATTTGGGGACAAGAATGGCAGCAGCAATCAGCTCAGGTTCAGCTAGCATCTCTCCGAAGCGACGTTCAAGTCCTGCTAGAAGAGCGTTCACCAAGGGCCCACAGTACTTGGAAGTGGTGTGAAGGTTGTGGAGCTTGGACTTGAGCAGTGTGATGGTGGGTACAAGCCAACCCAGCTGCACGTTGGCCTCTCCCTGAAGAAGGTTGACTGCCTTTGCAACTGGGCTCATGGTCTTTGCGTATTCCGTGAGAAATGCAATCTCGGCAGGAGTGACCCTGAGAAACACACAGACACAGAGACGCACAAAACCATCAATGTCTAGGCAGTCAAACATGTTTGCATGGAACAACAATGCCCACAACACCTAAAACTATCCAAGGCAGGCAGATTGTTGTGTTCTTTGTAACAAGTGCATTATGGCATTATGCCTAGTTCTGCTCCCTGTTAGGCCACTACGTGGCACTATAAGTGAGCACTACAAGTTATCACGCATTCTTCAGTGCAGGTAGAAGAACAGCAGTGAAGAGAGAATGTATCGCCTGAAAAGATGGTGAATAAAGAAGCTAGCTGCTCACGTTGATTCTCTCCTGCATGTTTACTTACACCAGCCAACCCTACAGTTAGGTGTTAATGCAAAGTAAACTTACATCGGAATCTTCAGCGCGCTGCTGACCGCTGCAATGGCTGCTTCTCCTTGTTCCTTAATGATTCATACAATCCGCACAATAGCGTAGAAGAGGGAATTCCACCTTGTAACAATAAAAAAGGATACATTATATTTGTATAGTGCTTTACATCTGAAACAGGTTCAAAGGGCTGAACATATCTCAAAGTGCAAAGTGTACCTTGTTTCACATGGCCTGAGGAGCTGGAGTTTGCAGTGCTCTTCAATGATCTCTGAAGCTGTGGTGGATCTGCTGCTCTTGTTCCAGAGAGCCTGGCACTTTGCAAATGATGAGCGAGAAAGCTTCATGTACACCGGGTTATCATTCGCTGCTTTGACATCAACTGTGGCCACCTGTTAATATCAAAGGACCGTGTTGGAAATAAGTGTTCACACTTACATGTCATCCCTTGGATTACCGTTTTTACTCAATTCATAAACTCAATCAATCACCCACCAGGTTCAAAAGATGACAGGCACACCGATGGTGCTTTGGCAGCTGGTATTCGAGCCCATCATCCTGCTCCAACAAGGGACCGGCTTCAACGGACTCAACCATGTCCTCTTCACCATCCTCTTCTCCGGCTTAATAAAATAATAAAATATTAACTGCATTCATAGGGTGCTTTTCAATACACCCAAACACTGGATAATAGCTATGTCATCATCACAAACCAATGTGTAACGCTCACCTGATTGATCTGCCCCGAGTGGTTCTGCGTTGTTGTTTTCATCTTCAGTGACACCATACACTCAGAAGGCTTTCACAAAATTGGAGCCACTATCTGTCGTCGTACGTACAATCTTGTCTCTGATGTTGAATTCTAGACAGACAGACGGATAAGAGAAAAGTCAGGTAGATACGGTATTGATCCCACTGGAAATTCAAGTTCGCAGTAGCCAGGGAAAATGCACAAACACATACACATGAATGCACACATTAGAAGTTAAGGAACAAGATATTCAAAGTTAAAAGTAATGTATTAAAATGTGAATAACAAACCTATACATTTTAACTGGATTGGACTTAAGTAAAATACTACTAAACCTACCAGTAGCCTACATACCTGTATGTATTTCAGTCAGAGCATCTGCGAGTGCAGTAAAGTTGTGTGGGCCTTTCAGTTGCTTGAACGCTAGTGCAGCAGAGCACCTCTGCAGACTTGTGGGTTGTAGCCAGTGTGCTGTGACACCGATGAAGCCCTTTCTATGTGCTGTCCAGCAATCTGTAGTGGTTCCGATGAACTCGACATTGCGCATCGCAACCTTGAGATTTTTTTTCATCTCCTGTGTTGCTTTGTCAATCTTGCTTTTCATCGTATTACGAGCCATGACCTTTGCATTTGGTTGCAGGTGATGCAGGAGACGTTGGAAAGCCTCCTCCTCAACAACACTCAGAGGGTGCAGGCCCTGAACTACAAAGTCAACGATATGATTATCCACACTTTTCTGTGACACGTGCCTGCCTTCCCAAAGTTTCACCTGCTTGGGTGCTTGGTCCTTAGGTTCTTCGTCGTTCTTCCTTTTCAGGGTTGTGAGCTTTGTATACCTCTCCAGGTGTCTCTCGTGTTTTCTCTAGAGGGACAAATGTAGGAGAGCCACAATTAAGTCAAGTGATACAAACATATGTGAGTCAGGGACGGCATTGCCTTCAACCTTCCAACGTTAGCCTTACGTCATAACGTTACAGCTGACTAGAGTAAAAAAAATTTGGGCCGTTTAACTGGTTAGGCAAGGCAAGGCAATTTTATTTGTATAGCCCGTTTTTACAAACAGTTTGTCTCAAAGGGCTTTACATGGCATCATAACAACATCCTCTGTCCTTAGACCCTCACATCGGCTGAGGAAAAACTGCATAGAAAACCCTTTTAACAGGGAAAAATTGGAGAAACCTGTGGGTGAGCAACAGAGGAGGGCTCTGTGTCCATGTGTGTGTGTGTGTCTGTGTGTGTTTCCGTGTGGTTGTGTGCGCCCGTGTGTGGATTGTGTGCTGATTGCTGTTTATTGGTATCCCTGGTCATTGCAAAAATAAACAGTAGCCTGTTGCAAATATGCGCCTGGTTCTTATAAATGCCTGGGCTCCAAGTTAATTTAGCATATTAAAATGGTCATATAGGGTAGTCTGATAACGGTAGCTAGCTAGTTAACTTAGCCTAGACCTAGCCTAACCAGCCCAATTTAGCGCAACATTACTAGCTAACGTAACGTTGACTTAACTAACACATTAGCTAACGTTAGCCTTAATGACTTACCTGTATGTGTTTCCTGAGGTTTGACGGTGAGTTCTTGAATGCCAACACTTCATGGACTTTAGGTTTGCATAAGACGCAGCACATTCGCCAAGAATTATTCTTAGACCCCACAAACTCGAACAGTTCTTTTAAATAAGGCCATGGGTGCTCCTCGATTGGCTGCTCCGCAGTCTCTTCTTCACATTCCTCTCCATTGTCCATTTTGAACCGTTGCTGGCTGCAGCAGGTGGTATGAGACTAGGTCTGATTTTGATTACTGGCGGACAGACAGCCGTGTCTCTGTCGTGCCTCTCTCAAGATTTTAGCGGGAGCCCGTCTTTGCCTGTAGCAAACACAGGCTACAGGCTGCACGTGACGTGCATACGTCACAGCGCCCAAAAAAGAAAGAAAGAAAGAAAGATTTTTATTTATTTTTTTTAAAGTAACGAGCCTTTTTGGGAAATGTAAGGATTAGAAAGTACCGATATTTGTGTTAAAAATTTACTGAGTAAAAGTAAAAAGTCGTTAGAAAAATAAATACTTCTAAAAGTACAAATACCTGAAAATTATACTTAAGTACAGTAACGAAGTATTTGTACTTCGTTACTTGCCATCACTGATGAAAGCTAACCAAATTTTGCACAAAGGTCCAGTCTCATGCCAGATTACCTCAGATGTAAACCCAAGCCAATAGTCCTGATGGTGGTGCTACAGCAAGCGTCTAAAGTTCAAAACTTTGAAAAATCATAACAAATCAACCATACTTGCTGCAGCTTCAGAACTCAATATTGAAGAAACTTTTGTACATTTAAACCTATTAAAAATCATGAAGTACATCACTCAGTTTTTTTTCAAAAACTGTAAAACTTCTTAAACCTATTTCCCCTCTCCTCCTTTGATTTATGAAAAATTGAGCCTCAAAAACGGAATTTTTCACAGCATTTTAAATTTTTCTTTCATGTGAACAATTGGAGTCAATGCAGTAATGACATAGCTAAACATCAGTTATTCACTTTTATGGAGCAAATCAATCATTTTTAAAAACAGATTACCAACATCTCCATGCTGTCTAGATGCAATATGTGTATTTTCATTGCATTTTCATTGATTTTTTTCCTAATAACTGAATTTTTTATTACTTTGTTTGTTTTGTGGTGATGTAATTCCAGTCCAAACATAGGTGGCGGTAATGTGCTTTAATGCTGATTGACACCCTCCATTTAAACTGAAGAAGGAGAATCACTTAAAGTTGATCCAGCTGAGAGTAGGAGACAGGATCAGTGATCTAGTTCAGTGAGTGGGAAACATATATATAAAAAAATCACAGCAAAACAAAGATTAAATCAAGAGAGCAGTATTTCAAACCAATCTTTTTGGGGGGCATTTTTGCCTATATGGATAATACAGTGAGAGACAGGAAATGTGGAGGCAGAGATTTTTTTTTATTTTTACAGTGGTTACAAATATGCCTGCATGACAGTGTATAGCTTACTCACTTTGTGAAGCCTCACATGATCTGTCACTAGCCAGTTAACTAAGTGAGATAGAAGATGGACTTAGGTGTCAAAGGTTGTAAGTTCAAGCCTCAACTAATGCAAAATGAACATTATGATGTCAACTGTCTGTCTTCCTGTTCTACACTTTGTTGCTCAGCCTCAGAGTTGCCTAAATTTGCCAAAAATAGCCCGGACCCGACCCATCGCTGCGCAGCAGCTATAATTATATTTATTTTTGTATTATTTAAGCTATTTATTTTCTTTTTGATTGCATATTTAAGTTGATATTTCCATTTTTATATTTTTAAATGCGGGCTACAGAACATTTAGTTTTTATGTTGGCATTTCTGACTCTTAATTTAATATTTGTTTTATTTTTAAGGTATTTATTTTCTTTTTGTTTGCATATTTAAGTTTACATTTTCTTTGCTACAGAACATTTAGTTTTTATGTTGGCATTTGTTAAGGATTTCTTAATTTAATTTAATATTTGTTTTTGCACTAAACTTAAACGAGGCCTATTTATTTTATTGTTGATTGCATTTAAGTTTATATTACATTTTAGTATTACTATTTTTTTTTTTATTTCCCACTTTTATTTATTTCTTATTTTCATTTCAGTGCAATAAAACATATTTAACAACCAAGACATTTAGTCACACTTTGTTTATTGGACAGGCTGGAAACGCACACACAGTGTTTTTAAAAGTAACAGAATCTCTACTACAGCTGCAATGTTTGTTTGCGAACGTCTATACACAAGGAGAGTTTGTCAGGGCAGAGAGTGATTCACGTCTGTCGCCCTCTGGCCCACAGAACTGTAGCTGAGTGATTCAGGTTCGCTTCACGAACCTACTGCAAGAACTGACTGGTTGTCGCTGAGGACGTGATTCAGGTTTGCGCTGCACTCACTTTACTCATTCAGGACTCACGAACCCATAGTCGCAACTCGCGAACCTACTGTGACAAACAGAGAACTGACTGTGCCGCGGAGGAGGACGTCACGTCGGGGCTCCCGTTCACTCACTGTGCGCGTCGTTCACTGGGTGCTGAGGGCTTGTGTCGCTCGCAAACTGACACAGTGATTCACGTTAGGCTGCCACTCACTCGCAAACCTACTGCAGTGAGTGCACACACCGAGATCTGCCGCTGGGGAAGCTGTTACTCACTCACTCACTCATGATTCGCCAACCTGCACCTGACCTGCACACAGAAATGCTGCTGCAGACGTGATTCAGGTACTGTGGCGCTGTGTCACTCACTGCCTGGCGTTCTGCATGCACAGAGCAGAGGACTTGATTCACAATCAGTAACCTTACTGCTAAACTAAGCACATCTGTGTATGTTAAGTGACTGTACTGTGCACAGAGGACTCCCGTTCACCGTGTAGTAATATTTGAATATTTGCTGCATTTCCCGCGAATGTCTGTGTACTGGTCCTTGTCCGTGAACGCACTGGGCGTCCTTTTTTTTTTTTTGCACTGTCCCTCAAGTGCAGTGAACGTGTTACAGAGTGAACGTGAACCTCGGGGCTGAATCATGACCTAGTAACGGATTGTTTGGCTGTGTATCAGTTCAGGAAGTTGGAGAATAATGCACTTTGCAGTCAGGGCTCCATAAGCACTAAGTGATTCGGTGAACAAATTTTTTGAACGACTCATTTTAATGAACTGATTCTAGTGATTCAGTACAGTCAAAAGAACTGCCGATCCCATCACTACTTTATAATAGGCATGGCCTTTATAATAGGCTATTCGGACAAAACACACACAGTTCAGAGGAAAATACATTTATTTGGTTTATTTTATTAAAATTGGTGATAAAGGCAGCTGTTGTGTTGACAGACTCTTTATGGATGTTAATACTGCACACTGTCAGTGTCGCTACGCTCCCCCACCAGTAGATGTCTCCGTTCTGTGTAGAGTAGAAAAGACTGCAGAATGATGTACAGAGAAGAAGAGTAACAGGTAGACGGGTAACGTTAGAGCCGAGCGAGTGCAGGAGAAACCAGGTAGCTACGCAATCAGCTAACAGTTGCTAAAAGTAAACAAGTTCGTCCTCCTGTGCTTCATCAACAAAACAGCGGATACTCCGGAACTCAGGCATGCAAACAGTAGGCCTACAGGTTGTCTTCGTCCGTCACCACCACGAATGCCGCTTGAGTCGCTGTTGTAGCATCGGCCAGCACAAGTTAGCTGTTCAGTGAACGTCACTGAGCAGCTCAGTTATTTGACTGACATCTGTTCCTTAATTTAGGAGATAATATTGTTTTTCTGAGAGCTTCGATAGCTCAGCAAACCTCCAGAGAAGGACTTCCAGAGCGACCAACAGCTCCTCACGAGCAGCGTGTGTTTGAGCTGGAGCTCGGCTACAAACAGCTGTGGAGGCCCCTGTGTGAAGAGAGGGCCACTGTGACGTGTTGTGAGCCGCACAGCGCCCTTTAGCCCTGTGCGGACAGAGCTCTGGAGCACTGGAGGCCGTCCACAAGGGTCAGAAAAGCAACCCTCTACGAAAGTCTAATAAATGTTTAACACTGAGAAGGAACCCTTCATGTTACACTGCTGTTTTGTTGTAATGTGCCAGAAATTATCCTTTATTAGGTCTAATAAGACTATAACAGTAAGACGGCGCACTTCAGTTTGCAGTGCTCTTTTGCTGTAACGTGCCAGAAATCATCCTTTATTAGGTCTAATAAGACTATAACAGTGAGATGGCGCACTTCAGATTGCAGTGCTCTTTTGTTGTAATGTGCCACACATTATCCTTTATTAGGTCTAATAAGACTATAACAGTGAGACGGCGCACTTCAGTTTGCAGTGCTCTTTTGTTGTAATGTGCCAGAAATGATCCTTTATTAGGTCTAATAAGACTAATAAGTGACTAACAGTGAGAAATAAAGATGCAATGTCCTGGCAGCTTCAATAGCTGGTGTAATATTACTGGGGCTGGATAGTGACATGGCTTTAAATGGTCTGATGTCTTAACTATGGGAGTAGAGCGTTGAGGAAGCCACCTACAAACTCCAAAAGACTCCAGGGAACATCCAGGTTACCAGGGACGTGTGTAGTAGCGACCAGATGTTAACCAATGTGGTTTGACTTTAGTTAAGGTACCGTTTTCCTCTAATGATCTATAAATGACTCTGTAAGAAAGTGAAACTATGTTAACTAAAGCTCAAATAAATGTATTTTCCTCTGAACTGTGTGTTTTGTCCGAATAGCCTATTATAAAGGCCATGCCTATTATAAAGGCCAACAAGTAGGCCTACGGCTTCTTACGTCTTATTAGGTATTGTTTTTGTGTAATTTGATACAAAGTGCGGCTTGTTACGTCTTATTAACGTATTGTTTTTGTCTAATATGATACAAAATGCGGCCTGTTACGTCTTATTAACGTACTGTTACGTCTTATTAACGTACCGTAAAATAAAGTGCGACCATTTTAATTCTCCCCGGCCGTCTGGCCGAGGAGGAGGAATTGCAACTGTTTTTAGGAGTGACTTTAAATGTAAACAGATACCGCTGTCATCCTCCTTCACCAGCTTTGAACTGAGTTTGTTTGAGCTGGGGCATTCTCACACGGTGTGTGTGCTGTGGTCTATCGGCCTCCAAAATACAACAGAGACTTTTTAACAGATTTTTCTGTGTTCTTGGCTGATATTATGCCCAAATATGACCGGGTCCTTATTGTTGGAGACTGTAATATTCATGTGTGTTGCTCTGAAAACCCTTTGGTGCGAGACTTTTTAAACATCATTGACTCTTTTAATCTTGGGCAGTCTGTACTTGGGCCTACACATGAACGTGGTCACACACTCGATCTTGTTTTATCCTATGGTTTGTCTGTATTTAACCTGGAGGTCATATGCCTGTACTTTATGAATCTGCTGTTTGCTGTCACACAGTTCAGAATCAGAATTCAGAATCAGAATTCCTTTATTTGTCCTGCAAATGGGGAAATTTCTTTGTCACAGCAGCCAAAGGACAGTATTACACTAAACAATAATAAAAAGTAAAAAATAAACAATACAATAAGAAGATAAGAAATAGAATTAACTCGTATATACATAGTATTTACAATATGAACTTAGTATTTACAATATGAACAGTGTAAGTATAAGTATAAACAGTTTTTTCATTTTTATTTACAAATAATAAATAATAAATATGGGTATTAAAAATGGTCCAATTAGTGCAAACCAAAATCAACACAGAAGTTTATAAAGTCCGTTATGCAGTTAAACCTTGCACTGCTGCTTGCAGATGTTGAGTTATTAACCCCTCCACTGCTGCTCACTTCTCAGCTGTTTTCATTCAGAACTGCGTCATTCCTCAATCTGTGTGTGAGGATACAGAGGCTCTTAACTCGTGGTTTCTCGACACCTGTCAAACCACCATAGACATTGCGGCTCCATTAAAGACCAGGCAGCATAAAACCAAACCAGAGCCTTGGCTGTATGAAACAACCCGCGCTGCCATACAGGAGTGTTGTAGAGCTGAGTGAAGGTGGAAAAAGGACAAATTGAAAGTGTCTTTTCATATGTTGAGGGATTGCTGGCGTCATTACCAATCCACTGTGAAAGAGGCTAAAAGAAAATATTTCTCTGATATTGTTATTTTAAACCGTCGCAAGCCACGTGTGTTGTTTAAAATTATCAACTCTGCTCCACAGACTGTCGGATTTGAGGCCAATCCTGCTGTGTGTGAAAACTTTCTTCACTTCTTCATTGATAAAGTCACTTCTACCAGAGCACTTATTTCACCTCGTGCTTTTGATCCTTTAGTGTCTGTCCCCTGCTCTGCTGTTTTGGACATGTTTGAGCCTGTGACCCTGCCCTTTGTGCAGGAGACTGTTGGTCATATGAAGCCCTCAGGTTCTCCGGATGATACTTTCCCTCCCCGATTTTTTCAAGAGCGTCTGGCTGCAGACCTCCAGTGTGGCGTCGCTTCCGGCGCAGCCTCCAGTCTCAGGCCGGCTCCAGTCTCAGGCCAGGAAGTGCATGCAAGAAACTTCAAAATAAAATCATGTAGACACTTCCGGTGGAAGCGCCATTGTCAGCCTATGTCGCTGATTTATATTTAATTAATCAACACTGTAACGTTAAAACCATTAATTTCTTAAATGTGGCATACATGTTGATCTTGCTAATTCTGTCTACGTAGCATGTAACATCGGTAGGCCTATCTATATCAGTGTAGCAACATATCGATTCAATACGTCTGCCATCAACATTACTGCATTAACATTAATTCTGTCAATAGGGCATAAACTCCGTCCATGTAGCTTAGCGATGTCAGTTCATAGAAAAACATGGAGCTTGTTGATTGGACAGTTGAAGCCTAAAGCCTCTCTTCCTGTCTTTATCAAAAAACACACTTTTCACACATAATTGACCTTTGAATTGACCTTTTTATTCAGCACAGCAACAACAGTAGTGCCCTACAGTATGTAACAGTAGTTTAGTACAAACATCTGCATTTAATATGGAAAATGTATTTCATGACACAAGAAGCTTATGTGTCTGCTTGTACTGTAAACCTGAAGATCTTTTGAAGAGATGAGGCTTATATTTTAACTATGCAAGCAATCTCAGCGCACATGTGGAGGGCAGGACTAGTTACTTAAAACCATATCAACATATAATTAGCCTCTGCTTTTAATATTTTATGTACAATATTTATTATGTGATAATAAATATCACATAATAAATGCCAGTTCCTCCTCTCCCATCAGTGACGCATCTACATATCACAGAACAACTGATGTTAAGCTCATAGTACATACATTTCATTTTAAATAAGATTAACATTATCTTATACGGCCTTTACACGCTGGGTGAAAACTTCTTATTTCGGTAAACCGAGCAGCCTGAACGATAGCAAAAGTTTTAATCTGAATTTTATCTTCATTTGGACGACATTAACAACATCCTAAGACCTATGCCTGTGCTAAACTCTTAACTAAAAAAGTTGGACACAGTTAGCCTATATATAAACAGTTAGCTTACTTTATCCGCAGAAAGAAAGCCAATGCTACCATTAAACTTTAGGAGCTAACGCTAGCCACCGTTGACGTAACTAACTTTAAAATAACAAACAGCCCATCCACAATTGTAACATTCAGTCATTTGCATGCTTTAGATTTACACATATTGATAACAATGTATATTAAAACAGCAAACATATGTAAGACCCGTGCATTCAGAACTTTTTTTGGATAAATAAAATCAGTCACTTACTGTTGACACAACAGTAGTAAAAAGCCGAAAATACCCGAGTCCTTGGGGAGAAGCTAAAAACATTTGTTTCTTCCGGTCCTGAGACTGGAGCCGGCCTGAGACTGGAGGCTGCACTGGAAGCGACCCCACACTGGAGGTCTGCAGCCAGACCCCTCTCTACTTTTTAGGGAGGTTTTCACCACTATTGGGCCATCTTTTCTCACAGTTATTAATAACAGTCTGTCCTCTGGAGTGGTCCCTGTAAATTTTAAACATGCAGTTGTGCAGCCTTTGTTAAAAAAACCTGGGCTGGATCCTACTGTTTTGAGTACATTTCAGGCTTATCTCTAAATTGCCTTTCTTTTCTAAAATCTCAGAGAAGATTGTTTATTCTCAGCTCATGGACTTTTTAAATGAACAAAACATTCTCGAGATTTTCCAATCTGGTTTGAAAACATTGCACAGCACAGAATCAGCGCTTTTAAGAGTTTTTAATGATATCTTTTTAGCTACTGACTCTGGTCACTGTGTTGTCCTTGTACTTTTAGATTTGAGTGCAGCATTTGATATAGTAGGCCATGATATCCTGATTGCTCATTTGGAGCAGTGGGTAGGCATCAGTGGCACAGCGCTTGAATGGTTCAGGTCCTACTTGTCACATCAGACTTTCTGTGTCAGCCTTGATGACTCCATGTCCTCCACTTCTCCTCTCTCATGTGGGGTCCCACAGGGCTCTGTGCTTGGCCCTCTTTTATTTTCTCTCAATCTACTCCTGCTTGGTTCCATTCTCAGGAAACATGGCATTTCTCTTCACTGTTATGCGGATGACAGTCACATCTATATCCCCCTTAAAAAGTCTGACTCCTACTCTGTTAAGCCACTGCTAAAGTGTTTACACAACCTTAAAGCTTGGATGTCTTTAAATTTTCTAAATTTTAATGAAAAAAAGACAGAAGTCATGGTCTTTAGTGGCACTTCTGTGACCCCCCCTAGTTGATCTTGGTACTTTGGCACAGTATCACAAGCCAGTTGTGAACAATCTAGGGGTAAAAGTGGATGCTGACCTTAACAGCCAGATTAAAGCTGTGGTGAAGTCCAGCTTTTTCCAGTTGAGGCAGCTGGCAAAAAATTAAACCAGTCCTTCAGAGACAGCACTTTGATACAGTAATCCACGCCTTTGTGACCACTCGGCTGGATTACTGTAATGCACTTTATACGGGGGCTCCATTGCTTGTCTTCAACTGGTACAAAATGCTGCTGCACGTCTTTAAACCGGCACAACCAAGTATGAGCACATTACACCTATTTTAGCTTCACTCCACTGGCTGCCCATCCATTTAAGGATTCATTTTAAAATTATTTTATTTGCTATTAAAGCCTTGAATGCCCCCCCCCCCTTACCTCTCTGAGCTGCTGCACCCCTACACTCCCAGCCGCTCTCTCAGGTCAGCTGACCAGCTGCTCCTGACAGTGCCTAAAGCTAGGCTTAAGCTCAGAGGGAAGCAAGCATTTGCTGTTGCAACTCCAAAACTTTGGAATGGATTGCCTCTGCACATTAGACAGGCCTCCTCACTGTCTTATTTTAAAACTCTTCTTAAAACCCACTTCTTTTCTCTGGCTTTTGACACCATGTAGGGTGTTCATTTTATGATTTTATGTGTATACGTGCATATTTTTATCTTGTGCAGGCAGTGCATTTTATTCATTTTATTTCATTTTATTACTTTTATCTTTCTATGGTGTACTTCATCTTTTTAGTGTGCTTCTATTGTGTTATCTATTTATTGTGTTTTATCTTTAGCACTTTGGAAAACCTTGTGTTTGTTAAAATCGTGCTATATAAATAAAGTGGATTTGATTGGATTGGATTCCTCAAGCTGTTCCTGAGCAGTGTTTGTGGTGTGTCAGGGCACATTGTCCTGCTGGGGGGCCACTGCCATCGGGTAGTGTGGTTGTGATGAGGGGGTGTACTTGGTCCACAACAGTGTTTGGATGGGTGGTGCATGTCAAATGGCATTCACATGAATGCCAGCTGATGAGATGATCAATGATATTCACATCACTTGTCAGTGGTTTTAATGGTGTGGCTGATCGTTGTATAATATTCAACTTTACACTGACAAAACATTTACAAAAAGTTGAATATGAAAATAATGTCTGGCACATAAATATTTACTGTAAGTATATGATCTCTAGTAACATACACAGGTTTCACAAGGTCGCTTAACATATAGATAGATTGAAGAATAAAGAGAAAGATTGAAACAGAAATAAGTCTTTCTGAAAAAACATGAGTTAGTACCATCGTTTAGCACTACATCATTGCATCATAAAGAGAAACTCTGCAGTAGTGAGATGCAGCATGACTGTAGGGGCATGTAAAAGCCACATGCTGGACGTTGCCCTGCTCACAGCTGCAGTCAGGCACTGTGCTGCAATGTCACCAGCTCATTCGTGATACAGCATGAGGTTTTCTGGGTTTTACTGGTGAGAGGTTTGGTTGGTCTGAGCATTAACACAACAAATATAGAAAAACAGATTACACATACACGTATACCCACACACAGATACACACCGAGCACCCTCTTGCTGGTAGGCAAAGCTTGCACGCACAATTGAGTAAAGTGCAGGATGGAGGATGTGGTTTTACTCACTCTTTGTAGAGGAAAACACCTCTGATGTTTGTTATTCACCTCTCAGAGTATGAACGAAAACAGCATTTATGCAGTTGGTTTCAGTGCTGTCAGCCTGGTTTTCATCAGTAAAGATTATGAAAAAAGGCGGCTATTACAAAGACTACAATTCAATAAGTATGGAAACAAAAGTTTGCGGCCAAATCTGACAGCCTAAGTGGAAAGTACCTCATCCCAGTGAGGATTGTAATCCAAGGTGGTTTCTGTCAAAGGAAGTGTAGTTCAGTGACTGAATTTCTATGAATAGCTAGTGCCCAAGCCTTATTTTATCTCTTCCATGTTTACTACAGACATACAGTCAAAATAATCTCGGATGTTAAGGCCTGGAACACAATCTACAGAAATAAAGAAGGGGCCCCTAATGTGAGAGTGCATTAGAAATACAAAACACATGTTGCAAAAAAAAACATTTCTTTAAGGTTTGCTGCTCTCTGCAGTTACCCACATTGAGCCTTGTTAGTTAAAAACAGTTGCAAAAATGTAGAAAATCCAAAGAATCAGTTATGAAATAAATCACATGTACAATGCAGCCAACAACATCAGAGTTGTTGGCTGTATTGTGATGATAGACAGATTCTTCCTATTTATTGTTCTTCATTCCCCCCATCGATCTTGTCCGATGTACCAACTAATCACCTGTTTGGGAAAATGACCATCGACTGCAGCTTTGTGCAAAAGTGTTTACCGATGATGAAACATATGAGCAAGAACAGACTAATGGATAGATTGCATTTGAGTTCTGCCTTCATCGGTCTACAATGTACATTTTCACAATTCCACACATTATATAATCTGCTCTTCTATCTGCATGATCATTGGAATCTCTTTCAGTACACAGTTTTCATTTTCCGTCACCACACTGCATAGTAACTACACACAGTTTCATTTAGTGCTTGACTCTCATGGTCAAAACCTCTTTCATTCTAACTGCACACAAAGTTTTGAGCCTGAATTTAAAGATTAATCCCAGTTTATTACAACTTGAACCTTCCTGTGCTCACCAATTAACAGCTGAGCTCTAGGATCATGTTGACATCCCTAAAAAGAAATCAGATGAAACAGTCAGGTTGGAAGGGTCATGGCTGAACAATCAATGGAGTAGTCACAGTGTTCAATAACTCTGCAAATGAAGTAAAACCTGTTTTTTTCACTTTCCGACCTAAATTCTTTACGTTATGGCTCCTAAACCTACAAACAAGAAATCTGAGCAAACTACAACAACATCAAAGATTGAACGACAAAAAGTTTGGCAAGCGAGGTGAACCATGCAGCAGTAGTGATGGACTCTGCAGCACCAGCTAAACCAAACAAACTCTCGACGATAAATGTACTAACTTATCAACTCATATCCAAAAACTCCAGTCGGATGTCACTGGAAACCAGAGTACACCTCCGTCACTTGAAACTGATGACAAAGATCACACCAGTCACATCGTTGAAGTGCAGTCACCATGCAGGTCCCTCCAGATAGACAACAAATATATGAAAGCAAGGCTGGAGGACCGAGAATCCAGGTCCAGACGCCAAAACATCAGGAGGAGGAAGAACCACAGAGTAGTTGGAGCAACCCACTATCACTGTCAGGGATTAGCTGTCTGTTGTATATAACACTGTACACATGAAAAATGTCATAAACCTCTGAGCGTGATGGGCATGACCAGAAAAGATGTCCAAGAGTCCCGTCAGCAGTCTTCACTTATTACAGATAACAGAGACGGCAAAGAAGATTCTGTTTAGTTTGGCCATAGAAAAGTGCAGTAGATGAATGACTGAACTGAGTGAGCTGAAGTCAGCAGAACGCTTTGATCCTATCTAACTCTTTTGTTCATAACTCATCCAAAATTTCCTCACCAATATCTTTAATCCATGCTTCTATAATGTGTACACTGTAAAACATTTTTTTACAAGAAATATTCAGTATTTATTTTACAGACAACAATTAAATGCTTATAGATTTACAAAAAAATCCATAATGTTAAGTTGCACAGTTACATTTAATTGGCATACATTATTATTGCATTAATATTATGTTTTTTAACAGCAGTTTATTGCATTTCTTCATATTCAAAAGCAATTTTACATAAGCATATTCTGTATTTCTTTTTACAAGTTTATCACCATTTTCCATAAAACAATGTAATGACTGTGAATTAACATATATTTGTTTACCCTTAAAATTACAAGTAATTAACCATATTCTAAAATTACATTATCATTATGTCTTTTAATGGCAATTTATTGTATTTACACATATTCCAATGTAATTTTTACCAAGCTCAACCTTAGTAAAACTGAACTCCTCTCCATCCTGGGGAAAGACTGCCCTCACATGGACCTGTCAGTCACTGTCGAGAACGTCACAGTATCGCCTTCATCGACTGCAAAGAATCTGGGTGTTATCCTCGACGACAGACTTTCCTGTACCCCCAACATCACAGCGGTGGCCCGATCCTGTAGATTTGCCCTCTACAACATCCGCAGGATCCGGTCCTTCCTCACAAAGGAAGCAACACAACTCCTGGTTCAATCACTGATCATCTCCCGCCTCGACTACTGCAACTCGCTATTGGCTGGACTCCCAGCCTCTGCAACTAAACCTTTGCAATGTATCCAGAACGCTGAAGCACACCTCGTTTTCAATCTACCCAAATTCTCCTCCGTGACCTCCACTGGCTTCCGGTTGCGGCCCGCATTAGATTCAAGACCATGGTGCTGGCCTTCAAGGCCTTTAACCGAACTGCACCTGTCTACCTCCAAACACTGATCAGACAACACGCCCCATCACAAGCACTTCGCTCTACTACATCGGCCGGCCGGCTGGTACCGCCATCGCTGAGAGCAAACAAAAACCGCACAGCGAAATCCCGACTCTTCTCTGTTCTAGCACCCCAGTGGTGAAATGAACTTCCGACCAACGTCAGGACAGCAGAATCGCTTGCCATCTTTTACAAAAGACTCAAGACTCACTTGTTCAGACTTCCCCTTGACCCTGCATAGCCCCAACCCCCCTCCCACAAAAAAAGTACTTATATGCACTTGTATGTTCCTACCTTCAGCTTAGCACTTATCGAAGGTATCCTTGATGAATAAGCAACTACTTTGCTCTGACAAGGGCTTGAATATTGTTTCTATCCTTTCTACTTTATCAACAGAGGTATGTTATGTTTTTTTTCTTGTGACAAATGTACTTATTGTAAGTCGCTTTGGACAAAAGCGTCTGCTAAATGCCCTAAATGTAAATGTAAATGTAAATGTAAATTTTACACTAAATATTATGTAATTGTACAGATTTTTCTGTTAAAGATAATAAGAAATGTATATACAAATACAGAAATCAGTTGTCCTTTTCTAAAAATTGCAAATCATTAATCATATGTAGTTAAAGTGATTTTATGTTTTTTAAGGGTAATTAATAGTATTTGTTCAGACACAAAAGTAATTTACTGTAAATTACATAAAGTACACTGTAAACAATGCAATTTTCAAGAAAAAATCTCTATTTTTACATATTTTTAGTCGTAACATTATGTCTGTAGATTAGTAGATATTTGCAGTAATTTATTTATTTTTCCTTTACAATTACAAATAATTTATTATAGATTAAGATTGTCAATATTGACTTTTTAATGGCAAGCTATTGTATTTGTACATGTTCAAATGTAATTTTTTTTTTAAATATGAGGTAATATTTTACAGATTATTGCTGTTCATGATAATGAAGCATCATGTATGTAAAATTACAAAATTACAGCAGTCATTCAGTCTCACCTTAAAAATGCAGGTCATTAAGCATGTGTTTGAAGTGATTTCATGTTTTATAATGGTAATTGATAGTGTTTTTTTACAGATATGAAGGCAATTTACTGTCAACTACTGTAGAAAATAAATGAATTTAATAAAATACATTTGTATTTTACATAAAGTACTATGTTAATTTAAAGATTTCTTTCTGTGAAGTATGTGGGACCATGAGCATTGTTGTCTTCAGCACCATTGCTGGTGAAAACCTGAAGAATGAAGTACACAAGAATTTCTTTCTCTTTTTTGTGTTTATATTGGACTTTTTTGTTTGAAAATACTTGTGCAACGTTTTTGGTCTTGGTTTGTTTGATTGTCTTGGAAGCCTACGCCGGCTATGCATAGTTATATGCTGGACACAACAATAACATTAATTCATTCACTCATTCTATTGGACATCAGTTTTGCCAACCTGCAGCTATAACAATCTGGAGTACCCGTGATATCTAATGTGGTGCAGTCAACACTCACCATCATATGCACTCCAGGTAATTTTAGTTGCAGACTTATTAGCAGGCCTGCTAGCATTGTTAGCGCAGTCTCATAGGCAGCTGGTGTAGATTGTCCCTCCAGTGGTGTAGACCTCGCCAAGCTAAATTAATCGGTAGTTGTTTTCTTCAAAATAAAGTTGATAAGAGGGTCTGAAAAGTTGCTCAATTTAAGAGAAACTTGCCAAGTTGGCAATGTCGGTCCATACATCCTGCCCTGCCCTGCCCTGCCCTGCCCCTTATCTACTTGCATCCTGAGCTCTGGAAAAGAAAACAAAGATACATATATAAACATATATATATCTATATATATAGACTTAAAAAAAAAAAAAGATTTGTGATTGTGCATGCAATCATAGGTTGGACGAAGTAGGCTAGTTATGATCAAGAAAGACAATATATAAAGGAAGAATTTAGGAAGACTGGAGTTCAGGAGCTCAGCATTAAAATCTTAATGATTTGACCCAAGCGGGTCAGGCAGGAGAGTTTTCTTGCAGTTTATGAGACAGACAGGATTAATGGATATGATTTCATCCCCGTTCCAGACTCCGAACCAGTAGGTGGCGGTAATGTCCCTAATAGGCTGGTTGCCAACCGCCGTTTAAAACCAAACACAAGAAGAATTGTGGGACTGCAGCAGTGTTGCCAACTTAGCGAGTTTGTTGCTATATTTAGCGAGTTTTCAGACCCCTCTAGCGACTCTTTTTAAAAAAAGCGACTAGCGACAAATCTAGCTACTTTTTCTGGTGTAAATGGAGACTTTCGGAGACTCCGACGTGAAAGCACGTATCGTTCTTACTCTTCTTAACGAGCATCAAGTGCTGCCGTGGGCCCCTCCCCCATCCCAAAGCACTCACAGGCGGCCCAGTCCTCGTGCGCAGCAGTCCCTCCCAGCTGCAGTCAGAGCAGGAGATGTTCACCCTTCCGCGTGCAGACTGCAAATGAATTGCGCATGTGCGAAGCCGCCGCTGGCTGAGGCTGATCCGCCCAGGGCGGGCTGGCTTAAGGGCGGGATGTAAATGTAAAATGTTCTTTGTCTAAAATATATCACTGCACTCTGCATTTGACTCACACACACAGCCTCACTCAGTCACTTTCTCGAGTTACCTCGTCCACTGTGTGTGTGCCACCCTGTGACAAAACATCTATCATCATCATCATCATCATCTAAACATCTAGTCTCAGTCAAAACTTTACAGTCAGAAATACAGAAAGGAGTGGGAATCAAACCCTGAATTTAAAGGTTGGTTGAAGCCTTTTATTGGAGATGATACACGGGCATACTGCCTTTATTGTAAGGCTGATTTCTACGCCAAACTCAGTGATTTAAAAAAGCACAAGGCAACTCAAAAACATGCTCAAAAGGCAAAGCCTTACAGTTCCACCCAAAACAAACTGCCATTTATGGCTAAAAAAAATTGACAGTGCAAAAAAGGCTGAGGCCACAATGGCATTAGCTATTGCTGAACACTGTTCCATGCTGGCGTGTGATCACATCGGAGAAGCATGTAGAGCTGCTGTCTCAGACTCCACTGCTGCTACCCACTTCAAAATGCACAGGACAAAGTGCACAGAAATGATAAATGGTGTTCTAGGACCATATTTTCTGAAAAAGTTGGTTGCAGATGTGGGTGACCAGCGTTTCAGCCTCCTTCTCGATAAGTCCACGGATGTCAGTGTTTCTAAGTACCCGGGTACTTTAGTGACATGAAGCAGACAATCGTGTCAACATTTCTGGGGCTTGTTGAGTTGGAGGGAGGAGATGCCAGATCTATAGCCCGTGCTGTTGTGGCTTTCCTCCAGAAGTGTGGTCTTAAAACAGAGAAACTCCTGGGGATAGGGACTGACAATGCCTCTGTGATGACGGGGATTAACAATGGGGTCCATAAAGTGCTGAAGGAGGAGTATGGCCTCAACGATCTTGTTCTTATTCGTTGTGTGTGCCACTCTCTGCAGCTTGCTGTAAGTCATGCTTCCAATGACACCATCCCCCGTTGTGTGGAGTACTTGGTACGAGAGACATATAACTGGTTTTCAGTCTCTCCAAGGCACAGGGAGGCTTACAAGGCCATATATGAGACCATCAACTGTGGGGAGAAACCTTTACAGATTACCAGAGTGTGTGCCACACGTTGGCTCTCCATTGAACCCGCAATTTCACGCATTTTGGACCAGTGGGAGGAGCTTAGGCTGCATTTCTCAGTCACCAAGTCCAGTGAACACTGCTGCATGGCTGAGGTTTTATACTCCATGTACAGTGATCCTCAAAACAAATTGTATCTGACTTTTTTGAAGTCCGTGCTGGGTGAGGTTCAATTGGCCATCAAGGCTTTTGAGAGAGTGCAGGTAGATCCTCTTAAACTACTTAACAGCTTGGTTGGCCTGATCAAGTCTGTGAGCAGCAGGGTGCTGAATCCACTGGCAAAGGTTGATGTTCTCAAAGAGGCAATAGATGGATACATCAGTCCCAAGCCGTACCTTGGTTACCTCTTTGAGTCAAAGGCTGCTGAGTTCCACTTTGCGCCTGAGAATGAGAGCAATGTCCGAAAGTGGTGTGTAGCCTTCACCATCTCCCTCACAAATGAATCAAGGGTGAGACTGCCGGACAACATTGAAGCACTGCACTATATGTCTGTCTTCAATGTAGAGGAAACTCTGAAACACAACAAGTGCCCTGGAGAACTGGAAAAACTAGCCAAGCTCTTTGGCTACTCCCCTGAAGAGATTGACAAAATTGTCCAGCAATGGTGTGTCATCCATCTTAGTAAATGGAATGAGACAAAAAACACACTGGGCTTCTGGAGTGAAATTTGGAAGTTCAGGGATGCAGCTGATACCAACCCGTTTCAAGAACTTGCCATGGCTGCTGTGTCTGTGTTGTCCTTGCCACACTCAAATGCTGAAGTCGAGAGGGTATTTAGCCAGATGAGTGTGGCAAAAGTCAAACTCAGAAATCGGATGTCCTTGCAGACGCTTAACTCCATCCTGTACATCCGATATGGACTGAAGCTGTCTAGTGAGGCTTGCTGTGAGCACCAGCTGCCTGATGATGTTTTGCAGCTTTTTGGCACATCATCTGCTTCCTCATTCACGTCATTCTTCTTTTGTCACTTTTGGGTCTATTTATTGTTAATGTAGATTGTACACAAAAAAATGTTTAAAATGTTATAGTTAAAAATGTTCATGTTTGACTGCGAAATGTTGTAGGCTCCCAAGTGGACCACAAGGACATTTTCATTCTCCATTTGGGGGAAAAGATGGCGCCGTTGTGTGTGGCTGGCCGTCTACCTCTGCTACCTTTTCTGTGTATTGTCCTGTTTTTATCGCTTTTATCACACAAAGTGTCATCACTACTGGTGTATGATAGCCTGAGCCTCTTAAAAATCCGTGATTCTGCGGACAAACTACTGATCCAGGACTTTAACGATCAGACAAAGCCACCGCCACCTGTTCTAGCTTCTGTACCCTCCTACCTATGGCGTCTACCTGCTCGGTTACCACGCAACAGCCGTCGCAAAAGACGAGGAAAGAGAGGGGGAGTAATACGCCGGCTGAAAGCTCACCTGGCTTCATCCTCCACGTACAACGCTCGCCATCCGCTGCTTGGTTTCTCCAGGAACTGCGCCGGCCACGACATCCGAAGCTCTGCGGACTACTCCTACCGTTGGCTGCTGCCGGCCGTACCGGAGGCAGGGTACCCACTTCCCTGCCACCGACCTGTGAGGATCCGCAGACGGGGCTGCGCGCTGGAGAATCTCCGTCCGGTTAACCGGGCCTCCCAACAGACGGATCGGCGTTTGGTTCGCATGGCTCTCATCAACACTAGATCCGTGGTAAATAAGACGTTCATCTTAAATGACTTTTTTACTTCATATTCCTTGGATTTTCTCCTGTTGACTGAAACCTGGCTGAAACCAGGTGAAAACAGCGCGTTTTCTGAGCTCCTCCCACCCAGCTGTGCTTTCTTTAGCTCCCCGCGAGCGTCGGGCGTGGGGGGGGACTTGCTGCTGTGTTCAATGACAGTTTTAAATGTCGGCTTCTTCCCACAGGTGCATACTCCAGTTTTGAACTGCAATTGTTTGTGGTCGAGTTTGCAAGTCCTGTGTTGTGTGCAGTTGTCTATCGCCCTCCGAAATATAACAAGGGCTTTATTCATGAGTTCTCTGAGTTTCTGGCTGACATTCTCCCAAAATATGACAAGTTTCTGATCTGTGGGGATTTTAATGTTCACGTTTGCTGCCCATCTGACCAATTCGCCACTGACTTCAAGAGTCTGTTGGCATCTTTTAACTTAATTCAATCCGTGGATAAACCAACTCACCATCTTGGGCACACTTTGGACCTTGTTATTTCTTTCGGGCTCTCAGTTTCCCTCAAAGAGATTTCTGAGACTGCAATCTCAGATCATTTCCCCATTGTTTTTGAACTGATAGCCCCTCAACCAGCCAGCAAACCTCTTGCTCCATCCCGTCAGCGTCGTGTCATCACTCCCTCTACAGCCGATGAATTTTCTGCTGCTTTCAATGACTCACAGTTTGCATTGAACGGCCTGGCTTCCCCTCTCTGTCCTGATAATTTTTTCTCCTCCTTCCACTCCACCTGTGCTGGGATTCTGGACTCTATTGCCCCTTTTCGGCAAAAATCTGTCAAGCCAAGAACGGACCCCTGGTTGAACGACACCACCCGTGCTATCAGGCAACGCTGCAGGCAGGCGGAACACAGATGGAAGAAGGACAAACTACATGTGTCTCTTGAAATGTTAAGGGACTGCCTCACTGATTATCAGAGAGCTGTACGTGAAGCAAAATCCCAGTACCTCTCTAATATTATTTCTAGCAGCAGTCATTGTCCCAAGGTGTTATTTGATACCATCAACGCTGTTGTAAACCCATGCACTTCTGCTGTGACTGATGTTTCAATAGCAACGTGTGAGAATTTTCTTCATGATTTTCTCGATAAAGTGGATTCTGTCAGAAAAGACACCAGTAAGAGTGTTCTCATGAGTACTAATAAGGATCTGCTTGTCGCCCCAGCTCACCCTGCTGTGTTTGACCAGTTTGAGCTGGGAAACCAGCTCAAACTGGTTTCCCTCTCTTCCCTCGGTGACATAGTGAAATCTCTGAAACCTACAAACTGTCCATTGGATATTGTCCCTGCGAAAGTGATGAAAATGGTTTTTAATACTGTGGGGCCCAGTCTCCTTGTTTTTATTAACTCCTGTCTTAGATTAGGAACTGTCCCACCTGCCTTTAAACGTGCTGTGGTCAGGCCACTTCTCAAAAAGCCTAATCTTGACCCCACGGTGTTATCTAATTTTAGACCTGTTTCTAATCTGCCCTTTCTTTCCAAGGTTTTAGAAAAAGTTGTTTTTAATCAATTACAGTCCTTTCTTGAAGACAACTCTGTCCTTGAGAAATTCCAATCTGGGATTAGGTCTCGTCACAGCACCGAGTCTGCACTGTTAAAGGTGCACAACAACATTGCCCTGTCTGTGGATGCCAAGTGCCCTGTTGTCTTAGTGCTCCTCGACCTCACAGCAGCCTTTGACACGGTGGACCATTCAGTCCTCCTGTCACGTCTTAATAATTATGTTGGCATCCGTGGCACTGCATTGAAGTGGTTTACTTCTTACTTGTCCAGTAGAACTTACACTGTTATGGTTGGTGACCTGTCCTCGTCCAGTGCTCCCCTTTCCTGTGGAGTCCCACAAGGATCTATTCTTGGCCCTATTCTCTTCTCATTGTACATGCTACCACTTGGGTCAATTATAGCCAGGCACAACCTTTCTTTTCACTGTTATGCAGATGATCTACAAATCTATCTGCCAGTGAAACCAAACAGTAACAGCCCACAATGTTCTCTGCTTGATTGTATTGCTGATATTAAGCAGTGGTTGGCCCACAATTTTCTCCTTTTAAATGATGATAAAACTGAATGCATTATGTTTGGGGATACTGTGACGGCTGGCTTTGGCACCTTGTCTTCGAAATTCTCTTCCACTGTCAGAAATCTTGGAGTGATCTTTGACAATGATCTGAGGTTCGACAAACAGATCAACAATGTTGTCAGGACTAGTTTCTTCCAGCTACGTCTCCTGACCAAGGTTAAAATGTTTTTAAGCCATCACGATCTGGAAAAAGCCATCCATGCTCTAATAAGTTCAAGGCTAGACTACTGCAATGCACTATGTTGGCGTCTCACAATCTGCTCTGCTTCAACTAGTTCAAAACGCTGCTGCCCGTCTTTTAACTAACACTAACAGACGTATGCACATCACTCCTGTTCTTAACTCCCTTCATTGGCTTCCTGTTTCTTATAGAATTGATTTTTTAACTTTTATTGTTTGTTTTTAAAGCTCTTAACGGCCTCGCCCCATCGTATTTATCTGAGCTTTTAATTGTCCGAAATTCTGGCAGAGCTCTGAGGTCAAACAATCTACTCTTGCTGGAAGTGCCCAGGTCAAAATATAAACACTGGGGTGACCGAGCCTTCTCTGTTGCTGCTCCCAGGCTCTGGAATAAGCTCCCCGCTGAGATGCGTCTCGCTTCCGACCTGGGCCTCTTCAAATCTCGGCTAAAAACTTATTTATTCAGGATGGCTTTTAATACCCAGTAGCGTGATGACACTTTTATCTTATTTTATCTTATTTTGATTTTTACTGTATTTTATTGTTTTTATTGTTTTTCTTTTTCTTTTTATTTATTACTTGTTGTAAAGCACTTTGGTACACCGTAAGGATTGTCGTAAAGGGCTGTATAAATAAAGTACATTTACATTTACATTTACAAGGTTAAAAAACAAACTTAAGAAAACAAAACAAAAAAAACCTAAAAAAAATAACAATTAAAAACAAAACAAAAAAAAACCTAAGTAACTCCGCCAGAGTGTCTCTTTTGGGTCACATTTGCCGGTCCCAAGTCTGGATAAAGGAGGAGGGTTGGAATTGTGATGTAAAAAAAAACAAGAATCAACAGAAGAAAGTTCATTTGTAGTTCTTAACATATTTAGTGTGTTTTTTACTCACTTTTTGTCTCTCCCACGATGTTATTCCTCTCTACTATGGCTTACGTCTGTTACATGCACAGATGGTCAATTATGCAAATTAGGTGATGATGTCATTTAACGACTTCTAGCGACTTTTAGGACAGCCAATAGGGACTTTCCTTACTGAGGAGTTGGCAACACTGGACTGCAGCATTTGGCACCCAGGAAGGCCCCACAAATGCCTGCAGTGGATCTCCACTTTTTCAGCAGCAATCAGCATCACTGGGCGCAAGTGTTGAGTATTCGCATTTCTTTACATCATTCTTTTAGACTTTGTTGATATTTTGAGATTGATTATGTTGAGCTTATTTTGACGTTAGGTAGATAGCTACTAGCTAACATTAGCCAGCAGCTGAGTGTGGAGATTTACAGAAATGAATTATTTGCACAAGTTAGCTACTGTATATACTGTTATCTTGTAATATTTATAGTTATAGATGTGGTTGTGGAAACTGTTGATGCCAAAGAAGGGCTGTCACTTTTTGTTATAACTGTTACACACAAATGTTCCTCTCAGAGAGCACAGACCTCCGCCAATGCCTCCCGCCCCTCCGTAATGTGCCGGTGTTCACATGCACTCAGTGGCAGCCACAACATGCCTAACGGAGCTAATGGTCATTTATAAAGTTAGCTCCGTTATGCTCATTGTATTACCTGAGTGACGAAGGAAGACCCCAGAAAACTGCTAATGTATTTGGACTATTACAACAAGTTGTTTTAGTCATAAATGTGTGTGTAAATAATGGACTCGTTTTGATGCACCAGTGTTTGAGAGTTTACTACTATATGTAAGCTGGTAGTTTTGTTTAGCCTGCTGCAAGTGTGGCTATTGTTAGTGTAATGGGAAATTGTATTACTATACTGTTTTTATTCATTATTATGTCTTACATTGTCTGTACTAGCTTTGTTTAGCCTGCTGTTAGTGTGTTCAGCCACCGTCTTTAGTCACAAATGGACAGTGTAAATACAATGATGGCAAAGAAAGACAAAGAACACAATATCAAGGACAACGTTTTAATAAAATTTGCAATATCCAAGGGGACTATGTGAAGAGCAGTCACGTTTCTCTTCCTCTTCATTTATGTCTTGTTAACCGCTTCCTGTTTACATTATTACTGCATTAGTTCACTTTTTAGGTGAAGAAATAAAATAAGTTGGATATTGGCTCAGCCAGGCTGTATAGGATGTCAATTGGGCTGCAACTAATTATTATTTTCATAACTGATTAATCTGTCGAGCATTTTCTTATTAACTGATTCATTGTTTGATTGATAATCTGTCAGAAAATTGTGAAAAATCAGTGTTTCCCAAAGCCCAAGATGACCTCCTCAAATGTTTTGTTTTGTCCACAGCTCAAATATATTCAGTTTACTGTCAGAGAGGATTAAAGAACCAGAAAATATTTATATTTAAGGAGCTGAAATCAGACAATTTGGTCTTTTTTTTTTTTAATTAGTCAAAACAATCAAAAATCAAAATACTTGGCGATTATACAATAACTAAGATGACAATTAATCTATTCATCTATTTATCGTTGCAGCTCTAGATGGCACCTTTTAACATTCTTAATGTCTTTTTTCGTAAGCACAATGGCAGCTGCATTCCTAGTTCCCACCTTTTCATTTGACGTTGAGCCGAAACTTATGGAGATACTGAATTTGAAAAGAACAACAAACAACTTAAGCTGACAAGAGACCTAAAGCATGACATTTTAGCAAAACTTCCATTTACGATATATGGCTTGAAGGCTTATCCAAGTGATAAAGACAATGCAATGGCAGCTGAGGCTCTTGTGACCAAACATCTCTGCTTGAAGGAAGCAGGATCTGAGACTGGCTGGAATGGATGGAAGAACAGCATTAAGTTAAAGATGGGCAATTACAGGAACAAGTTGAGATGGGCTGGATGTCACAAGGTCACTGTAAATACCGGAAAAAGAAGTAGAGGCAGTCGGTGAACTTCACACTCCAACATTAAAAGACCCAAGTGAGCAGAAGTGAACTTTCCCCAAGGAGAGGATCCCTCAAGTCTTGAGCACTTTTTTTAAATCTCTTTTTATTGAGAAGCAAAGAGTACAGATAATGACTTATCAACAAAGTTACTTAAGATTTTTCTTTTTTTTTTATAAACACAGAAGAGAACAGAGCACATCTTTCAGCCAATGTGCTGCAGTGGGTGGAATATTTGATTTCCAATGGAGTAAAATTTGCCTTCTTGCCAACAAAGAAACAAATGCTAAGATGTTGTGTTGCTTTTTGGTCATGCTCGTTTCCTCATTTGGTACACCAAATAATGCAATCATTGCACAAGGTTATAAAGTAACTCCAAGGATTACAGACAGTACATCAAATATGGCAGGCCAGTACCCTGTTAGCATATGGCAAGACCAAAACATGTGTATCAAATCTGACACATTAAGATTACATCTGATACAACTGTTATCTACATTTGGATAAAAGAAGGATATTTTAGCTCTACTCCCAGTGTGCGAAATACGGGGGGGTCCGACTCCCCCAATTAACCCATGAGACCCCCTGAAAGCCTCAAAAGCAAAATTTGAAGGGGGTCTCAAATTTTGACAAAAAAATAAAAAATAAAATATTATAATAAAATATAATAAAATGTCACTAATGGTCATTAAAATGTTTTTAAGCTCACAGTGTCCAGTATTCAGAATTCAAAACATTTATTCACAAATATGTTGTATTTTTTGCCAAGCAGAGCCAGCTAGTCCTGCACACGAAGTCATACTAAAAATGGCTAGCAAGCGAAAGCTAAACCAGAGTGTATCACTCACACACTTTGGGTTCACATCCAAAAAGGCGGCACTCAGAGATGAAGAGGCACCGAAAGACGATGCTGGTGCAGCTAGCACAGTGGGCCCACTCGCTACCAGAACAGAGGACCCTCTCCCACCCAGTGACTCCCCAGAAGAACAACGTGAAGTTGAGGCCGAGTGCTCCGAAGACGCAGCAGGTGCTGAGGTAACGTTAGCTGCTACTGCTGCTAGCACAAGTGACTTGCCGGCTGGTTGGACAACGAAGCAGGTGGGCGAATGGAAAGACCGCAAGTTATGTAGGCCTTGTGGTTGGTTGTGGTCTTAGAGAGAGCACCCACTGTGGTAGTGATGGTATACTCGATTCCTTTTACTGACTCGAGTTTGTATGAGTCACTCACTAAAGTGAATCGGGTTTTCAAGTCACTTGAGTCAGTCACCCAGAGTGTGCGCCACAGAATGCAAGTTTCTCGGGTAAGGGAGGGGCTCTACAAGCTGGGAGGGAGAGCGAGTGAGCTGTGAGCTAGCTTGATACATTTATGCAATTGCAGTTAGAATAACAGTTGTGTGGCATGTCTCCTCTTGCAGTTAGCTGGCGGTAGCAGCGGTGAGTCAGTGAACGAGTTAATGGAGACAATGACTCGTAACTCCCGAGTCAGTAAAAAGAATCTCGAGTTTTGAACGATTCGTTCATGACTCGCACATCACTACGCCGTGGTGATGTTTGGCTTGTTGTAGGCTGTCTGTCAGCACCCGCCGTGGTGATGTTTGGCTTGTTGTAGGCTGTCTGTCAACATCCGCCGTGGTGCTTTTTTCAATTTGAGAGATAGCCTGTTTGCACGGTTAGGCGAATGTGCTTTGTGTATGTGTTCAATGATGCATCTATCTGATCGTATTTGCTGTAGATGGATGGTTAAATAATGTCACACAATCGGTCATACTGAAGGCTCTCATTTGCAAGTGCACTGATTGTGTGCCAGTCTCCGATAGGCTATACCTGGCATTTATTCAGTTGATTGCTCTTGTAAGTGTGCCAGATTGGTGCCAATTATTGTCGTGTCTGCATTGTAATGCACAACTTTGCCTCTCCATGTTATAAAACAACGTGCATCCAAACAACTTTAGCCAATGCAACCTCCTTTGTCAGTGTTGCTTTATGAATACTATAGCATATCGGATTGTCAAAAATTGTTAAGTGTGTGCGTGTATGTTGTCATGTAGGCTATAGACTGATTGTCTTGGCTTGCATCCATGAAATATTGTAATGTTATAGGCCTACTGCATATTGAGAAAATTTAGATCGGTATTGCGCAACAATCGGGAGATGGGGCCCCCCCGAATATTGATGGGTATTTCGCACTCTGTCTACTCCAATGTAGGCGATGTACCACCTTAAAGTGGATTAGACCAAGTCTTGCACAGGAGGTAATATTGTTCACTCCTTTGAAAGCTTCAGTCCAAATGTGTGAGATTTCAGTCTCAAGTCCCTTTTTCCAGCTAGTTTTGATCCTGTCCAGCTTGGCATCATCAATTGACATGATCATTGAGTAGGAGTGTGCTGTAAAACCCTTTAATAAAAAGGAACTGCCAAAAGAAAGTCTTCAAGTGACCTTTTGAGGAGGTTAGGAAACTATGGGCTATGGATCTTAGCAAACTGACGGGCTTGAAAGTAGCGAAATAGGTCCTTTTGTTGGAGGTCATATTTGAGACACAAATCATTGAAACTTAGAAAAGGTTCCATCCACATAAAGATCACACTGAACCTTCTGATCTCTTTTCTATGCCACACTGTAAAGGTTTGGCTGGTAAGAAGTTGTGATTGTTACACAATTGTTACAATTGTTGCACCTTTTTTGATTGACAGCTAAATGAGCGAATCAGCGATCTTGAAGAATAAACATCCACCGGAGCATTTTCCAAGTTTTTCATTCTGTTGTTCTGAACTGATCCGGAGACTTTACCGATCCCCAGCGATTGTGTCTTTGTTAAAAACGACTAGCGTTGTGTTTGGCGACTCTGTTCTGTCCCCAACGAGCAGCGGCAGCTGCGGAGCTTCTCCCCCCGTCACGATCACTCACACTCACAGGCGGTCACACTTCACAGTAGCCTGGCGCAGCAGCTCCAGCTGCTAGCATTAGCAAGCTGCACATCATGGCAGATAATATGAATGTTGTCAACCGGAAAATGAAAAAAAAAAAAAAAGAGCTTCCCCTCCTTGAAAGACCAGCAGCCGCCACTGCCTGAAATCTTACCAAAAGTATGTAACACTGAAATTATTTCTTTGATACATTGCAATGGATCTTATTTGTAAAGCAGCATGTCATCTGCATATAAGGATAACTTAATTTCCAATCCCCATCTACTAATACCATGTATTGAGGGTGTTGATTTCAGGACAAGGGATAGGGGTTCTATCGCTAGAGTGAATAATAGAAGGCTCAATGGGCAACCCTGTTTGGTACCTCTAGATTGAGGAAAAGTGTAATTACTGAGGCTTGAGGGAAGGAATAAAGAAGTTGGATCCACTTGATGAACGTTTTACCAAAACCACATTTCTTCAAAACAAAAAAAAGAAAATCCCATTCTACGCGGTCGAAAGCTTTCTAAATACTCCCTTTGGTCAGAAAATAGGGTGGGGACTTCTAAGGTTTTAAAGAAATTTTGAAACAGTGATGTGTCTTTAAGTGATTCGGAGTTGTACAAATCAAAATAGAATTTTTTAAAAGTATCACTTATTTGTGGGGGGTCTGTTGTGATTTCCCCTGTTGTATCTTCAATTTGTGATATGAACGTGAAACGTTATACTATGAGGATTCAAATAGCGCCAAGGATTCATGGTATGAAAAATTCTGAGAACTTACAGGCCATTTTAGAGAGAGTATGCATTTTAGGGTTGGATCTGTCCAAGTTTGGATTCATAACACAATTTCTCCCCCTAGGATCAAAAGGTGAGTATTAAGGTCAGGTAGCTGACAGACAAGCCTCTGCACAAAAGTTAGGAGCATATAGATTCACCAATAATACAGGTATATGAAAAAGCTGCCCATACACTATAACATAGCAGCCTTGTGGATCAGATATAAAGCTAGATGAAGTAAATATTTTTTTTTAATGTATTATTGTTGCTGTACCGCTTGCTTTGGTGTTGAAGCTAGAATGAAATATTTGCCCCACCTATTGCTTCTTTAAGCGCAGTTGATCTGAATTGCGGAAAGTGCATTTCCTGGAGAAATGCAATATCATAATAATATTTGACCTCCTTTAACTGGGCCATTAAGTCCTTTAACATTCCATGATATGAACCTGGCGGCCAACCCACCCAGCCATTTATAATTTGCAGATCAACTCTCATCGATGTGGTCTACCAGCGTTGTGTACAGGGCACTTTAGGCAGAAAATTGTTGAAGAAGTCACGAAGACTGAGAAGAACCTACCCCTCGTTAAAAATATGATGCAGACCACGCTGAGCTTGACGGCCATCTTCCTGGGCTGATGGCCTCATTCAGACAGAAGGCGTCCAAAACTGGGAAGACAGCAGGTGCTTTGGCAACCTCCCTTTCCTCTCCAAGATCCTTGAGAAAGCAGTCGCCAACCAGCTATGTGACTTTCTTCATAACAATAGTTTATATGAGGATTTTCAATCAGGTTTTAGAACACATCATAGCACAGAGACGGCACTGGTGAAAGTTACAAATGACCTCCTAATCGCTTCTGACAAAGGACTTGTCTCTGTCCTGGTCTTACTAGATCTTAGTGCTGCATTTGATACCATTGATCATCACATTCTACTACAGAGACTGGAACACTTAATTGGCATTAAAGGACCCGCATTAAACTGGTTTAAGTCCTATTTATCGGATCGATTTCAGTTTGTACATGTTAATGATGAGTCATCACTGTATACCAAGGTTAGTCATGGTGTTCCTCAAGGCTCCGTGCTTGGACCCATACTATTCACCTTATATATGCTCCCTCTAGGAAATATAATTCGGAAACACTCCATAAACTTTCATTGTTACGCAGATGATACCCAGTTATACCTATCAATAAAGCCAGATGAAACCAATCAGCTTACTAAACTCCATGCATGTCTCAAGGACATCAAGACCTGGATGACCTGCAATTTTCTGCTGTTAAATTCAAATAAAACCGAAGTTATAGTACTTGGTCCTAAACACCTTAGAGATGCATTATCTAATGATATAGCTAGTTTGGATGGCATTAACTTGGCCTCCAGCACCACCGTCAGGAATCTGGGAGTTATCTTTGATCAAGATATGTCCTTCAACTCCCACATAAAACAAATTTCAAGGTCTGCATTTTTTCATCTACGTAACATTGCAAAAATCAGGCCCATCCTGTCTCAAAAAGACGCAGAAAAGCTAGTCCATGCATTTGTTACTTCCAGGCTGGACTATTGTAATTCTCTATTATCAGGCTGCCCTAACAAGTCTCTAAAGAGTCTCCAGCTGGTCCAGAATGCTGCAGCACGTGTACTGACAGGAACTAAGAAAAGAGATCATATTACTCCTGTATTGGCCTCTCTGCACTGGCTCCCTGTAAAATCAAGAATAGAGTTTAAAATCCTTCTCCTCACTTACAAAGCTGTTAATGGTCAGGCACCATCATATCTCCAGGAGCTCATACTACCCTATCACCCAACTAGAGCATTACGCTCCCAGAACGCAGGATTACTTGTAGTTCCTAAAGTCTCCAAAAGCAGAATGGGAGCCAGAGCCTTCAGTTATCAAGCTCCTCTTCTGTGGAACCATCTTCCTGTTTTGGTCCGGGAGGCGGACACCCTCTCTACCTTTAAGACTAGACTTAAGACCTTCCTTTTCGATAGAGCTTATAGTTAGGGCTGGCCCAGGCCCGTCTTGGACCAGCTCTTAGTTATGCTGCTATAGGCCTAGTCCAGGGGACAAATGACACACTGAGCTTCTCTCTCCTCCTCTCCTCTCCATCTGTATACATTATGCTTGTATACATGCCCCATCTCTGCATGTCACTGACTTCACTTCTTCCCCGGAGTCCTTGTGCTTTCTAGTCCTGCAGGCTCTCATGGATCCTTGCCGCGCCCGGGTCGTGGATCGTGGATGCGCCTACCAGAGGTGGGAATTGTGGAGTCATCAAGTCATCTCCATGCCATGTATTTGTTCTGTTCATGCACTAAACCAGCCGAGTCCAATCAGCACAGCTCTTCAGCCAGGAAGGTGAGCTAATTAGTGAATGCACCTGGTTCAGTGACTGAGCAGAACAAATACATGGCATGGAGATGACTTGATGACTCCACAATTCCCACCTCTGGCGCCTACTGCTATGGCCCTGCCTGATCATGGATGCGCCTACTGCCATGACCCTGCCTGATCGTGGATGCGCCTACTGCCATGGCCCTGCCTGACACCCACCACTACTGTCGCTAATATTAGTCATATCTCTGTTACATACGTTCCACTACTATTATTGTAATGCATTACTACATACTATCCTTACCGTTAACCACTACTACTGTTATCACTAGTAATCACATTTCCATGTGCATTTCATTGTTGTTGCTGTGATGCCTCTTTGTGTGCTTTCATTCCTGTCAACCATCCATTATAATTGTATACATTGTGATCTCGTTGATCTGCTCTGTACATGCGACATCTATTGCACGTCTGTCCGTCCTGGGAGAGGGATCCCTCCTCTGTGGCTCTTCCTGAGGTTTCTTCCGCATTTTTTTTTCCCTGTTAAAAGGGCTTTTTTGGGGGGGGCAAGTTTTTCCTCACTCGAATCGAGGGTCGAAGGACAGAGGGTGTCGTCTCTGTACAGATTGTAAAGCCCTCTGAGGCAAACTGTGATTTGTGAATTTGGGCTATACAAATAAAATTTGATTTGATTTGATTTGGCTGAAATTTTAAAAATCCACAATGAACAGGTGAAGAGATTATTATACATTTCACAGGTTGAACCTCTGTAAAGTTCAATGATTTCAATGAGCTTTGGAATTATACAATTTGTCCACTGTTTTTGCTAATTGTGAAACAGGTTATTTTTTGATATATGTTCTGATTGGACTGTTTAAAATCAGGTTTGTTCAGTAAAGGTCACAGAATGTACACTTCTATTTTTATCGTTATAGGAATTACATGATATCGACACCAGGCGTACCACTGTTCTCCATGCTCTTTTTGTACATCTGCACGAGGAACCTTTAAGAACCTGCTCAGGGAGTACCACTCTATATTAAGTGAACGGTTCATCAAAATACAAACGTGTTTTAGCATTTACCGTTGTTCAGTCTATACATCCATATAGTTTGTGTGATTTGGAGAGGTTTGGTCTCTTTTCCTTCACTACAAATGAACTGGATTGGTGTTGTTTTGTTCAAAGTGACACAGAAGTTTAGTAAAACCTTCACCTTTATATGTTGAGCTTGAGCTTAGTATCAGTCTGTCTCCTGCCACTTAGGTTCACTGGTAACTCGGCTGATTCCTGTGTGCAGAACACAGATCTTCTTTTTTTCACCTCTTCATGTGTAGTCTGTTCACAAAACAACTCTCAAAAACATTGTTCTGACTAAAATAGGAAGAACTTACAAATATAACTCAATTGGCATCAAAAAATATTGCCACAAAATCTTGTTGGGTAGAGCTTTGTTGGTGTGCAGCAAGATTCTTTGACATGAACATTTTTGAAATTGTCCTGCACATGACCATCAAATATTGACTGAATTGATATCAAATAAGGAAGCATCGGTCTTCATTTTTTTTTCAAAGCTGACTGCTCAGTTCTAAATCATTGCAATGTAGTTTCTTATTAAGGATACTTTTTGACAATTTATATTTCTTCCCAATACCTTATTCAATTGGTGTAGAGGCAAGATAGATAGATAGATAGATAGATAGATAGATAGATACCACGGGGGAAATTCAGATGCCATTGACGGCACAGCAGACTGGTTACAGACAGGACATATTACAGACTAAAAGCAGCATAACAAGAGAACTTTAATATGAGATGAGATGAAAACAAAGTATAACAGTATAACAACATAACAGATGAGAACAGAAAAAAATGTTACACTGTCACTCAACATCATAGTGCCACTGAGTCACAGAGGGTCAATTACGATTGGCCCCTTACGATCATCATTTTTTAATCAACATCAGTATCTTCATCTACATCTGAGTCTGTCAGGTGTGCAGGGGGCTCTTCCTCACTGCATTGGTTGGCACAGGTTTGTGCACTTCAGCCCATTGTTGAGACATGTGCACTCTGGTAGTTTGCATGACCTCACACACTTGCAGGATAGCAACTGCAAGACAGCATCTGGTGCTGGGGAACCACGCATCCACTGTATATCCAGCTCCCCTTCATCATTTGTGGTCCATCCATGGTGCTTGGGGCTTGGTACAGATGGCTGGGTTTGAAGAGACCGTATCCAGATAGCAGCCTGATAGTTGGCACGAATTAAATGCATAAATAAGCAATCCTGACATGGTGGAAGCTGGCTGGACTCTACCTTTCCACGTCTGGTGCAGAAAAGTTGGTAGCGAAGAAGATTGACATCTGTAGTGTGCGTAGAGGGTACATACATGTGGCAAGTGATTTCCTCAAGGTTCTTGAAGAGCTCATCGGAGACAGTCCAAGCACGGCCCAGCTCAAGGCAGGCTCCCTGTTATGTCCTGTCTGATTTCAATCGTTTGAAGGTGCCCATTTTCCCACATCCTGCAAATGCACTTACCGTGTCGCAAACGGTGAACGCATGCATGCCAATCAAGGACCAGCCACACTTTCACCGAGTGATTGACAAAGTTTAGTGATGTCCAGAAATCTTGTCCTATTCTGTGTGCCGCATTTTTGGTACACAGGGCACTGGATGTCCTTGCTGAAACCAAGAGACAGCACCAGAACATCTGTGTCATCAGCTATGATGATCGCTGCCTTGTAGCCAGACTCTGCTGCATGGAAATCATGGAAAGCATGCAATAGCATGCGGGTGTCAGCTTCCTCCGGAGAAGATCTCAATTGTGTTACCTCCTCCCACTGGTCCTTAGTGATTTTGAAGCAGACTTCTTCACAAGTAGCATACAGTGTCTTGCCCTGTAGTTTATCTCTGTGCTCAGGCCATTTCCATTCCTCCACCAAGAACTTGATGAGACTGGCTTTGTTGGCAGTGCTGCAGAGAAGTTTCCTCCACTGCTGAATATTGTGGCCAGAAACTATGTTTTTGAACTGGATCCCCATGTCTGCACCTCTGTTTGCCCTTTCTGAATGTTTGATTGACATGTCCTTGTAAACATCAAAGACAACATCACCACCTTCATGCAAGACCTTGGCTAAGGTTGATTCTGCCAGCTGTGCAAATGTCTTGTCGTTCCCTTTCATTTTTTGCACCAGGCTCATTCCATCGATGATGGTTGTTGATGGTTTGGGGATTACTTCTGCTGGGGCAACACTCTTCTCCAACTCTCTGGCAAGAGCTGCCTTGTTCGTTTCACGCAGAGATCCATCCGCATTAGCTAGGGTCCATTGCACTGGTCCCAGGGGATGTGCCAACACATCTCTCATGTGTAGTTCTTGGCTCTGGGCCACCAGAATCATGTGGCCAAACAGATTCCTATCAGCCTTCAGAACTACATCCTTGGCTTGCCCTTTGTCGCGTGTTTTTTCCCCAATTTTTGAGAATGTTTTCAGCTTCTTCTTTGTGATTGTGTCATAAAACTTTGTAGTTGGTGGAGTTGTCTCAAGACGTTCATGTTTGAAAGCTTGAAAGGCTTGCTCTATCTTAAAAATATAGTTCAAAAGAAGTCACTAAACAATGCAACATGCTTCTGTAGATACTCATAAAAAAAGAAGAGAGAAAAAGGCAGCTGGTCTAAGCTTTTATTTAGGCAATTTATGCAAGTTATTTCTTGTACAGTAAGTAAGTTTAATTTGTTTAGCATGAATAAATGTTACCTTTTTTTAATGTTTGCCTTTGTGTGATTACATCATTGGAATCAGTTTGTTTAAAAATCACATTATCTTATACAAACTATTGTTTTGATGCCATAATTTGCAAGTTGTAAGTTTTTCCCTGTTTGTTTTAGAAGCCTAGTATATTTTCATAGCTTTGTTTTTCCTCCCTTTTGGAGTGATTTTGCTTTCATACAGTTTTCTAACCTAGCCGTGCAGTGCAGTTTAATTTTGTAGCCTCACTTTGTTTCCCTCCTTTAGGAGCGTTTTTTGTTGTACATTTTCATAGTTATCCCTCTGTAGAGAAGAGTAGATCAGTCTTTAATTTTGCCCTCCCTTTTGGAGTGATTTTGTGTTCCGTCTTGGTTTGTTTCGTTTTCTGTGTTTTGTCTGTTTTTGCCCAGAGTCTAGCTATAGAAGGTTTCATAGCCTATTTATTTATCACTCTGTCTTAAGAGCAAAGAAGACGATTTTTCAGAATAAAAGCTTGTTTGTTCTTTAAACCTCTGCATCTGAGTCCTCCTTTAAGCCCAGGCCTGACAACCTTGCTATCTGACTGAAACAAAACTGTTCATATGACAGTACATTACAGTATAATGTTTCTAGTTCATTGAATCGTCTAGTTCATGACTAATATATACTTACCTTTGCGCTGGACCTGCAGGACTTAATTGAAGGAGAGATGATTTGTCAACAAATTCTTAATTGAAAATAAAATCATAAAAATGGGTTTCAAAAAGAATGAAATTGAACTCTGATATTTGTAGAAACCACAGATTAGTTTGTGATTATTATCTCTCTTTCATTGATTCAGGACAAGTGTGATGAGCCAGAGCTTGGAGATGTTGCAGTGGCCCTCCTGACAGTCATCAGTGACAATACCACAAGTCCAGTTTACTACCAGCCTGTGAAAATTCCTGTCATCATTGAAAGCCTCCCCAGACTTGGTGATGTCTTCCTGTTAATGTTTGGATTGATCTATGCACTACACCTCAGTTATCCCAAAGGACTGACCAACACTTTTGAATTCACTCAGAAGGTTTTATTTGGTCTGGAAGATGGTAAACCCAGGTTGCAGACTCTTAGGAATGATTTGATGATACATGTGTAGAAATTTGTCTGAAAGGGGGTGTGGGATGGGCCACTATTAAAGACATTTGCCCTCTAGTTCAAAGTGCTTTCCCTCTGTTAAAACAATGCCTTAAAAAGTATCCATCTGCTCTACTCTGCAGGTTTTCAGCCAGGTGGTCCAAACTACACAATGTGCCTTTGTACTTGTTAATGTAATGCTAATGTAACACTAATGTAACACTTGTACTTGACCGTTGAGGGTTGGGCAAGATGAACCAAAGTACACAGTGCATTTTATACTTGTTAATGTAATGGAGTTACATTTCAGAGTTTTAGAGTTAAAGGGTTCATAAACAGTTTGGAACTTTTGTAATTTAATCAAAGTTGCTGCCATGTTGCTCTATTTAGGATTTAGCCAGCTAGCCAAAATAATTTTATTGGGCCTACAACTAAAGATTATGTTTATTATCAATGTTTCTGTCGTTTGGTGTCTCGATTTATCAATTAGTTGTTTGGTTCATAAAATGTCAGAAAATGGTGAAATATGTCTTTCACTGTTTCCCAGAGTAGAGAGGCTTGAATAAGAGAAATTGGACTTTCCTTTTAAAAAGGGCTCAAAACCATTAATTGATTATCAAAATAGTTGGCAATTAATTTAATACTTAGCAACTAATCGATTTATCTACTTATTGTTGCAGCTCTACATTTTATGTACTTGAAGAACGATTATTTTTCTGTCTGCAGTGTTTTAAATGGGAGAAGGCAAGAAAATACTGTTCAATAGCAGACATTTAGAACTTTTAGACATTTTAAGTTCGTTGTACTCAATGTTATTGAGGCTATCACGACTGGGTGACAACAAACGTATTGACTCAAAAGCACAACTTACACAGAGTTCCGATTTAAGTAAAAGTCTTTACTTTGCAAGGTTCGGTACACAGGTGATCAGTCAGAGAAGGCAAACAAATCTGGAAGGCAGGAGTCAAAAAAACAAAAAACACTCAATCACTGGAAATAAGGCTGGAACACAGTATGGAGACAAAAGACGAACTGGCAACGGACAGGGGAAACAGGTACTGGTGTACTGGTGTATATATATACAACAGAGGGAACAGGTAATAGGGAACAGGTGAATGTAATCAGGGCGGGGGAAGACAATCACGGTGGAGGGAGAACCCACAAGGGCAGGGAGAGGGGATCTGAAATGAGAGGAAAGGTAAATACTACAAAATAAAACAGACAGTGGTAAACATAAACTATAACACAGAGCGAGACATGACAGAGGCAATGAGTTACCACAAAATTTTGAGTCACATGCTTTTGCGACACACAAACTTGTGTGTAATTAAAACAATTACCAAAGAGAATAATACATATTAAATTTATTTAACATAAAATAGTGTGTTCAGTTAAACTTAATCCCATGGATGGAAAACTGAAAACTTTAAGCACTTTAATTTAACTGTAGTCAAATGGTGCATGTAGCATGTAATCCAAATATTTAAGTTCTGAAAACAGCTGACTTTTAAGTTCACCAATTTAAATAGACTTATAGACTCGGCTGTTTCATAAAGTAACTAATAAATGCCCTTAATTACCAGAGATGAACCTGAAAGATATCTGTATATCTACAGTATTTATGCATTTATTAACAATAATATCATTGTAAAAAAATGGTAAAGCTGATAACTGACTTAACTGATTTTGACTGTAAAACATGCTCTATATATATTTTTTTTTTTTTACAGTTTAATCTTTCTACAATCAATCATTATGATTACTGGAACAGTTAGTTACCAAAGAGTCCAGCCTTCTCTGCCGCGCTCCAGAACAGGGAATGTGATGATGGCGCAGCGCTCAATGGGGAAATATTGATTTAAGATTTGAGTTGGCAGATCTTTTTTTACAACTGAAAGGTGTTTCTGGAATAATTATTACACCTCACTACAAGCGCAAATACGGAAGTGCAAGTATACAAGTAACACTGCTGGTTTGAATTATGAAAACGTGCTCACGAAAATTTTCTCATGAGCGTTTTCATAAACCTCGTATAGTATTTTTATTATAGTGAAGTCAAATCAAATCAAATCAAATCAAATTTTATTTGTATAGCTCAAATTCACAAATCACAGTTTGCCTCAGAGGGCTTTACAATCTGTACAGAGACGACACCCTCTGTCCTTCGACCCTCGATTCGAGTGAGGAAAAACTTGCCCCAAAAAAGGCCCTTTTAACAGGGAAAAAATGCGGAAGAAACCTCAGGGAGAGCCACAGAGGAGGGATCCCTCTCCCAGGACGGACAGACGTGCAATAGATGTCGCATGTACAGAGCAGATCAACGAGATCACAATGTATTCAATTATAAGCGATGGTTGACAGGAGTGAAAGTACACAAAGATGTATTACAGCAATAATGATGAAATGCACATGGAAATGTGATTACTAGTGATAACAGTAGTAATGATCAATGGCAAGGATGGTCTGTAGCAATGCAGTACGATAATAGTAGTGGAACGTATGTAACAGAGATGTGACTAATATTAGCGACAGTAGTGGTGGGTGTCAGGCAGGGTCATGGCAGTAGGTGCATCCACGATCAGGCAGGGCCATAGCAGTAGGCGCATCCACGATCAGGCAGGGCCATAGCAGTGGGCGCATCCCCGATCAGGCAGGGCCATAGCAGTGGGCGCATCCACGATCCACGACCCGGGCGCGGCCAGGATCCAAGGGAGCCTGTAGGACTAGAAAGCACAAGGACTCTGGGGAAGAAGCAAGTCAGTGACATGCAGAGATGGGGCATGTATACAGGCATAATGTATACAGATGGAGAGGAGAGGAGAGGAGAGGGGAGGAGAGAGAAGCTCAGTGTGTCATTGTCCCCCGGACTAGGCCTATAGCAGCATAACTAAGAGCTCGTCCAGGACAGGCCTGGGCCTGTCCTGGACCAGCCCTAACTATAAGCTCTATCGAAGAGGAAGGTCTTAAGTCTACTCTTAAAGGTAGAGAGGGTGTCCGCCTCCCGGACCAAAACAGGAAGATGGTTCCACAGAAGAGGAGCTTGATAACTGAAGGCTCTGGCTCCCATTCTACTTTTGGAGACTTTAGGAACTACAAGTAATCCTGCGTTCTGGGAGCGTAATGCTCTAGTTGGGTGATAGGGTAATATGAGCTCCTGGAGATATGATGGTGCCTGACCATTAACAGCTTTGTAAGTGAGGAGAAGGATTTTAAACTCTATTCTTGATTTTACAGGGAGCCAGTGCAGAGAGGCCAGTACAGGAGTAATATGATCTCTTTTCTTAGTTCCTGTCAGTACACGTGCTGCAGCATTCTGGACCAGCTGGAGACTCTTTAGAGACTTGTTAGGGCAGCCTGATAATAGAGAATTACAATAGTCCAGTCTGGAAGTGCAAATACAAATGCATGGACTAGCTTTTCTGCGTCTGAAGTGTAATAATTATTCCATTTAGTTACCAAAGAGTCCAGCCCCCTCCGCTGCGCTCCAGGACAGGGAATGATGGCACAGCACTCAATGGGGAAATGTTGATTTAAGGTTTGTGTTGGCTTATATTTTTACAACTGAAAGGTGTTTATGGAATAATTATTACACTCCTCATTGTGAGTCCTATTGTCGGGCATTATTTGGACACGTCAAGAAAAAAAACTTAAACGTTTCTCGTGAGACGAGATATTTTCTTGTGAGTACAAGAAAGTATCTCGTGCTCACGAGCTCGGCCGGGGGGCTCAACGGGCTGGAAGAGACGGGTTTCAGCAGAAACACATGAAAGGAGGGGTGTACTTTTAATGATGCCGGGAGTTTGAGGCGAGTCCCCACAGGATTTATCATCCTTTCTCGATATACCTGGGAGCCAGTTTACAGGTGTCCATCTGAAGAGACCGACGCCCCGATAGCTTGACAGAAAGCCCTCCAAACCTGCAACACAAACTGCGGCCCCTGGTCTGACACAATGTCCACAGGGATCCCAGGAAGTTTGAACACATGCAGGACGAGGAGACTCGCGGCCTCTAAGGCTGAGGGGAATTTGGGTAGGGGAACAAAATGAACAGCCTTAGAGAACCTGTCCACAATGGTGAGTATCGGCAAGTTACCTTCGGAGGGAGGCAGGCCCGTGACAAAGTCCACAGCGATGTGTGACCAGGGTCGGTGGGGGACAGGCAGTGGTCGGAGAAATCCGGCAGGTGCACGGTGGGAGGCTTTGCTGCAGGCGCAGACGGAGCAGGCAGAGACAAACGCCTTTGTGTCAGCGTACAATGTGGGCCACCAAAAACACTGTCGGATGAGAGACAGAGTCCTATGAAAACCCGGGTGACACGCCACTTTAGAGGAATGCTCCCCCGGTAGCACCTGGGACCTGGTGGTGTCCGGGACAAACATCCAACCAGGAGGACAGTCATTCGGGGGAGGTTGTGTGTACTTTGCCGTTTTGATGGACCGCTCAATATCCCACCTGGCTGCAGCAACCACACACCGGGGGGGTATGATGGGCTCTCATCTGCGTCCTCCTCATTGGAGATGGAGAACTGACGAGAGAGGGCATCAGGCTTGGTGTTCCTGGAGCCTGGACTGTAGGAGAGGGCGTAGTGGAAACGTCCTAGGAACAGTGCCCAGTAAGCCTGGCGGGAGTTCAGTCGCTTGGCCGAGCATAGGTAGGTGAGGTTTCGATGATCGGTCCAAAGGAGGAAGGGGTGAGCTGCTCCTTCCAGCCAGTGTCTCCACTCTTGGAGGGCGAAGATGATGGCCAACAGCTCCCGATTACCCACATCATAATTTCTCTCAGTGGGGGAGATGAAGAGAAAAACACAGAGAGAGGCACAGGGATGTAGCTTTTGATCTGAGGGCGTTCGCTGTGATTAAACCGCTCCAACTCCGGTGTCCGAGGCATCCACCTCCAACACAAACTGGAGACCAGGGTCCGGATGTGCGAGGACCACGGCAGTGGAGAACAGTTTTTTTAAGTGGGCAAACAGCCCCCTCTGCTTCAGGTGTCCAAAGGTAGGGGAGCTTGGTGGAGGTGAGCCGAGTAAGCGGAGCAGCCACCCGGCTGTAGTCACGAATAAAACGGCGATAAAAGTTATCAAATCCCAGGAAGTGTTGGAGTTGCTTTCAACTTTCTGGGACCAGCCAATTGGTCACCGCCTGCACTTTAGATGGATCCGTCCTCAGCTGCCCCTGCTCTGTGACGAACCCCAGGAAATTCAGTGAGGTCGAGTGGAAAAGACATTTTTCAGCCTTAACAAACAGTTTATTCTCCAGTAGCCTTCGTAGCACCGTCCGAACATGCTGAATATGCTCCTCAAGGGTCCGGGAAAAGATGAGTATATCATCCAGATATACAAAAACATAGCAATTGAGCATGTCCCGGAGGACGTCGCTCACAAGGGATTGGAAAACAGCTGGGGCGTTGGTAAGACCGAATGGCATGACTAGATACTCAAAGTGGCCCAAAGGTGTATTGAAAGCCATCTTCCACTCGTCTCTGGTACGCATATGTTTAACCCTCTGTAGTCTATACAGGGCCTCAGCGATCCATCCTTTTTCCCCACAAAAAAAACCCCTGCCCGCACAGGCGAATAGGATGGACAGATAAGACCAGCAGCTAGGGAGTCCCAGGTGTAGACCTCCATGGCATCCCGTTCTGGACGAGAGAGAGTCATAAGGTCAGTTGGGCGGTAATGAAAGTGCGCGGTCTTTACTTTACCTGGTAGGGGGCAGGGACAGAGGTGAGGTCAGGATGTGTAGGGACAGTAGGAGTGACATTGACACAGGCAGGGGCAGCAGAATTAAGGCAATTTGAGTGACAGTGAACACTCCAGCCTTCAATCTTGGAAGATGACCAGTCAATCTGGGGGTTATGTAATCTTAGCCATGGAAGACCAAGAACTACAGGTGATTGAGGTGAGGGAATAATGAATAGTTGAATCTTCTCACTGTGGTTGCCAGACAGGAGGAGAGTCAAAGGGACAGTGCGGCGAGTGACGTGAGCTAATAACCTTCCGTCAAGAGTAAAAACCTCTTTTGGTGCAGAGAGGGGGAGTGTAGGAATGTGGGATTGATTTACCATGTCAGTGTCAATGAAGTTGTCGTCTGAACCTGAGTCGACGAGCACCTGCACGGGGAGAGTCTGTAGGGACCAAGAGAGGGTGCCCTGGAGCTGGATCCAAGAGGGGGACGTAGTAGACGTGGTGGTTCCGGGCTTTTGGTCAAGTGGGGCAAAGCAAGATAATATGTCCAGTCTCACCACAGTACAGGCTGAGTCCGTCCTGAAGCCTCCCTCTCTCAGCCTGTTGTCTAGATGAATGGAAAGTGAAATTAACTCTTCTAAGGAGGAGGTCTCATCACGGGCCGCTAATTCATCCTGTATATTATCAGCTAATCCCTGTGAGAACACCCCCTGCAGTGCAACCTCATCCCACCCACTCTCTGCAGCTAAAATTCTGAAATTAATTGTGAAATTAGCTACTGAATCTGCCCCTTGTTTGAGGGAGAGCAACCACTTAGAAATCTCCTTCCCTTGTACAGGGAGATCGAATATCTTAAGCAGCTCGGCGGAAAATAGGTGAAATTAATGACAAAAGGGGGCCTGGGACTTGGAGGCAGCTACAGCCCACTTGGCTGCTCTATCACATAATAGGCTCTGAACAAAAGCAATCTTTGATTTATCAGTGGCATACAGTAGGTACTACTTCACAGTGGCCATTTCACTCGCGGGGAGCGAGATTCACGCAACGCGTGAAATGTAAGTGACAACTGTAGCCACTAGGTGGAAGCATAGTACTGAATTGCAGCTCAAACGATTTTGGGACAATTCCACATTTGACCACAATGTAGCTGCAATGGAGAGTGGCGCTGTTTTAGGCTACAGGTAGAGTGAATGGAGAGGGGGACTGCTAAACCGTATCAGATTGATTCAGACTGATTGTTTCACAGCAGTGGAACACCTCAATTATCTGGGTGACCTTGGATAATCACTTGTGCTTTCTTTGTTTTACAGTAGAGCTCAAATATGGACATTAGTTGTTTTTTAAGGAACATTTGTTTACTGGTAAAATTGCCGACCTGAATTATTGTCCCAGTCCACCCCTGTGAGCCTATATCACGGCCTGACTGGATGTTGCTTAAATATAAGAATAGCCTATAATAATATCTGATACCCTAAAGACATCTGAGGTTGTGATTTTGCTCGCTCGCTGCAGCCACGGCTAAGCGGAGGCAGAAACAATTACGCCACAGCCTACAGAAGTTTCAACGTCCATACAAGCATTTAAGAAATGATTCTTACCAGTTCCATAATTCAGAGAGGATTTTTAGTCAACGAAAAAATGCATAAAGATCAGTTTTTAGGTTGAAGACACAACAGCAGCACGTATGTCCAGACGCTGATGTGTGTCAGCTGGGGCAGCAGGTCGGTGATCCATAAGACACATGAGAGCATCATGACTGATGTATAGCTCCCCTGGTAGAGCAGCTCCCTCAGTAAGGTGAATCATCCACTAGTATGGGTTCGAATCTCAGTATAGGTTGTACCTTTAGTTAATGTGTTTTCTTTTCTCATCATCATTATGATCACATATGGCTCCAAGTTTGAGCAAATAAATGAGCAAATGAGCATTAATTCTCCGCCAGGCCGCGGCACCAGCTTTCCTGCTTGTGTACATAAACTACATTAAATTCTGACACCACAACTGTAGCGTACCGAATATCAATAGATGATAACCAGAAAAAAAATGTTCTATCGATCTGATTCACTGGCTTCATGGACGTCGGAACTATTTTCTGAGAGGGGGGGCGGGATTTTTGTTGGGCGGGGCAGGGGAAGCGCGCACTTTTATCAATGATTAAGGCTTTGATTTGAAGTTATTTTATAATGGCGTGCAGTTATAAGAGAACAAGAATGGATGAACACGGCATCTTTATTGTTAAGAAAATTAAACTTTGATAACTAAATCAAGCCATTTAAGGAACATAACAGCATTATTTGTACCCTTGAATGAAAAAAAGAAAAGTCTGCGCTCCTGACTCAGGGCTTTCATGCATATCCAAAAGTGGACTTTCTTTCTTTCTTTCAGTTGTGGTGTCAGAATTTAACACAAATATTTGTGCTTTCTATTCCTTATATGTGATGTCTGTGGGAATAAAAAGCACTGATAATTACATTATTACATCATGTCATTTTTAGTAGTTAAAGTCACTGCATATAAAAACGATTCATCAAAATCAGTTAAATGTAAAATGTATTGTAGGCTAATTATCAGTGCTTTTTATTCCCACAGACATCATGTCAGGATCTGGTTATTATAGATTCAATATTTATCATCACAGTAACAGAGTTACATACATTGGCAGCTGTAAACACTCATAAAAACAATAGAAAAATAGGCTACATACGTGGGTTTGTTGCCTACCTGTTTACTAAACATATAAGGAGTAGTTAACGTTTATAATCATCAGAGAACGTTACAGACATTGTTTTTGGTACGTCTGTTTACCAGATATATTCGTACGTGTGTGAATGTGTAAATGAGAGGCTTTAACTTAAAGCACTTTGTAGAAGGAGCTTTATAAAGTCCACTCCATGACTTCGACGTACCATTCAGCGCTCAGTAAAGCGTCTATGTATATAAATATGTATATCTATGGCTAGTTCCCGATATATCTAACACAGCAAGAAAGGCGGGACTTGAGGCAGAACAGCCAATCATCAGCCGGTTACACTGAAAGCCGGTGTCATGTTTGAAGCAACAACAGGAGCGGGAGGGGGAGAGGAGGCATCCGCAGCGCAGACAGAGCGGCCAGAGAAACTGAGCGACTGTAGTAAGATTTGAGCAGGAGGGAATGCTAATGTTAAGGCATCTGGAATAAGTTCACTGAACTGGAAAGACCACATCCATCCCCCACACTTTTGAAAAGCTTGCTACGCCAGTGACACCACAACTGAAAGAAAGAAAGCCAGTGAATCAGATCAATAGAACGTTTTTTTTTCTGGTTATCATCTATTGATATTCGGTATGCTACAGTTGTGGTGTCAGAATTTAACACAAATATTTGCGCTTTCTATTCTACACAAGCAGGAAAGCCGCGGCCCGGCGGAGAATTAATGCTCATTTGCTCATTTATTTGCTCAAACTTGGAGCCATATGTGATCATAATGATGATGAGAAAAGAAAACACATTAACTAAAGGTACAACCTACACTGAGATTCGATCCCATACTAGTGGGTGATTCTGCTTACTGAGGGAGCTGCTCTACCAGGGGAGCTATACATCAGTCATAATGCTCTCATGTGTCTTATGGGTCACCGACCCGCTGCCCCAGCTGACACACATCAGCGTCTGGACATACATGCTGCTGTTGTGTCTTCAACCTAAAAACTGATCTTTATACATTTTTTCGTTGAGTAAAAATCCTCTCTGAATTATGGAACTGATAAGAATCATTTCTTAAATGCTTGTATGGATGTGAAACTTCTGTAGGCTGTGCGTAAATGTTTCTGCCTCCGCTTAGCCGTGGCTGCAGCGAGCGAGCAAAATCACAACCTCAGATGTCTTTAGGGTCTTTGACGTGTGCACAAAAAAAGACCACAGTTAAACATAAAAGCAAAACGAAAACAGATGAACATAAAATGGGAATATCACAGATAAATACAAAATACAAAGAATAAGACCTTAAAAGACATTTAAAAGGCTTCATAGTGAGTTGCTGATGATGATGATGGCGGATGAATGATTTTTTTCACTAAGTTTGTCCTTGCTAGAGGGACCCTGTAGCGACAGGCTGAAGGAAGGAGCTGGAATGAGGTGTGGAGTGGGTGAGGTATTATTAGCTACATTCTTGTATTTAAGCAACAACAACCAGAAACATAAATCAGGTAACTCTGTCCATTCCCCGTTCATGGTCACTGCTCCCTGCTGCTGCATGTTGTCGTCCTCCTGCTCACAGATGCCACCTGGTGGTTGTTTGGGCACATTGCCGCTTCTCATGAAAACACAATTGATCCTTCACTAAAAAGGTGCGTGATTCTCGCGTGAACTCGGCCACAACGGAGTAGTACCTACTGTAGGTGCTGGGCTGTTGGTCAAACACTAGAGAACATTGATGTAAAAATTGTTCACAGCGACCTAACTCACCGGAGAACCTAGCCGGGATGGGAATGTATGGCTCACGAGTGGAGGAGGGGAGAGCCACAGGAGCAGGTGGTGAGGCAGCAGGTGGTGGCGATGGATCAGCAGTAGCGTAGTTTAGTTGAGACCATATTTGGTCCATGCGGCCTCCCAGTTGAGTGATGCTGGTGGTTAGTCCACGGAGAGCTTCCATAACCTCCCAGAGGGTCTGCTCATGGTGTCCGAGCATGACTCATTGAGAGGTGATGGCATTCTTCAGGTGTTCCGTCTCCGCTGGGTCCTTGTGGCCAGATTATTCTGTTGTGTTCAGGTTTTCTGCGGACCCAAATGCAGAGATTGGAGACAGTACTTTTCAGGTGGTGTGGTATAATATAACCACAGGTGAGTAGTTGGTGGTAAATGACAACTGGTAATAATTGCTGTGTTGTTAAACACAGCAATAGTTTCCGCGTCAATGACGTCTAAGATGAAAAGGTCCATAAAACTACACGAGCAGTATGGAGGAATATTACAAAGTTTTACGCCATTGATGCCCGTTATATGGATTTTTGCTGCAGGAGGGTACCCCCGCGGGTCTCCAGCTGCACTTTGAGGAATAAGAAACTACACCGGACATCAGCATGAGGGTGAGTCGATAATGACTGGATTTCATTCTAGAGTGAACTATTCCTTTTAAACATTACTGCACTCAGCTTTTGAGGACTCCTGGAGATTATTTCCTTATTTATTGGTGACTTTTTGAAACTCTGAGAAAACTTTTCGAACAAACAAAGAAGAAGAAGTCGAGACACGACAGTGGTAGCGAGAGTGAGGTGACCAGGCTGGCAGGTAGACAGGCAGGCAGGTAGGAAGGCAGGCGGGCAGGCAGGTAGGCAGGCAGGCAGGCGGTGCAGACCAAAGCCAGGGAGAAGGAACTTGGAGGAGCTGGCGAGCAGGAACAGAGCGGAATGGCGCTGACAGTTTCTGTAGGGTGAGCCAACAGACAGGAACACAATTCTGAGGCACAATGTAATCACCGCACAGGACGGAATAATCTGGCGCTGAAGCAGTGAAGAGACCAGACCACTTTGCTGCTGTTGCTGCTGCTGCCATGCCCACAGACACACACTGGAAAGGGAGCAGGTGAGGGAGAAAACGGATGGGGAGAAGGTAGACAGGGAAAAAACAGAAACAGGACAAGGCAACTAGTTATTTCAACTGGAAATAACTGAAAGCAGCCTCTCTGAGTGTATGCCAGTGTTTCTGCTGCCTCAAGATTGCAATCCGCCATCACTGCGCCTGATCACACCTCACTTTAAGATCAACCCGCCCAGGGGTGCGCAGATGGGCGCAGGCACATTTGCTATTCACACAACGTTGGCGCTGGGTGTGAAAATGAACACTGCGTCGGTCTGAAACTAGCAATGACATTTGTGCTGTGCTGTGCGCTTTGCTTAAGATAAAGCCCTTCTTTAATTGTAGTGCAGTATTGTGCATTGTTGTACTGGTTACACAACGCTTGGCCCCTTTTGGATGAGGGCCCTCGCACCCCTCGCAATCCCTGACCCTCTGCCAACAAACACATTCAAAATGTATGTTTTCCAAAGTGTCTCCTGTCTGATCTGCTCTCCAGCTGCTGATTTGGTTCCTTTCTTTCTGACATGCATTGCATTCTGTGACATATTGAAACTTGAAATACAGCTAAGTTTAATACTTGTTAAATAAAATAATAATAAATAAATAAAAAGAACTTAAGTCAAAGTAAAATTACTGATTTGTAAAAATACTCAAGAAGTACACAAAAAACAGCTTCAGTCTAATCTGTCAGACCCCTGGTAAAAAGTGGCATCACACCGACAGGAAAAGTAACACCAGTCATCCCTGTATCCAGACAGTGTCAGATACAGATAGCAGACAGGAGAAGGAAGAAAGCAATAATAATGATAATGATGCATATGGTAGGCAAATAAAAGAACATCCTGATCATTGTTTGATGTGTGTGAAAGCGTCAAACAGAGCTGGGGATGAGTGGGTTAATATAAGGCTGAGGCTTTTTTCCTCTGTAGTTCAGAGGCTGCTGTGTGCCACCACCCCTGTAGAGAATACCACCTAATTACAAGCAGTATCAAGGCAGACTGCGCGGCTGTGTGTACGATGGTGTTTGTGTGTGTGTGTGTGTGTGTTAACACCGGAGAGTCTGTGTGTGCGAGTAATTACCCCCTACCAATAAAACAGGTCGTCTACAGCCTTCATGAAAGGAGAAGGGCAGCCTAATGGAGCGGTGTCAGGAACACAGACCACTTTAAACAAGACTGCTACTGGAGCCTCGTCACTCTTCATGTCTGTTTCTCTGCATGTCTTGACTAGCTACTGGAGGTATTTTTAGTACCTCATTTTCTAATCAGAAAACTTGAAAAATTATCTCCTTTTATTCCACCCCCTATTTTTATGAAAAAACTACCAAACTGAGTGTGAAAATAAAATTATAATAAGCTTTATTTGTATTACACCTGACATTTATACAAACACAACATTTCTTTGCCCAGCCATTCACAAATTTAACAGTCTTTGAGAATCAAACCACCAACATTCCAATTAGTGGATGTCTCACTCTAGTGATTTGGAAATAAGCAGACAGTAGGAAAGAAAATCTGTCAAGAGTATTCAAAAACATAAGCAAGACAGAAAAATATCAGTCAGACGACTTGAAAGCAGCAGGTACTAATAGTTGTGGCATTAGATGTCAGCTTTGAGTTAAAGCAGATGAGGTTCAACTGGCAGTCGCTGCAACTGTAGAAAGACTTTACTCATCCTTTTTATTAGAGACCAGAGATAAAGCAGGTAATGAAGGCAGAACTGTATGTATGGAGAAAATATATCAGATTATCATAGATGTACCAGTATCTGCTTGCATGTTGTCTGATATGCACCGATATGAAAACATTTGGTTTAGAAATTCTAATGCAGAAAAAGCTATAATTTATGAATCATAATTCTTAAAGGATAAGTTTCCCCCCATGCTGATGGAAAGTCGGGTGAAGTTTTGTAGTTGACATAAAATTTCTGGAGCTTCACAGAAAAACAGTGTTGCAGCATTCTCCTAAACAACTGAAGTAGCTGGAGACTTGTTGACGCTAACAAAAATGTATCCACCGTTTCCTGGCTCCTTTTTCTAAAGTTAGCTTAAGGGAAAAACTCTTTTTGGGCCCCAGTGCATCATGTGGCGATGTAGGTACGCGGTTTGGCGCCTGGCGCTTGTCCTGGGGGCTTGCTCTGGATGGGATGCACGCTAACAATTTTATCTTAGCAGCTACAGTGAAGATTTCAGCTTACAAAAGGGTGTAAATAACATATTTTCAAATTAGTTTGGGATCTCTCACTTCTGGAGACTTGGATTAGCTGTATGGAGCCATTTCAGTTTTGTTTTTTTCAAATCAAATCAAATCAAATAAAATAAAATTTTATTTGTATAGCCCAAATTCACAAATCACAGTTTGCCTCAGAGGGCTTTACAATCTGTACAGAGACGACACCCTCTGTCCTTCGACCCTCGATTCGAGTGAGGAAAAACTTGCCCCCCCAAAAAAAGCCCTTTTAACAGGGAAAAAAAAATAAATGCGGAAGAAACCTCAGGAAGAGCCACAGAGGAGGGATCCCTCTCCCAGGACGGACAGACGTGCAATAGATGTTGCATGTACAGAGCAGATCAACGAGATCACAATGTATACAATTATAATGGATGGTTGACAGGAATGAAAGTACATAAAGAGGTATTACAGCAATAATAATGAAATGCACATAATGGAAATGTGATTACTAGTGATAACAGTAGTAGTGGTTAACGGTAAGGATAGTATGTAGTAATGCATTACAATAATAGTAGTGGAACGTATGTAACAGAGATATGACTAATATTAGCAACAGTAGTGGTGGGTGTCAGGCAGGGCCATGGCAGTAGGCGCATCCACGATCAGGCAGGGCCATGGCAGTAGGCGCATCCACGATCCACGACCCGGGCGCGGCCAGGATCCATGAGAGCCTGTAGGACTAGAAAGCAAAAGGACTCCGGGGAAGAAGTGAAGTCAGTGACATGCAGAGATGGGGCATGTATACAAGCATAATGTATACAGATGGAGAGGAGAGGAGGAGAGAGAAGCTCAGTGTGTCATTTGTCCCCCGGACTGGGCCTATACCAGCATAACTAAGAGCTGATCCAAGACAGGCCTGGGCCAGCCCTAACTATAAGCTCTATCGAAAAGGAAGGTCTTAAGTCTAGTCTTAAAGGTAGAGAGGGTGTCTGCCTCCCGGACCAAAACAGGAAGATGGTTCCACAGAAGAGGAGCTTGATAACTGAAGGCTCTGGCTCCCATTCTGCTTTTGGAGACTTTAGGAACTACAAGTAATCCTGCGTTCTGGGAGCGTAATGCTCTAGTTGGGTGATAGGGTAGTATGAGCTCCTGGCGATATGATGGTGCCTGACCATTAACAACTTTGTAAGTGAGGAGAAGGATTTTAAACTCTATTCTTGATTTTACAGGGAGCCAGTGCAGAGAGGCCAATACAGGAGTAATATGATCTCTTTTCTTAGTTCCTGTCAGTACACGTGCTGCAGCATTCTGGACCAGCTGGAGACTCTTCAGAGACTTGTCAGGGCAGCCTGATAATAGAGAATTACAATAGTCCAGCCTGGAAGTAACAAATGCATGGACTAGCTTTTCTGCGTCTTTTTGAGACAGGATGGGCTGATTTTTGCAATGTTACGTAGATGAAAAAATGCAGATCTTGAAATTTGTTTTATGTGGGAGTTGAAGGACATATCTTGATCAAAGATAACTCCCAGATTCCTGACGGTGGTGCTGGAGGCCAAGTTAATGCCATCCAGACTAGCTATATCATTAGATAATGCATCTCTAAGGTGTTTAGGACCAAGTACTATAACTTCGGTTTTATCTGAATTTAACAGCAGAAAATTGCAGGTCATCCAGGTCTTTATGTCCTTGAGACATGCATGGAGTTTAGTAAGCTGATTAGTTTCATCTGGCTTTATTGATAGGTATAACTGGGTATCATCTGCGTAACAATGAAAGTTTAGGGAGTGTTTCTGAATTATATTTCCTAGAGGGAGCATATATAAGGTGAATAGTATGGGTCCAAGCACGGAGCCTTGAGGAACACCATGACTAACCTTGGTATACAGGGATGACTCATCATTAACATGTACAAACTGAAATCGATCCGATAAATAGGACTTAAACCAGTTTAATGCGGGTCCTTTAATGCCAATTAAGTGTTCCAGTCTCTGTAGTAGAATGTGATGATCAATGGTATCAAATGCAGCACTAAGATCTAGCAAGACCAGGACAGAGACAAGTCCTTTGTCAGAAGCGATTAGGAGGTCATTTGTAACTTTCACCAGTGCCGTCTCTGTGCTATGATGTGCTCTAAAACCTGATTGAAAATCCTCATATAAACTATTGTTATGAAGAAAGTCACATAGCTGGTTGGCGACTGCTTTCTCAAGGATCTTGGAGAGGAAAGGGAGGTTGGATATAGGTCTATAGTTGGCTAAAGCTTCTGGATCAAGATTAGGCTTTTTAAGGAGCGGTCTAATTACAGCTAGTTTAAAGGACTGTGGTACGTATCCTGTTAATAGAGACAGGTTGATCATTTCTAGTAGAGATGTGCTAATTAAAGGTAAAGTTTCTTTCAGCAGCCTAGTTGGGATGGGGTCTAGGAGACAAGTTGTTGGTCTAGATGAAGAGATCATCGAAGTTAGTTGGTGGAGGTCAATGGGAGAGAAGCAGTCTAAATATAAGTCAGAATTTACAACTGTTTCTGAGGTTCCTGTGTTTAAAGATACAATAGTGCCAGTTGAGGGCAAGCGATGATGGATTTTGTCTCTAATAGTTAAAATTTTATCATTAAAGAAGCTCATGAAGTCATTCCTACTGAGCGTTGTAGGAATACATGGTTCAGTAGAGCTGTGACTTTCTGTCAGCCTGGCTACAGTGCTGAAAAGAAACCTGGTGTTGTTTTTACTTTCCTCTATTAATGACGAGTAATAGTTTGCTCTGGCATTGCGGAGGGCCTTCCTATATATTTTAAGGCTATCTTTCCAGGCTAAGCGGGATTCTTCCAAATTGGTGGAATGCCATTTCCTTTCAAATTTCCGTGATGTTTGCTTCAATTTGCGGGTATCCGAGTTATACCATGGTGCTAACCTCCTGTGTTTTATAGGTTTCTTTTTCAGAGGGGCAATAGAGTCCAGTGTTGTTCGCAATGAGCCTGCAGTGCTATCAACAAGATGATAAGTTTGTGAGGAACTGAGGTTAGCGGAGGAGTCCTCTATTATATTAAGACATGGCATTGAATTTAGTGCTAGCGGTATCATTTCCTTAAACTTAGCTACAGCACTATCAGATAGACATCTAGTGAAGGAGTTTTTGCCTAATGGTGTGTAGTCCAGTAATAGAACTTCAAAAGTTATTAAGTGATGGTCTGATAAAAGAGGATTCTGTGGAGAAACTGTTAGATTTTCAATCTCGATACCACAGGCTAGAACGAGGTCAAGACAGTGAGTTGGTTTATGTACACACTGAGAGAAGCCAATAGAGTCTAATAATGAGATAAATGCAGTACTAAGGCTATCATTAACGACATCCACATGAATATTAAAATCACCTACAATAATTACTTTATCTGATTTGAGGACTAGACTTGATAAAAACTCAGAGAATTCAGATAAAAATTCTGAGTAAGGACCAGGTGCTCGATACACTACAACAAATAGAACTGGCTGTAAAGTTTTCCACGTTGGAACAAGGCTTTCAAATGAGTTATAATTTAATTTAGGTTTAGGATTGATTGACAGACTTAAGTCATAAATAGCTGCAACACCACCTCCTCGGCCGGAGCCTCGAGGAATGTGAGTATTAATATGACTAGGGGGAGTGGATTCATTCAGGCTGACATATTCTTCAGGATGCAGCCAGGTTTCAGTAAAACAGAATAAATCAATATTACAATCTGAAATTAAGTCATTTACTAATACAGCTTTCGATGACAGGGATCTGATATTTAGGAGTCCGCATTTAATTCTCTTGTCTTGTTTTGAAATTGTAGAGTTGCTGTTAATTTTTATTAGATTTTCATGCACAACTCCTCTTCTGCGGACTTTTGATTTGATTAATTTAATTAATTTAGGTGGTCGGGGGGCAGACACAGTCTCAATAAAGTTTTGGGTGTGCAACTGATCTAATGGAAGCTCAGAGAAGCGTGTAAGACTGCAGCTCTGCCTCCTGGTCTCAACTTTTTTCATTTTAAAACAAGTCTCCAGCTACTTCAGTTGTTTATGAGAATGCTGCAATGCTGTTTTGCCACTACAAAACTTCACCTGACTTTCTGTCTGCATGGGGGCAGGAGATAACGATTGCATTTTACTTTTTGAATGAACCTATCCTTTTAACTGCCACTGAAGTTCATTATTTGAGTATTTTGGACAGTAAAGTTTATTGTTAAACTGTAAAATATCCTGCCTCTCCATCACATATCTTTGTCAGTGTGTTTGATGAACACATTTGAATGGAAAATATATTTAATATTTGACATTTTTACTCTCTAATATCGATATTGGCATCACACCCAACAATCAAGTATTGGTCTGGCTCTAATTTTGAGTACCATAAATAAACTTTTGAATGGAATAATGCATCAGAGTCTGTATCAAGGTTAAGTCAAATCACACAGTAGTTTTCCAGACATCATGCCACCTTGAGCCCTGCAATGACAAATCCCAGAATAAAAACACCACAAACATAACTCAGTGTGTATACAGATAAACAGCTACACAGAGCCTCCAAGACACAGAGGCACCAAACATCACGACAATCCCTTACCTTCCTTTTCTTATTTTTCTGCAGATTAAACAAACACAGACATACAACCACCTCACGCCACAGACACAATCATGTGGTGCCTCACACAAGCATCCACGCTTTCCTTTTTTTCCCAACTTAGACAAACAAAGACGGACCCAACTGGTATTTTCCAGCGTCTGGTGACTTACCATGCAGCAGTGCCCTGCTACCCACTATTATGCCCCTCAGCCAGCCTAAATGTTCCACGGCACAAAACCAAAAACATACAATTACCGCACAGTGTAAGAGTATCTGTGAGTGTGTGTGTGTGTGTGTGTGTGTGTGTGGTTGGTGTGTGTGTCAGTGTGGGGTGTAAATGTATCTATGTTTATGCGCATGTGTCTGCAGTGGTCTATTGTGTGTGTGTGTGTGTGTGTGTGTGTGTGTGTGTGTGTGTGTGTGTGTGTGTGTGAGAAAGAGAGAGAGAGAGAGAGAGAGAGAGAGTGCTCTGGAGCTACCCAGCTACAGTCGGTATATTTTTTACTAGTTCTGTCTTCTGTGTTTGGACTGTTGGGGAAAAGACCACCCTGGAAAAAGCGCTCTTTTACCGCCCCCCCCCCCCCACCTCCCGTCTCTCTCTTAACTACTATAATATTGAAGGTTTCCTAACCTGTGCCCTTGAGTTACAGTACTGAATCCACCAAACACTCAATTACACTTTAAGTATCTGTTAGAGGGACATCTGTGAGCTTTCAGTGCTGTATTTCTTTCGGCATGCTGAACCACACTGAGAATGAATTGAGCTCAGCTGAACTTGAACAGGCTCTGCTGCTGCCTTCTAGAAGGGACTTCGGAGAGCACAGTCCTCCACCAATGTATGAAAATCTCTATATGTATATATATATACAATATACAATATACATACATATACATAAATCACAATTACAATAATGTTACGATATGGTTGTGCAAGCTGAAGCTCTAGTTTTGATGTTTTTGGCATTTAAATGGGTCAGTGAAAAATATTGTTTGTGTCAAATGTGTTATGGATTGTGATTGTCACACCGCGGTGAGGGATGTCTCGTTTCAGGTCACTTGCCCTTCCTCATGTGTCACCGGTCTGACGTTTCCCCTGATCCCTGATTGTTTCCACCTGTGTCCCATTACCCTTATGTGTCTTATAGTCCGTGTCTCCCTTTGTCCTGTGCCAGAGTGTCTTGTTGCTTTCGTGCACCTCCAGCGTCATGCCCACAGACCTTGCCTTGCCTATGATCATCGTTTTCAAGTTGGTATTTGATTTTCCTTTTTGCCTCTTAAGAAGAGTGATTTTTTGTTGTAAATTTTGTCAGCTCAGTTGACAAGATAGTTTTGTTTTTTGTAGCCATTAATTTTCCCTCTGTTAGAGTGGTTTTGTGTTCATAGTTTTGTCAGCTCAGAAGCAGCGTAGTATAATTTTCATAGCCCTCGTATCTTCCTCCTTTGGAGCGTTTTTTGTTATAAAAGTTTCATAGTCATTATTCCTCGCCAGAGTAGATTAGTTCAGCCTTTTCTGTTTCCTCCTTTTGGAGTGATTTTCTGTTGTGCTTGGTTTTCTTTTTGTGTTTTTTATTTCATGTTTGCCTAGATAACCTAGAGTTTATAGCCGGTTCATTTATCGCTCAGTCTTAAAAGTTGAATAGAGAATTTTCAAAATAAAAGCCTGCTTGAACTGTCTCCACTCTGCATCTGAGTCCTCATTCTAGTCCAGGCCTGACAGTGATGTTAGAACAGTGTATCATTATGGTATCATTAAACTTTTGGGGGGGGAAACAGTTAAATGTATTTCTCTTAACATTAGTTTATTGAAATATATTGAATTGAATTTTGTGTCACACACACACACAAACACACAATCAGTTGCCCTCCACAGGTCTTCTTGGAAGAGCACCTTGCACATTGTGTTGTATGGGTTGTAGAGTTTGGCAAGGACGCTGTAGACAGTAGACTGTAGACATGTGGGTGGGTGGGTGCCTGCTTCAGTAAGATGATGTTGGTAACCCAGTGTCTCCCAGAGGCAGTCCCACTGTAGTCCCAAAGTCGGCTCTTGAAGGTTGTTGATGGCTGTAGACAACCACAATTCACTACTTGCTGACCTGATCTCAGAAGGCAGATGCTCAATGACCTCAGGTACATTACTCTCCCAGTGCCAGCTCAAAGCCTGTCGAGCTGAGCAGTTGTCGCAGTCCATTGGTTGGGGCCCTGGCATCTCTAACTTGGTTCTTGACACGCTGCTGTGCGGCATGAACAACACATTGTGCTAATGGAAATACCTGCCATTCAAAGATGCTTGGTTCCAGATTTCTTGCATGTCTTGCCAAAGGAATCACAGCACTGGCCGGTCAATGGGCAAATGGATCTGGTGGAACATGAATTTGATGTGAGAAACCTGAAGAGAATGCTAACCATGAGTCCCAGGGTCAGTTCAGGTTGACTGGCCCTTGAACAGGTAAAAACAACCCTGTCCTTTCCATTATGGTGCTTCACATGATGTGGTACTTGTGTGTAGTATGCCTGTAATTACAATGATAAAGTCATGCCTTCAACCGTCTGATTTCAGTCCCTCTACAGCAGGGTTCCCCAATTAGTTATCACTGAGGGCCAAATTATGTCCAGGTTGCCAAGTCGAGGGCCAAATTGTCTGTTTTTTTTTTTATTGGACCAGTAAACATTGTTTCATGTGCAAATGTTATTGTTGCGTCTATTATTAGAAGTAGTATTATTGTAATGATTTGTACTACCAGTGGTAGTTGGTTGTAGTAGCAGATAAAGTAGTAGTCATAACCTGTGTTGAGGGACAGACAAGATAAAAAAATGCACACTTGAAAGAAAACAAGTCTAATATCAACAATTTATATATTTTAATGCCCCTGGAGAATATTTTGATCAACATAATATGACCAGTTTGATCAACAACAAAGAACAACAGCACTACAGCAAGTGGTGCACAAGAGGAAAAAAAGAGTATCCTCAGGCAAAGATAACTGATAACTTTTCTACACAGACCTGGAATATTTCTGCATATCAATATTAGTAACATTGATACTGATTGGGTTTTTTTATTTGTTTTTTTTAATAATATATTTTATTGATTTTTATCGAAACAAAACATAAACAACATACAAGTGCTCTCTGTATTCACAAAGATATCAAAACAGGAAGGAAAATAAACCACCATCCAAACCAAAATGACTTCAGGTTGCTCACGACTGTCCTTACCCCAGAAAGTAAAAAAAGGCAACAGAAAAACGGCAAAAGAAAAAGAAAAGAGATGCTGATTGTTAAACAGTGTACCCCTCAGCAAAATGTCCAAATGGCTTCCAGCTTTCCGCACAGATAGCTGTCAGCAGCATTTCTACAACCACATTCACCTCAAGAAGAGCCAAGTGAGACTGTGTGAAAACAGTCAGACTGCAGGACATCAGAACCAGCAAACACACACACACACACACACACACACACACACACACTTAGAGAGACAGACAGAGAGAGCGAGATTATCAGTTTGTCTCTTTTAAAATTAGATAACATAAGAACACAAAATATTTTTAGTTAAGCATGTTTAAAATATGTGTGTACCAAATAATATCAGGCCGTTAACAACAAAAATTTGCTTTTCTTGTGGCAAACAATATAATTTGGTTTTAATTTTTTTTAATTATTTAAATTATTTTGTTTATTTTATTGTTGTATGACAGTATAACAGTTTTGAAGTAATTTTGTTCTCTCATTTCGTTAATTTACTCTTTTTGATTGATACAAATTGGCATTAATGTTTGTTAACTCAACAATCAGTGAGAGAAGTGAGAGCGACAGGATGAGGCAATCTTTCTGATTTTGGGTTTTTATTCTGTTGTCACAATCCTGAGGCACTGTCCAAGAAATGTATTGGAGAGTTGATAGTGTTCATTGAAGAAAAGGATAACTCACATATATATGTGGAGGGGAACATTGTGAGTAAGAGCATTGCAACGGCTCTGGTGTTTTTGAATTGAGCTTGTGGAACCATGTTGATCCAAAAGTCACTCACCCCAACATCCTTGTGCTGTGCTTTGAGCAAATCAGATGTTGCCATCTCCAAGACCTCCATCTGAAGAGCTTCCTCATCAATAGAAGGCACCAGTATTTTGGCCTCTGCAGTCCACTGGCCATCAGCCGGAACAAAGAACGGCTGTCTCAGGAAGAAGAGGATGTCACATGAGAGTTTAGGGAAGCTTTCAAATCGTTGCTTGAAGTTTTCGACACAAAATCCTTCATCGCTGGATGTTCCCACAGGTCACACCCTCTCCAACACACGGCCTTTGCTCAACCAGCGAACATCGTTATGCAGCAAAAGATCTTTGTGTTCAGCTGACATTTCCTCCAGCAATACTCTGAAAAGACCATGTTGCAGAGTAGAGCTCTCACGAACAAAGTTAATAAGTCTCGTCACTGTATCCATCACTTCTTGCATTTCTCCACTCAGTTTAGTGCACAACGCTGTTTTGTGAATGATGCAGTGAAATGTCAGCAATGCGGGGTTAATGGCAGAAAGCCTGCTCACCAAGCCCTTGCGTTGTCCCACTATCGATGGAGCCCCGTCCGTCACCACTGGCACGATTTTGCTCAAATCCAAGCCATTCTTCTCAAAGAACTGTGTCAACTCATTAAAGACGATTTCTCCATTTGTGCGGCCCGGTGGAGGAAGCAAACAAAGCAGCTCTTCCCGAAATGTCTTCAAAAAGTTTTTTACGCACAATTAACGCACACATGTATGCAGCAGTAACGTTGTGGATGGCAGCAGAAACAAACCTCCTTGAGCAGAAATGGATAAAGAAAAGGTCTTTTGAATGACAAGTTGAGCTTCAAAGCCCTGCCAGATGGTTCTCTCCACAAGAACAAAGTTATTTGCATTTACTGTTGATGTGAACTGAGTACCGGAGTACGTTGAGTCTCAAATACCACCTGCTGGCTGAGTACACAGCTGATGCAGAAAGCCTTCCTCCCCCCTCTCAGACCAAGCTGGATAGTTTGCAACAGAGACGCCTGAACAACTCTACATGAGACAAAGTTTCAACAGCGATAGCTAAATGGGTCACTACAGCTTGCAGGCCGATTAGCATTGTTTAGTTAACCTTTACAAGCGTAAAGTTGGACATTACATTGTGTTAGTATTACTAAGAAATGTTACATTCAGGTCAGTATGCCCATATGTTGTTGCTTGTTGGGCTTCAGTTTGCCATGTTATGCTTTCAGCATATTTTTTGAGCATGCAGTACCTTTGAGGTTATTCTGGAGAATATTCTGGACAGTATTTGTTGTTGTTTTGGACTGTTGCAATTATAATGTAGTGTGAATATACATATATATATATATATTTATATATATATATAGAGAGAGAGAGAGAGAGAGAGAGAGAGAATATATAGGCCTATATATAAAGCTTCATCTCTCCAGATGGAGATGTAAGGCCTCACTATGCTTCAGATGAAATGTGTTATAATATGTGTCATCAAAACCACATCTGAAGGTAAGGGTTAACACCTTTAACATCCAGTTCACTTTAATTTCCCATTGAATAAGTTTTGGGGCCTGAACAATCATCGAGATTCCTCTCTGTCTGACAGGATCACATATAATCTTCATCATCTGGCTCCAGTCTCTTCCTGTAAGGAAGCCAGGGGGAACCATCAGACAAAAATGTTGATGGTGAATAAAGCCTGGTGTCTTATCAGGTTTGCTTGTTAAGCCACAGAATTGTGACTCTTGAGTCTCTACCTGCTGCCAGTGTTTGTGCTAAGCTAGGCTAAGCACTGGGCCTCTCTACTGGGCCACAGAGATGAAACTGACTATCCATCCTCTCACCTCACATTGTTTGTTCAGTTAAGGTTTTGGCTTTTTGTTGACTGTAACAAGTTGATTATCTCACCTACATCTGTGACTGGTGTGTGCTGCAGTGCATAAGTGTCAGAATTAACTAAGAGAAAAAGAGTGGGTGATAAAACCTCTCCTGTGGTTTGCAGACCACACGTATCCGGCTGCAGCAATGTTAATGAAACCTGCACGTGGTCTTGCACACCGCATACATACACACAAATTCTCTGAAAAGTGTGCAGAAATGTGCACTGTAATACCTAAATGTGAACACACACACACGCACGCGCGCGCACACACACACACACACACACACACACACACAAATCATAATAGTGAAGTGTGAAAACAAACTGTGAAGCCAGCAGCCGTGAGTGCAATCAGCACCCGACCACAAGCTCACCACCAGTCAAAGTGAAAAACACAGGTTTTAAACAAGCTCTTCTTAATGTGAACTCATCACCAGCTACTGTCACAGCACAGGTAGCAACAACTTATTGTCGATAAATAAAACCTTGTCCTTGCTTTTTTCAACATGAGCTGAAACCCAAACACTGTGTGAAACATAAATTAAACAGAATGTGGTCATTTGCTAATCCTATTTGACATACAGTCAACTGAAAACAATAAAGGCTAAATATTAAATGTTTTACTTAATCAATTATTATTTATTCAGTGATTTTTATCAACCAGGACAGTGTTGGCTGGCAATGTTTTCATTTCACTCTGTCATCATGGTGAAATGTGGTCCTAGAGACACAGCAGGAACTAACACAGAAGCTGTTTTGAGTAATTTTAATCTGTCTGAGGACATATTTTTGTCAACATTATAGCATGTGTAGTTGAGTTCAAACTGAAGGCCAAATTGATTGAAGATGTGGTGGTCTGTTTATCTATGTGATGATGTTGAAAAAGTTAAATGTGTATGAACAGTAGATCCCCATGACACATTCAAGGATCATTTGCTGGTATGCTTGACAAATTTAGTACCAAATGGCACAAATTATACGTAGATATTTTTATACTGATTATACTTAAAGGGACATGGGGCAGGATCAAGAAATAAGACTCAACAGTGACACGACGGCCTTTGCGGCCGTTAGGGTAACTGCAGCCATCAGCCAAGCCGGCGCGGGAGCGCGGATGAACTCTTCACAGCAGTGCAGCTGATGCCTTATTCCCTACACACATGAAGCAGCCGGGAAGCTGGCTCGCTGTGTGTAGCAACACACAAGTGCAGCGATTTACCGTTACGGGTGATGCGGTCTGAAAGGCACAGGCAAAAGCAGAGACGGCATATTGGGGGACAAAAATATCGTGTCTGATACGGGATTGCTGTTTGTGAGCAGCTAATGTTACTACACAGACACAAACAAACCGTTAGCCTGTGGCTACAGCCAGCTGCTAATGTCACCTGCCAGACAGAAATATGTCCCTTTATATATGGGACCGAAAGCCCAACCTAACTATTCGGACTAAAGGACCATGGAAAATGCACAGTCTGTAACTATTCAGTGTTACACAGCGGTGGACTAAGTTACATGTTTGCAGCTAACGCTACTTTGCACGTAAGGTCACTCCGAGTCCGCCGTGATCTCATATGATTTTCAAATCAAGCTCTAAACATGACCTGTGATGTTTTTTTACCTGGTTACTAGAAAATGAGCCATGTCAGCATCTGTTTTCAGTCCCAATTCAAGTTGAAGCTGCCTCCATGAGTCGAACACGTATCCAATGTTTATTCAAGTATTATTCAAGTAGAACAAAAACAGACACATTTAGATTTTATGAAAACATATTCATGAATAATATTGAAAGCAAAATACTTAATATACATGCGTATAATAAACTAAACATTAACGTCATTAAACGTCTCCTTTCTGTTAAGTCATTTTTGTTTTTGCGTGCCGGAGTACTCAATCAAAGACAGATGAGTGGACCAGGAGTGTCAGAGTAGACAGTTGGCCACCAAAACCATAGTAGTACAAAGGCTGTAGTAGTATTAGTGGTAGCTGTAGTAGTCATATTAAAGGTTGTAGTAGTAGTAGTAGTAGCAGTAGTAGTAGTAGTAGTAGTAGTTGTAATATAAAGGCTGTAGTAGTAGTGGTGGTAGCAGCAGTAGTCATATTAAAGGTTGTAGTAGTAGTAATAACAATACTAATGTAAGGGGTGGGGAGTGTAAACAATAATGAAGGAAGGTCATTATTGAATAGGTGCAGGTTCTGAGTGATATCCGGGGAGAGCATGCTGTCGGTGACGTTTATGAACAGAGGGCAAAAGCGACAGATGCCGGTGCATACAATAATTTATTCCAAAGTTGTTTTTTTACAGGAGTCAACAATACAATGATAAAAACTCTCTAAATGACGGTTAAAAAGATACTGTGTTAATGTCCATTAAAAGAGAAGTCTCTGTTTTTTTAAAAGGAAAAGTCTTAAAAGATTGTCAGACTGGGACAGTTGCGTTGCATGGGGTCCAGAGGAGGAGACTCGCGGCGGCGTCAGATTTCTTCGGTGCCTCGGCTGTTCCAGCGTCCTGGAAGCCACCTGGAGAACACAAAATCACTGGTGTATGCATCCCTATGTTAGGGCATTGTGCTACTGGACGACCATACTGGCAGTGTTACTAATGGCCCGAAGGGATTCTCACATGCCAGGCAAAGCGATTAGGCCCTGCCGCTGCGATCGTGACGTGTCATAACACTCTGGATTTTCCGTCGCCGTCTCGAACTAGGTGTCTTTCGCCCTCGTCCTACTCTCTCTGCCTTGTTTCCCGGTCTCTGCATCTTCTCTGGACACGCTCCCGTTCCCACTCTTCCTCTACGCTTTTGTTCGTTTCTCTTTCCGGTTCAAACCCTGTTCCTCCGCCGTCGATTGGTTCCTGTTGGGGACAAGGGCAGAACCTCCAGGTGCAGTGCATTCATCATTCAATGGTGCGTTCACAGGCAGTGGGACATTTCTAAAACATGCAGTAAAAACTAAAAACATGCTGGTGAATAAAACCATGCAAAAACTCTAAAAATATACAATAATATACACAATAAAATAATCAATAAAACCAGTCCCAACTGCCGTGTGACACTAATAATAAACTTTATTTCAAAAAGCACCTTTCAAAACCAGAGTTACAAGGTGCCTCACAGGCAGACATTAAAATACACGGGATAAACAGGCAGATAAAAGACAGGTATATTAAGATGTTAAAATAACCACAATAAAAACAAGTTTAAAAACAAGTTAAATTAAAACTGCAAGCAGTGATGAACGAGCCCTCGACCCACATAAGTCGGGCTGTGGCGCCTTCGGAGGGCGCGCGCATCCGACCTAAAAACGATTCATGTCACCCAAAACACAACAATGATATTTGCAGTGGTTTCCTGTGTCCAGTGGGTGGCGCTATGGATATGAGACAGTATTGATGCATTAATGCAGTCGTATTCAGGGCGAAACCCTGTACATGTGTGACGAATTTGGTGTAGATGTGAAATTGTATGTTGGAAAAAAGAAAATGGCTGCACGCAATCCTAGATGGCCAACTTCCTGTTGGGGCGAGAAATTCCACAAAATGTATTCCTATCTAAACTATGAGTCTAACCTATGAGTCCTGCAATTTTCATGAAAGCACAATTTTCATGAAGATCGGAGAAAGTTGTTGTTCGCATGACCCGGCGTTAGGGGGCGTTATAGATATGACACAGTATTGATGCATAGACGTATTCAGGGCGAACCCCTCTACATGTGTGAGCAATTTGGTGTAAATGGTAAATTGTATGTTGATGTTATAAGGACTTCCTGGTTATGGCAAAGCATCAAAATGGACGGCACCGCCACGCCCACCAGGTATAATGGAGGTGAAAGCTTTTGATAACTTTTCATGTTCAAGGTCTGAGGATGATACTGAGTAAATGTGAATGTGTGTGTGAGTTCGTTAAAGTACGAGGCAGGAAAAGTGTGAAAATGGTGGCGAAATCTGAACTTCGAATCAAAATGGCCGACTTCCTGTTGGTCTGAGGGTTTGGGTGTTGATTCTTGTTTGGTGCGTCTGGTGATGATACATATGTATACCGAATTTCGTTCATGTATGTGCATGTAGGAGGCGGGGCTTCAAGCTTAAGTGCCCTTTTCAATCCTCGTGGGGGCGCTGTGGTGACATCTTTGCACTTAAAAGGCCCAGACCCATATCAGATATCAATGTTCGTGACTGGTGATGGATCTGCCAAAATTGGTGTTTGTAGGAGATTGTCTGTACGTACGAAATGGGAAAAGGCATTAGGGGGCGCTATTGAGCTTTTGTGCCGCACCTGAGGGCAGTTGTGGTATCGAATTAACGTACTCATGGGTTAGAAGCTACATGCCAAATTTGGTGAGTCTGCGAACATCCTAAAGTCCTTTTAAACAGTGTTGTAATAATTTAAGTCGCCGCACGCCATTCAAGATGGCCGACTTCCTGTTGCGGCAAAAATTCCAATAAACACAAATTTGTGGCTAAATCGATGAGACCTATGAGTCCTGTGAATTTCATGATGACCAAAAATGGTTTGTGCACAAATTCTTCGACGTTAGGTGGTGCTATGGAGTCCCCTGGCAACACCCACCCACAATCATGTGAAATTATCAAATTTTTCACCAGATGTGAAGTATGTTCCAAGTTTGGTGAGTTTTGGGGTATGTTCAGGCTGCCAAATATGCGATCGTTTGGGAGGAAAAAAATAATCCTTACAGATACTCATGCTGACAAGCTTTCGGGCCCTAATAAATAGAATTTAAAAAACCACACCAGTTAGAAGAAGGCCCTAAGATAAAAGAAAGTTTTAAGTGATGATTTAAAGGTGGACAGACTTGGCAGATTAGGGGCCCGAACAGCGAAGGCCCAATCACCCTTTGTAACAAGGCGTGATTCAGGAACAGACATAAGGTTCCTGCCAGAGGATCTCAAACAGCGATAGGGCTTGTAAAAAGTTCACAAATATAAGGTGGTGCCTGACCATGTAGGGCTTTAAAAAAGCAATTAAAATCTTAAAAATCAATTCTAAAACTAACTGGTAACCAGTGAAGGTCAGCAAGAATTGGGGTTATGTGCTAGAGCAAGTTAAAATCCTAGCTGTAGCATTTTGAATTAACTGAAGCCTATGAATGTTTCCCTTACTGATACCAGAATACAGTGCATTACAGTACTCCAGTCTTGAGGTTATGAACACATGAATAACCTTTTCTAAATCTGAACAAGAGAGAAAGGGTGTAATCTTAGAAATCAGTCCACGCTGATAGAAACAAGACTGCACAACTTTCGACACCTGAGTATTCAAAGAGAGACCTGAGTCAAAAACCATGCCATGGTTTCAGGCCTCTTCTTTTACATGAATAGATAAAGGGCCTAAGCCAGACATAAACTGGTGCATGTCCTTCCGAGAGTTGGACAGAGTGAATATAATTACTTCTGTCTTAGAGTTGTTCGGACTAAGAACGTTTTTAGACATCCAGCATTTGATGTCATTCAGACGAGACAATATGGAAGACATTTCGTTACTACTAGGTGTCAGCGGGACATAAAGTTGGGTGTCATCAGCATAGCAATGGTAATTTATGTTGTATTTGCTGATTATCGGGTCAGATAATCAGCAAATACAACATAAATTACCATTGCTATGCAAGTGGGAGTAAGTAGATCAAAAATAGCAAGGGACCTAAAATGGAACCCTGAGGAACCCTGGAGGTGAGGGAGGCACTTAAAGCATACGTGATATTTTTACTGTCACAAGTTCACATCCACTCTTGGCTGCCCACATTTTATTTCAGAAAAAAAACCATGATAGAAACGTTGCAGTATTAGTTTAGAGCTATGGCCCCCCCAGAATACTACACATATGTCAGTTTTATCATGCAGATTGTATAACACTTATACCAAAATGTTGAAAAATACAGGTATGAAATTGTGTTCACTTTCAATACAGATGTTTTTCTCTCACTTTGAACACTGAAAAATGTAATGCATGATGAGGTCGGGCTTTGCAGCCAGTTAGTAACACAGACAAACATCATATATCCTTTGAGCAGATACCGAAATGTTGAAAAATACAGTTATGAAATTGAAAGAGTTCTTAATTTGTGTTTCTTCAGATTGCATTGCAGTAGACCCCATACATTATCCTACAACTGATTTTGATACTCTGCTGTATGGATGGTAGCTACAGGACATGCTTTGAATTCATCAGATTTAACAATACAGTGTGACTTGAGACTTGACTTGGACTTGTGACAAAAGACTTGAGACGCACTAAAGGAGCAGGCGAGGGAGAAAAGGTGACAAACAGCAGCTGCTAACTGGAGCCACAAAGTCAGAAGCCTGTTTGGTACAAGTCAAAAATTAGTAAAAGCAATAATTAATAAAATTAGAAAATCGCTCAGTAGTTCCCTATTACTGATAAAAAATGTCCAGTAGCCATAGTAAAATTTTTCAACTATGGGGTGAAGGCTGAAAAGATGACTGAAATGGTCAGAGCTGCAAGGCAGAGAGGGAATAGGGACCAGAAAAAAATTACTTTTTCCAGGCTTTCAATAGTATTTGTCATGTATTAGACTTTCTGTGCCAGGTATAGTTTGTGCCAGTGTGCATTATCACAATGTTGGGACCACAGATGATGTCAATAATTTTGGATTTCAAAATGGACCCTGAACTGAACTCAGTTTCCCAGAATTCCCCAGTCTTCAAACCTAGGTGCAAATTCAGCTTTATGCTATTGGTCAGGGTGACAGAGCCCTCACTGACCAGATAATCAAAACTCCAGCCTCTTTCTTTGTTCTCGCTCTTCTCCACCTCCTTCCCAATGGGGCTGCCTGCTCTCTAGTTCTCTTCTCCTGGATTCTTCTGGGCCTAACAGCTGCTGAGAGTTGCCAGCTGCATTTCCAGCAGGCCACAAGAACTTCTCACTGCAGCGACTCAAGGTCCTGCTAGTATTCCAGCTTAGGTAGTGCCAGCAGCTGCAACGCAAATATTACTAGCTAAATACACAATACAAGGAACACGGGGCAAGTTAGCACCGAGCTGTTATCCCTGCAAAGGAAATGAGCGACCAGTTTCCTCCATCTGCTGTCTTTTATCAGACCTTGCACAGCAAGAACAGCACTGTTCAACATTGTAATTACAACCTTCTCCTGCTTGACTCATCCGCCAAGGAACTACCAGTACCTTCAAAGAATGGTAATGTTGAACTGGGCCTAGATAGCACACAGCATAGCATAGCATAGCATGGCTAAGCACAGACATGTGTTCAATCTATGTGTTTGTTCACTGTTTGGGTGTTATTGTGATCTCAGGTCAGGTTATTGGTAGTTTGCTTTGCTACACAGCTAATTTGATGTTAGTTGAATTATGCTTCATACAGACTCACGGTCTTTGAATGCTGCTAACATCTTCTCCAACTTGGCATCACGTCACACTCAAACACTCCTTCAGCCTGCACCATAACACCCACATGTGATATCAGTGAGCTAATGGTGTGTTCTTTGTTGTCTCCTATCAATGAAACAAGTGGTGATCCACCATCTTGGACCTAAGTCCAACCCTTCGATCAGCCATCTTGTAGTCCCTTTTGTTCAGCCATTTTGTTTGTAGTCTTGCTTTGTCAATGCTGTGCGGTACTTTGAACCCTAGCCACCATTTTGCTTTTGTTCTGTATTTAATATTGTACAAAAATGAATGTTGCCGACCTCTACTCTGTCAAGGAGTCCAAAATCCTTCGAACATTGCTAGCTGTTATGGTCATTTTGGTTGTAGTTATTAAAGCTCTGGTCTACGATCTGAGAAAGGTTTGAAAAAGCATCCCCCCCCACACACACCCCTCCCCTCTCTGCTCCTTAATCCCTCCCCTCCGAGCCCGATCGCTCTCCCCATGGAGCCTCCCCCAACACACCCCCTCCTGCAACAAGCAACAAGAGCAACAAGCCAGCCGGCAGAAACCAAATACAGCCCAGCTTTGAATGTGGAGTAACGATGGTGGATTCACAGGTAAAGTTATTACAATGCACGTTGAAACTCACGTAAATCTTGTAAGTCATTATTATGTCCACAGCCAAGCTCCACAGCCAAGCTAGCGTAACATCATTAGCATGCTACAGCTACGTTACGTTACAACAGCTATTAAAGGAGCTCAGTCTAATACTTGAGCTATTGAGGTTTCGACTCCGGAATAACCTGGTTGACACGCCTCGCTTTGGCTTTGCTCTCATACCGCAATAAATGAATGTCCACGCTGTCCTTGAGTTGCTCCACAGTGGGTTTATTACGGTGCATTGTCCGTAAACAAAGGAAAACAAACAAACAAACAAAACAGCTAATGAAGAGCGCCTTCGCGCCACAGCGGTCAAAAACCATTTGCCCTTCCGGGTCCAAACCTAACAAAGGGAGTGAATAATGCCACCTATATGCACCTGAGCTCCCCAGGTGACAGCACAGCAACCCCACACACACACTGAGTGAATTACACCAAACCTCAGAACACACCAAACACATTCAGCTCCTATAACAGCTAAGTTAGCCACTTCTAAAAGTGATTGAGGGCCAAGAGACTAACAGATGCTGCTGTCAGCTTTCATCACAACGATCGTTTCCACATTGTGGCTGAAAAATAAACCTGTGTGAGTCTCGGACCAGCTGTGTGTGTCCCAGCTGTTGTCTGAGTAGCACCAGACCGCGACACAAACGTGCCCGTAAACCGTAATCTCTTGTTTATGACCATTAAGACACACAAATACACACATCGTAATGCGTTTATGATAATCCATCATATTGATTTAGCAAAGGCTTCGTTGAAAACAAACGGACAAGACCGGGAGGAGGGTTAGCAAAACAGTTGAGTAGTGACCGGGCGAGAGGTTGTTATGGAGAAATAAATCCGGACAAATAAAATAAAAATCCGGAAATAAATCCGAAACCCCTTCGCTTCGCATTGGGGTTTCATTCATCCATTCATTCATCTTACTTGCTGCTTCATTTAGCTGCCACGAGCTAATAAATAGGCTGATTTGGTGTAAACATGATAGCAAAGTTAGCTTGTTGTTTGCTTATAATGCTAGCATAGAGGCTAACGTCTCCGTCGAACAAGTAAACAAGTGTTGACAATACTGCAGAGACAGACACCGTCTAATAACACAGAAACATACAGCTTTCACAGTCATAAGCCAGCATCGGCATGAAAGTTATCTGTGTCACAACATCCACAATAAAGACGAAAGATTACCTGCTCAACAGAAACTCCGCTGTATCAGCATCGGGTCCATATCTTCATGGACCTTTCGCCACCGTTCAAATGATTACCCGATGTTTACTCAGTTTGAGCCCTCTTTGTTTCACATCTCCGCTTTGTGTCTTTTCAGTGACAGACTTTCTTTCTTTGACTCTTTGTCGGTGGGGCAAGCAGAGGCAGCTGAACTGCTCAGGGCAAAACAAATCTCTTGTCCGCTTGTAGTTTCAAATGCGGAAGTGGTTCGGGACCAGACGTGAGCAGGAGGAGAGTGAGTGAGGATTGGATCGGAAAATCGATCCAATAGGAGCCATCTGGGCCGGATGGTTCCTATTGGTCAATTTCTTTTCAGTTTTACAGGCACTAGAGAGAATGGATTTATTTGGTTCCTTTTACTCTTCACATTGTGTAGGTGGCATATTGGGTCATAACCACCATCTAAATGATGTTAATAATAACAAATCTTTCAAATCGTAGATCATAGCTTTAAGTTAATGTGGGAGATCCAGTCATGTGAACACACGTAATTCAGGAAGAGATAAAGCTCGGCGGGCAGTTGCAGAGAGCCCTTTCTTTGTTCTGGCGGAAGCGGCTGGGCATCTCGCTCACACAGCGCGATAGCCAGATTTAATGATTCCCGTGTCCCGTGGCTATGAAGAGCCACCTCACGGTAATGCAGGAGTTTGTGGTTGTTTCTGGCGTTTTTTAATGCAAGTGCAGGTAGCGTGCTGTTTGTTGTTTTCAGTTTGTGTGGAAGCAACATCGCGACTTGAAAGTTTATACATACTGTTTATATTTGTGTGTCTTCCAGTCAAGGGATGACATGACTACGGGAGAGCGACTGTGGCTAAAGGTCCGGTAATCAATGTATTAAGTAATGTCTGTATTTTAATGTATGCCCAAGTCATGGTATTTATAATGTTCTCTTCTTAAAGAGTCTCACACACTGGGACCTGCCCTCTGCCCAAGCAGAAATTTGCCACATGAACAAGGGCGTATGAATTTATGCATGGCAAAGTAGGCTTATATTTTATTACCAATCTTTAGTGTTTTTTTAACTAACTATGGTGCCTGGAATGTGTACTAATAGATTTTATGTTTTCCTTTCAAGGACCAGCCCAGCCACTGTTTTCTATGATTAAATTTCTTTTCTGTGTGTTCATTTATCGGTTTAGTTCCTGTGGATGTGATCTCTTAAGCATAGGTGTAGGTTTGAGGCAAATTATTTTTACTGTTTACGAAATGTGTGTTATTTTCCTGGATGGTGATTTGAGAGTTTGATTTCTGTCTCCCCTCTTTGTCTGCAGCTTGATTGTCCAAGGCCGGGTCCGCACCGACACACTGCTCCTGCCTGTGGTGGGACTGTAGAGGGTGACACATTGTAGTGGTGTGTATATATATTGCCTAGTGACACTGCATGATATCTTTAAAGTAATTAGATGTAGAGTTTGTAGTGCATTTTTGCGGTGCTAGACTTGCTGTCCCCTTTTTCTGTCTTCCACAGCTTCTATTTCAGCTGGTGAGAACAGCAGACCCGACCTTCTGAGCATAAGGAGACATAGTTTGTCGCCATCCAGATTTTGTTTGTTATTTTGCCTCACTCCTATACCATAGTGCGCTATTAACATAGATTGATCAGATTGTAATAAAGAGAGATAATTTTTCATACAGTACCCGCTTCTTGTAAGTCTTTCCTGTTCTGGGGAAGTATGGGCTACACAACACAAAGAGAAATCTATTACTAGTCAAGGGTTCCTCCTGTCCTTTAATAGGAGGTGGCATTGTTGGCAACTGTTTTAGTGACTCTCAGTGCCAGGCACTACATTAATTATTAATCAGAGCTACAAACTGACAGTTTAGTATCCTTTTATGAGACTGATTTGGTGAATTGGCTATATTTTCCCTTCTTCAAGGGTGGTGAAAATTGGATCTCATTATTTATCATAATTAATACTTATCCCTGATAATCATTAATTATTATTGATAGCCTGAGTGTTTGTTTTCCAATCAGCTTCATGGTGAGATTGTGTTGAATGCTGAGCTGAAGTCAACAAACAGCATCCTGATGTAGTTGTTCTTATTCTCCAGGTGTGTGAAGACTGAGTGGAGGGCAGTAGATATGGCATCTGTGGATCTGTTGGTTCTGAAAGTATACTGGTGAGGGTCCAGGCTGGCAGGGATGTTGTCTTTGATGTGCTGGAGAACCAGTTTCTCAAAGCACTTCATCAGGATGGGGTGAGAGCCACAGGGGGATGCATTAAGACTAGACACAGCAGACTTTATAGGTGCAGGAACGATGATGGCTGTCTTGAGGCAAGAGGGAACAGTCTCCTGTGAGAGTGAGATGTTAAAAATGTCAGTAAGAACATCAGCTAGCTGATCGGCACGTTTTTAGTACACAGCCAGGTATATCATCTTGACCAGCAGCATTATTTGTATTCACTCTCAGCAGGATTTTTCTCACATCCGCTGTGGTTACTGACAGTGGCTGGTCCTCTGGAGGTGGAGTAGACTTTACAGCTAGTGTTGCTTTCGTCAACGAAAATTATGACTAAATATCGTCATCAACGAACCTTTATCACGTCACGGAAACGAGACGAGACGCAACGTAAATGGTGGTCATGTGACGAAAACTATAACCAAATATATAATGCAATATTGTTGACGAATAAAAACGGGGCTAAATGTGGTTTACAAAATAAAAACTCTGCTAAAATATCTCTTCATTTTCGTTGACCAAATGAGACGAGACGAAATGTTATAACGTTATTTCGTCTCGCTATTATTATTATTTTGCAATATTTCTGTTTCCTGAGTCTCAGTTCAGGGGCTGCATCAGGTCGCACTACGCAGACGCAGGCGACGTCGCTTCCTCAATCCCCACTTGCGCGGCATTATTTAGAAGATGCAGCTGCGGTGGGTTAACGTTAACCACAACTCAAGATACAAAGTTAAGTCTGACACAAAGAATTCAGTAGCCTACTATCTGTTATTTGTTCTTTTCTGTCAAAGAATTCCCATCTCATTATATATCCCTAAGGTCCAAACCATTTGTAGTGTTATATCTTGTAATAGTTTTATGATGCAAAATCTGACTTCAGTTTACAAGCAATACAAGTCACAGACACACATATTTTATTTGCACTTTTTTATTATGTTATTGTAGCTCGAGCATTCAAGCACCTTGTTTCTCTTTAAGTTTGAAGCCATTTTATTTATTTATTTTATTAAAATGTATGTGTGTACTTCTTACATGTTTGGTAGGTAAAATAAATATGTTGTAAAAATTAAAATGTCATCAGTTTTCGTCGACTAAAACTAGACGAAAATAGTCTAGTTAGTGGATAATTCTGACTAAAATAAGACTAAAATGCTCAGACTCTTAGTCGACTTAAACCTGAATAGACTAAAAAGAGTATAAATGTGACTAAAACTAATAAAAACTAAAATGACAATTTGACACAGAGACTAGAATAAAACTAAGATTAAATTAATATAATTTTTTAAATAAATTAAAACAGGCCGCCAAAAACAACACTATTTACAGCTGAGTCTTTGTTGAGGAGAGCAAAGCCTGCGTAAAATGTGTTCAGCTCATCCGGTAGCATGGCCTCACACATGACAGAGGCGCTCCTGCTTTTGTTGCCTGTGGCAGGAACAGCCATGTCTCATCTTCTCAGAGCCAAAGAAGCCATCTTCTCTGGAGGAATCTTGTGTAGTCAGATCAGATTCTGCTCTGATCCAGAACCGTTTACCAACAGGAGGGGGGCTCAGAGATTCACTTTTTAACTTTTGGGATTAGAAAGTGGATTTTTCAACTGTTCAGCAGCATTCCAGAAGCAGCTCTCCATTCTGCTCCATGGCTTTTACGCGTCAAGCCTATTTTTGATGAAAGCGAACTGCAGCTGATTCAAGCTGACAGGGCAGATCAAGGCAGATAGGAAGTCAGACTGACCAAATGGCATAGTGCATCTGGTCAATTTTCAAAATAAAACACCTGGTGAAGACTTGGGATCTACAGCACAACAAAGTCAGCAATATGAACAATAAACACACTTCAAAAAGACAAATTACTAAACAATGTAACTATGTAGCCTACTCAACCACAGTAGAAGCACAAAAATCAAGAACAAAAGATGAAATAAACACAAACTGAGCAAGTCAACAGGACAAACACATTAATGCAAATTGTCAGTGCAGTCAGGATGGGCTCATGATGCTGGGAACATCAAGAAGAGAATATTTAATAATAGCAGGTGCAAATGCAAAGGCCCCATGACCAGGTGTCCACAGATTACCCATTAAATGGGGTCTCATTGGAATTAGGGACTTGACTTTACACATATGACCCTTTTTGTGATTTCAGAAAATCAACAAATCAGTGTCATGTGCATAAGCCCAACCCTAACTTCTAGATGAGCTGTTTATGCAGGTCACTGGCCACAGGACAGCCGACTGCAACAAATGATCAATCACTGTCCAAAAATGGGTTGAGAAGTTTTTTTAAAAGCCTGTTAAAGCGCTGTGTTAAAGAGGAGCTTCATTCATTTGAGACTTAAGGCCTTTACACACCACGTTTGTTTTTTTCGTCCGAAAATGGCAGCATGTTTAGAAATAAATACAACCTCATGCTGTGTCAATCATGTTTACACACTGACTCCAGAACTTTAGTCCGTCAGTTTTTTTCAGAATAGGTTTGATTTTCTGTATTTTTTTACATCCTCTCCTGATGTGATGTGTGTGGTGTCCATGTTTGTGTGTTTCCCTACTCTCTGCCTCAACACACTGCCAGTCACAGCTCAGGATCAACTGGTTCAGGGAAATCAGTGGACTTCTTTGTAATGTGTGGTGGTCTTCTTTTTAATATGTCGTTACAGTACAGCTTGTAGCATGTCAAACTGGACCACTGACATCCCACAATACACCTGAAGGTGATCGGGATAATTCCACAGCTCCTTTATCAGAGGGTGCTTGATAAGGGAGCTTTCTTGCTTTCAGGCTTGGACGGACCTAGCAGGCTATTGTCATCTCCTTTTCTCAGGAAGTGAGGACCACATTGTAATCTTCCTCACAGCTTGACAACTTTATTATGTCATGTATTAAATAGTTTAAGTTTAGTGTGTGTAAAGTTTTTTATTGAATGACGGATTTTTTAATTATGTATACAAAAAAAGTGGACTTGGTGTGCAAAGGCCTTTACTGTACCTTTGATTGAGCAAGGTTGCATGGTTCCAGTGAAACTGTCATTAGAAAAACTCTTAAACTCTCTTAAAAAGAAAAAAGTGCTAAATTTCAATATCATAAATGATAACATGAATAAGCCTGTAAAAGGTCAGGACTGAAGAATCCAGCACATGACTGCTTCAGTAATTTGTGGTTTAGGAACCTTGGTATTCTGGGTGTAAATGCCGAAGAGCAGTAAGGGCAGTATTGGTACAACAGTGAGTTCAAAGTACAGAGGAGAACCTGTTCCACTGCCAGGACAGACTGTTTGGACAGCTGGCACAGTTTAAGGAGACATGTTAGAGTGTGACTGAGTTTGTGGTTAAGAATTGTGCATGAAAATCCTGTGGGCCTCTGTCTGTCTCTTTCTTCATCTGTCTGTAAGATCCTTCTTCTGTCTCTGATTCCACATGATCTCTCTCCCTCCTGTCCACTTTTCCTCTTTTCTCTACATTCTCTTCTTGGCCAAAAAGTCAGCCCAACATTGTGAGCATTCACTCTGAAATTCCTGTCCCTCAGTAAAAAGGGAGCCTGGATTTCTGGCAGGCCACCCTAACAGCAATCCTGTGGCTTTGGCATCTTCAGAAAGAGAGAGGGAAAGGAAGGGCAGGAGAGAGGGGGAGAAAGAGGGAGAGAGATTGTCCAGGATGTTTGAGTTTCCCCAAACACTTTCAACTGAGGTTCACCTCCAGAAAATTTCAACTCAACCTTATAATCTCTTCTTCTAAAAGCCTCTGGACACTGCCCTGCTGCTCTCCAACTCCCTACATTCTGCTGGCATAATTAAAATCAGGCTCAGAATCTGTGTATGCAGAGCACTGTATATGTGTATACTGCCTGCTGGGCCCAGGATTCTGTTCAGCAGAAACATGTTTGTCTTATTGTTCAGGGATCCAGACTCCCTTTTTTTTCACTGGTTTCACTGGTGAGTTAATTTAGTTAGACCAGCACATACATTTAGGGGCTTCCAATAAAACATTTTATTTTTTTAAATTAAAGATGTAGTTTTGTGGAAGAAATGTTAATGAGAAGAGAAAGATCTTAATTTTTCCGCCTAAATAATCAAACTCTTTGTTTTCGTGACTAAATAAACAAACTGACCTTAAAGGACAACACCATTTTTTGGGGGTATTATAACAACCATTCATTGATATAGTTTAAACTTAGTGTCTACAATTCTCTTCATGGGTCATGGTTATGTGATTGCCTAATGGCCTGGACACAACAACTGACATCAAAGAACTAGCTATGCCTAGTTCTTTGATGTCTATATGACAGAGGCTGACTGTTACATCACCTCATGCCTCCTTCATCGCAGAACAAGTTTACAAATTTGATCACAGCTCATACAAAGTTGAACAGAAGTCAGCAGCTGCGAGATCGTCATATTGACGTCTACAATCAGTGATGACAGAGAGGGTCAGGAGCAATAAAAGGTTCTCATGATGATGTCAGATGTCAGCCAAGAACAAACCAAATAAACCAAAACTGGCCCAAGTCTGGACCAGATCCAGCCCACCAAAATAGAACGAACTGTGGCTCTGATTTGGGCCAGGTCTGGTTTATTCACTTGTGACAGGTCATAGCATGGCCATGAGGGGACCGCCCAAATGCCATCATTCCACGCAGCATGTGGGCCAGATGACACAAAAGTCTAAATCACATGAGGTCCCCTAAAATGAGTCCTGTGCACACATGCATGGGAGCACACAACAGGACAACAGCACAGCAGTGGACAAGCATAGAGAAGGGTTACATGTATTCAAGACAATGGGGTGTTTTTAGACAGCTCTACTCGATGAAATACAAATCTGAGGGTACGAGTACAACTTTTCTAATTCTTTTTTTTCCGTTGTTTTTTTTTTTTTTTTGTTGACTTTATGGGGTGGGTATTGTGTACTAAATGTTGTCCTCACATTATAAACGGGGATTGTACCACAGTTCAGATCGTGCTTCCCTCGAACTGTCCTCAGAGTCTACCTCGTTCAACCATTATAATATTTATATATGCATGGTAATTCATACCATTCCCTCAAACAAACGATAACATGGAAACCTCTCCTAACTTGCTCTGGGAAACTTCTAAAGTATTTATCAGGGGTAGTATTATATCTTACCAAGCCTCCAGAAGGAAGAAAAACTTGGCAGAACAGGTAGATCTAGAGAAACAAATTGCATGATTAGACAAGGAAAACGCCATACAACCTTCTCTGGAAAAACAAAATAGGATCCTGGCACTAAAATGTAAACTGAATAAATTACTCTCTGTTAAATTTTGCAAGGCTCTCCCATTCTCAAAACAAAAATATTTTGAACATGGTGACAAACCGCATAAATTATTGTTCAGGCAGCTTTGTAAAATCAAAAATGATCATTGATTTAAGTTAATTCTGCATCGGATGAGATACTTACTTCTCCAAGAGAGATTAATAGTAGATTTCAACAGTTCTACGACTCTCTATATGCTTCCCATACAACAGCTGGGGTCTCTTTAAATCAGGAATTTCTTGATATGTGAAAGTTGCCATTGTTGAGTTGAGTTTGAAGCTTCCATCTTAGGTGCACCGGTCACCACCCAAGAAATTAGGAACGCCATCCAAACTTTAAAATCCAGTCAGATCCCTGGCCCAGATGGGTACTGTAATGTAAGTTCATAGATCCAGTTACTCCTTTGTTACAAAGAATGTATGCGTATTCATTTGATAATTAATCCCTTCCGCCTACACTAGAAGAATCAGTTAATACTCTGATCCATAAAAAAGGCAAAGACCCTCTTGGCCGGCTCTTATATAGCCATAGCTTTACCTAATACATACGTATAAAAAAAATCTTGCTAAAACTCCATCCCACAGACTTCGCAGTATCATATACAAACTAATTAACCCTGACTGAACCAGTTTTATACCGGGGAGCAACTCCTATCACAACCTCAGATGTCTTTTCAACATAATGCACATGCCCAGATATCTTTTTTAAGTGCTTAAAAAATTTAATTAGGGAGAACATTTTATTAATTGGATCAGAATCTTATATACATCCCTGACTGCCCGAATCCTGACCAACAGGAATTTGTCGCCAAAATTCCGACTCTATAGAGGAAATAGACAGGGATGGCCTCTCTCTCTTGTTCTTTGCTCTGGTTCTAGAACCCTTAGCTAAACAAATTCGTACTCATCCAGAGATTCGTGGTTACGACACCAACATTTGTTCAAATAAAATTTCTCTGTACGCTGACAACTTCCTGCTTTGCATCACTAAATCTCATATTTGTTTTCTTCACATCTTGGCTCTAATAACTGAATTTGGCTTGTTTGGATACATTGGAACAAAAGCAAACTTATTCCTGTAAATGTGCCAGATTTGACCTGGCTCAAGCTATCTCCCTTTAGGAAAAAGTTGGAGGATTTGGGGATTGAGATGACCAAGATGAGCTCTTCTTTATATGGGGAAAATTTTACCCCACTGATAGTGAAACTACAAGCTAACATTCAATTTTGGAAGTCCTTGCCCATCTCTTTGATAGGTAGAATCAATGCCCAAAAAATAATATTCTTGCCACAAATCCCATATATCCCATATATCCCCTAAGGACTTTTTTAAAAAAGATAGATGCTATGATAGTACCCTTTATTTGGGACTACAAATCCCACAGAATAAGCAAGCATCACTACAGGTCAGAAGGCGTTCTTGGTCTACTACATTTTCTGTTATACTATTGGGTACTTAAGATCTTTTAAATTTTGGTTAGACGAAACTTAAGAAGTTCACTGGTTAAAACTGGATAGAGAGGACTGTCAACCCTTTGACATTGCTGTCGCCAGTTTCAATAAGTAAATCCTCATCCACAGTATGAGCTGTATATGGAAACAGGTAGAGAGATCTCTTGAATTGAGGGCACTTTCTTGTTTGTTGCCTCTGTTCAATAATCCTTCATTTCCCCCCTCCTTGATGGGAACTGCCTTAATTTAATGGAAGCTCAGCAGTATTCACTCAGTAGGAGATCTCTACATAAAGAATACCTTCACCGGTTTTAAGCAGCTCCAGCAAAAATACAACTTACCCTCTTCTAACTTTTTCATGTACAAGCGAAAAATTACGTCAAACAACACTTATCAGACTTTATCACCTCAGAACTGGATAAATTAGATCTCTACCTAAAGTCACTTTCCAGCACTAACAAGATGATAGCCCTCTTATATGACAAATTACAAAGCCTGAACGCTCCCTCAACAGAAACCATTAGGCATGCATAGGAAAAAGAACTTGGTGAGGAGATTTCTTGCAACAGTTAAACTACATTACGTATATACATGCTCTTCTAATGTTAGACATTGCTCAATTAAATTTAAGATGCTTCATATGTTGTTTTACTCCAAAAGTAAACTTCACTCCATTTTTCCTGACATCTCAATGTGATAAGTTCAATTCTGCAGAGAGCACTCTGTTACGTAATTTGGTCTCTTGTCAGAAATCTGTTCAAATTCTGGGAAGATATTCTCTGCATCTTCTCTATAGTGGTGGGTGTAACGTTGCATCCTGACCCCAAGCTGATTATCCTAGGCACAACAGAGGGACTAAACACTCCTTCACATAGACACTTTATTGCCTATGGCCTCATAACGGCAAAACAATGTACTGCTCCAGCACTAGAAGAGGCCGGAAACACCTTCAATAAAATACTGGCTGAACAACTTGTCCAATATTCTCCGCTTAGAGAATCATGTTTGCCCTAAAAGATGAATTGGAAGACTTTAAAACGATGTGGTCATCCTCGCGGTCCCCTTTGATTTCCTATTTGAACGAAACCCACATTCTAACTGTTTCACCTGGCACCTCCATATGAATCGGACTAAAGTGACAGTCTGAGTTCTTAACTAACCTATTACCCCCCTGCTTATTACAAGTGGGTCCATGTTCATGTATGTCTGCCCATGCAGATGCTTGTGCAGGTTGACAAATATGTATTCTCTTGTGCAGATATGCTTACGTTGGTAAACATGCCCCCCCAAGTTCTTTGTCTTGTTTTGATTCTTTTCCTGTCTGGGTTTTTGTGAATTAATGTTTCTTGTTCCTTCCACCAGTCCTGGTTTGTATAGTTCACTTGACAGAAAATTAACAGTTAATATGTTAATATATATATAGCTATATCAAGTTATTATAACTAAGGTTGAGTAACAAGACTATGCCATTCTCTCTCATTAAGTCAACCACATGTGCAGACTTATGTGAGTCTAACCCTTGTCTCTCTTGTTCATCTCAAGTTCTCACAACATTCGTTTGCACTTGACCAACAATGATATCCACTTAGCTAAAAGCTAGACTGCTTAACTTAACTTGAGACCAGTTGGTGATTTCTACTGATGGCCTCCTATCACACGTTAACACTTTCAAGCCATTATGGCAAGGTGCAAGGTGTATTGCAATGTGTGGTCATCAGAAGACATTAAAACAACATGCATACTGTTATGAAATGCAAAACACACACACAGCCGTGTTTGCATTAGCGAGTGTATTGCCTTCTTGAGTGTCTTCCACAGTGTGATCCTGAACTGTTTAAAGGTCCCATATTATACTGATTTTCATCAATTTCACACAGCTGTCAAAGGGTCCAACAACGCTGTATTCGAAATGTATTGCCCCAAACCCATCCGTGGTCCTGAATTTCAGTCGCTCAAGTGAGTTCTACTGAGCTCTACTGAGAACAGGCAGTTTCTGTGCCTGCACCTTTAAATGCTAATGAGCTCCGTCTGTCAACGCCTGCCTTGCCTGCTACACGCCCCTCTCAGGGAAAGGATGCCGCTTACGCTAGCGGTAGCATCCGCTAATGTTTACGGTGGATGTATCGCTATGGCTCGCCGAGATGCTGTCGTTCAACTGGTTGTATAAGCTTAATAAGCCAACACTCAGGAATTTGTGTGTTGTCCACCATTACATGAGAGACTCCCCACTCCCCAACACAACCACCTGGCTCCCATCCCCCACTGACCTGCAACAGGTAACATCTAAAAACAGCTAGCGACACTGTTCGCATAGTCTCTGTCTCCAGTCTGCACGTTTCCAGACTTTTTACTTTGACAACAAGCTCCCTCGTAATAATTTTAACATTAAATCGCTTCAAACGCCATTGCATTGCATAGCGGACCGGAGCGGAGCTAACTAGTTAGTTAACTGTAAATACTATCAAAACGTGGGACTGATTCTTTTACGAGGGTCAGTGTCGAGGCAAAGCCAGCCTTGTACAGACCCTCGTTACTGAAGCAGTCCGATGTGAAGTGGTTAGTACACACAAACAAACTTACAGGAACTGTAGCCAGCACGTTGTCGTTAAAAATGAAACGCAACCACTGTGTCTTCTGTAGCTGGGACAGGATATAGGCACTTATGTTGATTTTTACAACCAACAACAGAGCAATTTGTGTGTCTAGCTCTGAGTGAAACACTGCTATCTTACCGCTGGACACACCAAACTTCACCTCGGGGATGAACACCCCCCTCTCGGATATCTCCGGGGAGAGGGGGACTGTTTTCGCGCAGAGGAGCCTGGCCTATGAAAATCACTCCTTTCATTACGTAACGAAAGGAGCTGAATCTGAACAGCCTGTAGGAGCCTCGTTTTACCAGTGGGTGGGCTGCAGAGACGATGCAGGACTCGTTTGCTTTCCTCATTCTGGGAGTTTTAAGGCTCAGGCAGGACCAGTTTATATATGTAGAGACCAGAGAAAACGTTTTTTTCATAATATGGGACCTTTAAGGCCCTGTCCACACATAGATGGATTTTTTTTAAAAACAAACTTTTTCTCTGCATTTTGGCCTTTCATACACGTTAGCAGTGTTTGATGCCACTCAAAACTGAGTTTTCTGAAGACTCCTTCCAGATATTTAGAAATGGCGTTTTTTATGTCTGGACGAGATTTTTGGAAACGACAATGCAGACACATCAGTGTTTGGAGCATCAGTGGCAAATATGAACTGGGAGCATGTGTACTTGAGTTTGTACGGTGACGGAATGAATGTTTTATTGTTTGCCATTATAAGCAGAAACAGACATTGCTAACACAATGATGGAAAGAGACAAAAACGCCTGCTGACAATGTTTTACTGTCAAATTATCCATGAAGATTCTGCAGGTCAGTCACTGCCTTGTTCTGAGTATTTTTTTGTAGCTAAGCAACCGACCAGTGTACAATCTGCTTCCTGTTTACAACAGCACATGCAAGCCCAGTGTACATGAATGGCATGGGATATGTGTCTCCAGGTGTGTTGTGTGGAAGCAGATTATTTATTAAACAGTGCTTATGTCCGGCTTTAAAATTAATTGATCCAAATCTGCTCTCCTACATCTGAATGACTCGGCCAAAACATCTGTCCTTCCTGCTAACGTTCCTGTAGTGCAGCAGTTCAAATACTTGGGAATTGAAATTTTTCCCTCATTAAATCAGATTAAGTATAACTATTCTCTTGCCCTGAACAATGTCCTTAGGGACATGGACCGATGGAATAGCCTCCCTATTTCTGTTAGAGCTCGGGTCTCCATTATAAAAAGGAATGTTCTGCCCAGGATTAATTTTGTCAGCTCTATGGTCCCTCTTCCTCCTCCATCTGACTACTGGACCAGACTTCGATCTGCAACCACCAGATTTATCTGGAATCGTAAGCGTCCACGTCTGAAACTGGCCACTCTACAGAGGAGGAGGGAGGATGGTGGTATGGCCGTTCCTAATTTTGAACTTTACTCCTGGTCGTTTGTGCTCAGGCCCCTGCTCTCCTGGTTTGATCCACATTCTTCTGTATCTTGGCGTATGTTAGAAGTTAACACAGTGGAGCCTTGGACACTTCAGGATATTCTTTTCATTAATATGTCCAGGAAACAATGTCAGCTACGTTTCGGTCCTATTATTTCCCATCTGGTGAAGGTTTGGAGATTAGCAGAAACACACTGCCATATTTCTTGCAAGTGGCACATTTTTTCTCCTTTGTTTAATAATAAAGCACTTTTGATTGCTCCCCAATGGGAAAGTAAGGGTGTTCACCATCTTAGAGACATTTATAATGACCAGGGGCTACTCTCTTTCTCGGATATTAAGGATGCATTCGGACTGCCAGGTTCCTCCTTTTTCTTTTATTTACAGTTAAGATCGGCACTCAGGGCCCATGGTGTCCCCTGGCAAAATTCTTTACCTACTCACCCACTCTGCGAATTGTTTATTAAACATGCCAGAAATAAGGGGATGGTATCCAAGATCTACCATTTTTTATGGGTAACAGACTCTGCCACGCTCCCGATACAGAGGGTTTGGGAAAGTGACTGCCCGGATATAACTCAAGATTTTAAATGGGGTGGTGTGTGGTCCAGTATTAATGAGGCATCTCGTAACCCGGACCATCAGCACATTCATTTTAATTTCTTACACAGAACGTACCTCACCCCTGTTAGACTTCACCACATGAAGGTTATTAATAATCCTTTGTGTAACCTGTGCTCATTACAGGCTCAGGGTACGTTTATTCATATGTTTTGGGACTGCCCCCCCGTTGCTCAATTTTGGAGCAATGTCGCATCCAAACTGTCTGCATTGTTACAAATAACAATACCTGTATCTGTATGTGTGTTGGTCCTGAATGACCTGTCTGCTCTTACTCTTTCCAAACTGAATAAGCGTGTCGTTTTCGCCGGTTTGACTGCAGCCAAGAAGATGGTTGCTACCCGGTGGAAGCCACCTCATTCTCTTGCTGTCAAGGCTTGGATCCTTTCTTCTCTGGACGTTATATATTTGGAGCTCTCCACAGCCCGAATCAATGGTGCCAATGAGCGGACTCTTGACTCCTGGCGCTCTGCCGCTGTTTCTTTTAAAGACATGTTGTAACTCCTTTGCTATTGGCTCTCCTAATTTTGTATTCCTGGTTGTCTAGTTCCCCCTGTCTTGTCCTGTTATTTGTTTGTATGTGTATGATTATTTTTAATGTTATTTATCGTTGTTTTCTTTAATTGTCATATTGCGGTGCAATTATTTTATTTGCTTTTCTTTATTGATAATGTTTTTCGAGCTCCCTCGACACATTCCCCTGTCTTGGGCTATGTTTTGTTGTTTGTTATGCATAATAGTAATAATAATAACAATTTGATCACAAAAAAAAAAACAGTGCTTAAACGCTCTTCAGATGGAGTGAAAATAAGGTCGGTTTTCATGGAGCCAGAAGAAAGTTGTTACTTCTCACCTTTAGTTGAAGTGTGTGTGAGTTGGGCTTTCAGATGAGGGTGTGTGATGTTACTGTTATCAGTCATTACATAAACATGTATGTGCATGCACATGCACACACATTCACACACAAATGTGTAGTATTCTGGAGCTCCTTATAGTGAACACACAACAAAGTAAGAACCTTTGGGGGCCCAAGAAACAACATGTAGCTTTGCCACACACACACACCAATTATTAACTAGCTGGGTAGCAGTGATGTCACAGCTCTTAACTGCGCCAAGCACTTTCATTAATTCCCTTACAAAAGCTCTTTAAACTGTGGCCACCAACTGCTAAAGGACCATCTTTGCAACGGGAAGAATATGTACATGGGAGAAGTTATCCTTTCAAACACGTCTTTAATGTTGTGAAAGGGTCTATTTTAAATCAAACCATGTTTTTCCAAACCTAACAAAGTGTTTTTGTTGCCTAAACCTAACCTCACAGCTACAGAAAACTTGGCATAAAAATAAGTGAAAAGTGTCTTCTAAATGAGATACAAAGCCCAGTCTCCTGAGTAAAGGACCTGTAGTTAATCCACTTAGCCATGATATCTTATCCCAGTTGGGGTTAATGTCACTCAATGCGGAAGACCATCAGAGCAGTCTCAGAGGCGGCTGAAGGAAGCAGACAGTGGATTTGGCTCAAGCGAAATGACAGGTGCTGGGCCCCAAGTACCACTTAAGGCTGAATTTCGGAGGCGGTTGAGCACAGGACTCAAGCTTAGGGCTGATCATCCTGCAGCAGGCCACCCTTGCAGTGGGTGTATGGTGTTAAAAGGCCATAACACCCAGTGATGCAAGGGCACACTACTGAAGATGTGTCCTCTACCCAACTGTCCCAGAGTTTTACCCCCCGCCCCCCTAAACACCACCACACCAGATACACCACATAATGTTGGTGAAAACCAGAAAAGGCTAAAGTTTGTCTCATTGACACCATGTCCAGAGCCGCTCAATGCACTGGATTAGTGTTATGTGGGGATCTCTAACACCTGACATCATATCCAGGAGACAATGTCAGTAAATATGAGTAAAGTTCAAACTGAGCTTATCCTGTGTGAACACACTACACAGTGGATACAGTGCATTAGTTGGATTTGAAGTAGATTATAGACCATTATAGGTCCAAACCCTCAATGCAGGTCCATGTCACTGGGTTCATCTTGATCCATGAAAGACCTCTTAAGGTAACAGAATGGCACTGAGAAATGTTTCCAGGTCCAAACAGGGATGTTTCTGTGTGAAGCACTACCTGATGGGACTTTTTAGTACAATGTTCCAGAAAGTTGATCTCTTTGGCTTTTCATTACTTTCTTCATGTCTTACTTCTGTATTGTGATCGCTGGCGCGTTCTTTAAGTGATGGCAGTGAGTTAAACACTGAAGACTTTGTGCTTTAATGTGTTTTTAAACTGCACTGCGTTAAAAATACTGTCTCTAACTAAACTGTTCTGTACTCTCCAGCTCTTCTATTTAACTGACGTGCAGCTCAGTCCAACTGGGCCCACAGCTATGCATGGAATCCTCCCCCTCCTTTTCCTATGAGAGTTCCTCTGATTTCTGTTTCCCAACCATTAGAATTTCATCTGTGGAGTTCATGCTTATACATCACTTCTACTCATGTAAAGTTTTATAGAAAAAAAACATAATTTTATAATTACAATAACCTCGGGGTAGAAACCCCTGCATCACCCTTTAGCTTACACGCATTTTCACTGTCTTTTTTCATGATGTTATTTCAAAGTGTAAACATCTCATTCATCTAAAATGCATGTTTGATCTTATAATATGTCATTAATGATAATGCTTTCATTAACGTTACATTGGATACCTAATTTACCTGTTGGGCCACAGACTACAGACAGGTATTTGAGACTCGACGTACTCCGGTACTCAGTTCACATCGACAGTAAATGCAAATAACTTTGTTCTTGTGGAGAGAACCATCTGGCAGGGCTTTGAAGCTCAACTTGTCATTCAAAAGACCTTTTCTTCATCCATTTCTGCTCAAGGAGGTTTGTTTCTGCTGCCATCCACGTTACCGCTGCACCGCTTGCAGTCACTTGATTATGAATTTGTATCTTATATAGTTTATGGTGATCTGCTGAAGTTATACAGATATTGTTGGGAATCTAAATCATTTTTAAAAAAGTATTTCATTTCTGTGGCCTGCTGATGAGAAGTTAGACAGAAACTAGTTGGAAGTTTCCTGTAAATGTAAAAAAAGAAACCCGTTTATTAACTGCTTAATGGAAAATATTGGGAAATCATTAATAAATAATGTGAGGTTAATTTACAATACATCTTAAGAGAAATATTGTGGTGACTTGGTACTCAATATACTGTGATGTTCAAGTTTTCACAAACTGAAAAAAATTAGAACATTATTATCAGCAGTTTGGTTCCAACCCTATTAATTAAAGTAACAAGTTATTGTTTCATGACCTGACCTGTGTCTGTTTATTTGTGTCCCTTACTCTCTCTCTCTCTCTCTCTCTCTCTCTCTCTCTCTCTCTCTCTCTCTCTCTCACTCTCTCTCTCTCTCTCTGAGGGACACTTTAACAAGAACTGGAAGAGCCCCAGGCCTTCCCATGTCATACTACCCCCTCCTCCTTTCTCTCCCTCTCTCACCCCAGTGCCTGACCCTCCAAGCGCTATCGCTCTCTCGGTTCCCTTCAAGTCGACAGTGCCGGCAGAAGGCTTGGCCAAGTGGGCTTCCTGAGTGAACGGGAGAGGAAGTGGAGTAATAAGGAAGAGGAAGGGGAGTGGGTTTAAAAATAACCTGCCTATATAAGCTGAGACAAGAGCCCACTCTGTCTCAAACTCTCTCTCTGCTCCAGCACTGCTCTGCCTCAGCCAGAGGTTTGTTCAGAGAATTTGTCCATTCTCTCTCTTTCTAACACACACGCACACATACACACACACACACAAACACACACACACACACACACACACAAAACATCATGGCTTTCCTGCTGTGGAGAGGAAAGTGGAGAAATCAAAGCAGGTGTTTCCAAGAAGACAAAGTATGTGCATTGAGGAGAGTCACTATATCTCCGAACAGACTGCAATAAGTTTGACAGAGGGAGAATGTGCCGTCTGTTTCTTATAAGAAATAAAGGTTCAGAACAGAAACACATTACTGTGATGAGCCTCCAACAACAGATACTTTTCTTCGGCACACTGTTAGCCAGGCTGGATTCTGATATTAGATTGGTACAGAGCTGTGTGTGCAGTTGTGAAGCCCTGTGTTTTTCAGATGTTTTAGCCAAGCTTAATGACTCTCTGGTGTTTTAACAGAACATCTGTAACCCTGGCACAAAACTGGATTTGCACATGGAAGAACATTTGTAGAGAATCTCAAACACAATAGCTTTATGCTGATTGGTTGCTCTTTGTGATTTGTCTTCTGTGTAACACTATGTTCACAAGCTCTTTTTGAACAAAAGAGGTTGACTTATACAGCAAGCATTAACTGCTAACTGCTGCCTAGTGGACCTGCCGTTAGGTGCTTGCAGCTAGCAATCCTATTTGCTGACTCAGCCCTGGGGTGCTAGGAGTGAAACCCAGCAACAAAACCACCTCATACTAGGGCATTAACAGAAAAGCCGATTTGTCGACGCGTCGACGTCAGTGGCACAAGTCGACGAGTCGTGTTTTTTGGTGTGTTTTTTTGGGCAGTGAACAGTGACAACGAATTTGTCTTCAAAATAAGAGCTTTACATTGCACCCCATTGGATTTTAGAACTGGGTTCTTAGTGGGGGGCTTTTAATTTGAAAGTAGCGACCATTCGTAGCTTGCCGCTACACAACAAGCTGACAGCAGCTACTAGCTGTTTGGTTGTGTCCGCTAGCTGTCAGCTACAGAGACCGAGGAGACGCTAGCATCTCCCGGATCTCAGCGGCTTTCTAGTTGCTCATCTTGATGTCCGCAGATGAAGTGATGGACTGATTGCTGTGATCAGCTGTTTCCTGGTTTTAAAACTCTCCGGCTGTGGGCCAGACACACATCCCATGTATGGAGGTGTTCCTCTGCTGTGCCAATGTGATGACGTCATCAAACGACTTGTCGACACGACTTCGACTTTATTGACAGATAAGTCGACTTGAAAAAATCTGAAGTCATTAATGCCCTACCTCATACTGTATTCCCTGTCATCAAACTGGCCTCCGTCTTCTTTCTTCTTGTTGTTCCATCACTGGGAGCTACCAGTCCCACCAGAGTCAGTGGACCGTCAGCTCCATGGCAAGGGGTATCACGCACATTCAGTGCTATCGGCTACTGTAGACGCCAATCACAAGCACAACAGCCGTGTCGTGGGATAGTTTTAATTAATTACATCTCGGGTCTTATTTTTCCTGTCAGTAACTACAACATCACACTCACCAAATTTAGCTGCAATTAACAATTTCTTCATTCAAAATTATTAATTTCTTGATTAACCAATTGGTCTATAATATTTGAAAATATTGAAAAATGACCATCACAGTTTCTTGGAACCTAAGCTGATGTTGTCAGATGTTTTGTTCAACTAGCAGTCAAAAACCCAAAGATTTGAGAAAAATCGATCACTGTATAAAGTGAGTGCGACTGTTGGATTATCAGTTGTGGAAAGGTGTCAGACGCAGCACCCTGATCCTGCTGGCAGGAAGTTGATTTTGGGGAAGACAAACATGTACTTGGCCCAGCTGTACCTTCTATCTATAGAAAGAGGTCTGGAGTGGTTTAGAATCTAATCAAACATTTGAATGATTAAAAAGACATACAGCTAAAATGTTTTGAATATATTATAATATGATCTGAAAATTGGCAACAACATAGAGACAGCTAATTATGTAATGTAATAATGAGTCATTGTTATTTTTCCAAATCATTCAGACTCAAATAATGTGTATCCCAGCAGACATAATTCTTTTAAAGGAACAATTCACCCAAAAAATGTAAAGTCATCATCTCCTCCCTGCATGCTGATGAAAGTCAGGTGAAGTCTCGTAGTCCACAAAACATTTCTGGAGCTTCACAGTAAAACAGCATTGCAGCATTTTGCTAAACAACTGAAGTAGCTGGAGACTTGTTTTAAAATGGAGAAACAGCCAAAAAAACATCAAATGGCTCCATACAGCTTGTCTGCTGTAATCACAGTCTCTGGAAGCCCCAAGATCACAAACTGATTTGATAAAGCGTTAGTTACACCCTCAATGTGCGGTTGAGCTTGTGCACCTGCTTCAGACGGGATGCACTTTTAGCTTAGCAGCTACATTGATGATTTCAGCTTAAAAGGGTGTAAATAATATCTTTTCATATCAGTTTGGGATACCAGGGCTTCTGCAGACTTAGATCACACCGGACGAGCTGTATGGAGCCATTTAATGTTTTTAAAATACAGGAATTCTGAGATAGTTGATACATTGAAAGGCAATCATCTAACAATACATCACAATATCTGTCTAACTGAAGAACAGCTCTTGAGTTAACATTTTTGGGTTCAGCTATACCTCATTAAATTATTTTCAGTCTGTCTAAAATAAGTTTACGCCACAAGAACAAAGTGACTATGGTAAGTTAAATTTTCAGGGTAATCTGTATAGAATATGTGAGGCAAGAGAAAGCGATAAGATATATTGCTGTGTATTTTGTCTCTCCCATATTTAGCATCATATAACATGCTCAAGGATTAGGGGCATTGTCACTGCATACCATGGATGTAGGAAGCATTTAAAATGTGGGTGCAGCAATTTTAGAGTTCTGCCCTAGATTTTTGGGTGTTTGTATAATGTGTATTTGTCATATCATGTATTATGGTGTATTTTAACAGGTGGTCGGATACTTTATCTGGCTATAGTAGCAAGAGAAAAACTTATCGCTAGGCTACATTTTACAAGTGCCCCAGATCACACATTTCAATATATTAAAAAGCTAAAAGTATGTTAATTGATTCAATTACTAATTTATAATAGCTTAAATAAAAATGGCGGTGAATTGAACTGCAAGACATTAAAATAAATGCTCTACCCAATTTAAAAGTGCAAACTTTTATTTAATGAGTAATAGTTTATAAATATATATATATAATTTAATTCCCATCAGATTATATTTTAAAAAGTAAATGTATTTAATTTTTTAATAAAATCAACCTTTCATAAAACCCACAGCCACTAAACATAGAATTAGGGAATAGCACGTCAGATAACTTATTCTTGTCTCTTTTGTAGTCTGATTTAAGTGACTACGAGGAACTTTCAGTTTTTGTTGATTCTAGCAGCCCCTTTTGACTAAGGCCGTAGGACACCAGCGCCAGCTGTTGTGAAGATCTTTCTAGGTCAGGGGTGGGGAACCTTTATCCTATCAAGGGCCATTTCAATTTTCATACCATCCCTCAGAATGCCATCCGCCATGAAATTTTTTTTAAGGTAAGCAGCTCACAGCATATTTTTATGGTCTTTTTAACTTAATTGCAATCAGGGGCGCCGCTAGGGATTTTGGGCCCCATGAAAAGAATCTTCACAGGGCCCCCCAACACAGCGGCGAAATTTTTTGATGCTATTTTAGCATATAATTTCATCATCATTAGGGGCCTCTCTGGGCCCCCCCCAATCATGGGCCCCTAGAATTCATCTCCTTTACCCCCCCTTTTCGGCGCCCCTGATTGCAATAACATAAATATCATGACCATTAATTAATGTTTTAGCCAATTTTATCCATCCAGCACCAGTTTAAAACACATCTGTGGATGTCAAATATCACTGTAGGACTGGCATGTTTAACCAACTGTGACAGAGACCATGGAATGACACTCCCACACGACTGTCACAGCTGCAGCGGACAGGCTGGGTGGTGAAGCTGGGCAACCCTACAGGGAAACTCAGTGAAGAGCAGCTCCAGAGAATGAGTGACCCCAAGAGGAGCAGCAGAAGACCGGAAGAGAGGCTGAAGAGACCAGTGTGTTTACCTGAAAAAGTACAGCTTATAAGCCGCCAAAAACAGAGAGCTACTGAGTGAGTTAACAGTTTGAGTCAAGCATAGAGAATGCAAGCAACAAAGCCAACCAATCAGATCAGTAGGATCCACGATAACGCATCAGTCTGTGTGTCAGTCTGCTTCGGTGCAAGGTAGCAGCGAAAAACGTGGTATAGAGTTTTTTAATTTGGGCATTCTCTCAATAAGCAAGCGGAATGGATTTAATAGCCAATGTAGAACAGACGTAGCACTAGGGGAAGAGCACCAAGTGGGTAAACGGACGCATTTCCAACATAGGAAAAGTAGGGGGGTCAAAATTATTCATTTTAAAAAGTGAGTGGGACTTTGGTGGACACCCATGCTGCAAACAAACTGATCCCAACTGAAAACTCAATTTACTGTCTACAGACTTTCAAATGTATGTATGTATGTGTGTCAGTATATGCTCATTTATAACTGAATGCTTTCATTAGGGAATGAGTCCGAAAAAGTTAGTGTGGCAGTCTTTGAGAGTGAGGTTTGGCGGAGCCTTGTTGTGCCATGATGTAAATCTCAGTCTAAACAGTGACACAGAGCCAGAGCCAAAGGCTCGCACAGAGAAACACCCAACGAGCCAACCAGGACTCACTTCCACATGGAAATCATCCACTGCTCCAGCATGGTGTGACAACAGGCCAAAACACACACACTCAGCCTCTCAAGCACAAATGGACACATTTCCATGCAAAATCTCAATTCTTTCAGCATGTTGAGAGCAGTTTTCAATGGTGGCTGAGAGAGCACAGGTCAACTGTTCAGGTCTCAATTAAAGAATCAGATCGCCTTAGCACAGTGTGTAAAAGAGCAGTGTGATCCTGCTGCGCGGGGAGAGTCTGTGTTCAATATGTATTCAATTAGAGCTACAGCACCATCAGCAAAGACACAGGTGACTCAGCACATATGGATCATTACTAAACCATGAATCAGTGTGTTTGGAGAAGGAGAAGACAGGAAAGACAAGATGGAGATGAAAGTGGATCAGTCAATGGAGACATGAGATGAGGGAAGAGAGCAAGAAGACAAACATTGAGCTTAGCGCAGAGTGCCAGAGCCGGAGAGGAGCTGCTGCTCTTCATCTGGTGTTGAAGCATGTAGAAGCACGCTGTCATTACCAAAGTGACAGCAAGGAGACAATAGGAACATGTTCTGTTACTGAAAACTATGAAATAGAGAGCAGGACTTTATCCCACAGGCAGCATGACAGACAACGCTGCTGGCAGGAAAGAAAGACAAAAATAAATAAATGAATAAATATCTGCATTTGTGTAACAACATTAAAAACAATCCTTTACCTAATTTGTTTTTAGTGGAAAATACATCATCCTGACATTAGACACATTGCTCTGATGAGTGAACTAAATACCTTGAGGTAACTCACCCTGTCTTTGTCGTCTTCCATTATTGTGTTCTTGTAGTAACTGTCTTTGGCAACTTGTACAGAAGTTAAAATCCCCAAACTTAATGAGGAAAAATCAACATGACAGTCAGCCCTCCTGACCAAGTCTTTACTGAACTTCCCCCCCGGAAAACTATATCCCTCTCCGCGAGTGAGAGCCAGACAGGGTCTGCTGTTTACTGACGGTGATTTTGTGATAAATCTCAAGCAAAAAGCATATCGCTTTCCACGATGCATGGTGGATCAGGATGTCAATCACAACACATTATAACATCATCCATATGATTATAAACAGTTTGCTGAGACATTTTTAGATTTACAGGTGGAAAGGCGAACCAACAAAAAAAGGCGATGTAGAGGCAAGACTTTGTTGCGGTGCTATTGCGGAATCTCTGACTGAAAAGGGCTAATGTCATTCAGTCCAATATATACTCAAAAGCCAAAAAAATGTTTCATCATCCATTGTTTAATACATCCGAGGATACAAGTGATTCTGAGTAAGAAAGAACACTTTAGTGTCAGAGGGCTGTGAGAACATCTGACAGTGGTATGTCCAGTATGATGAGAGCAGATCAGCACACTGACAGCTGAAAGGTTTGACTGTACAGCCACATGTTAGAGCTAGGCAGGCTGACTGTATCACTGGGTCAGAAAGTGATGTGTGAGTCATCCTCCGCAGCCCAGCAAGACGAGATTCTGATCACACTGAGGCCTCAGCTGTCAATCATTTCACTGTGGGTACGACCTCTGTCTCTGTCATGTTCTCATACAGTAAATGATGGCATACAGCATGGTCAAAGACTTCAGTACTACATATCAGCAGATGAATGTGGAAGCAAAAACCACAGGACAAGGAGACTCACATACTGATTAGCACACATCATACTGTAAGTATTCAGAGGAACACACTTGACTGAAATGCTCTCACCGTACTGTATGATCCTGACAAACAACGCTACAGTGACTCACTCAGCATGAGCAGGTTGGGTCACCATATTCACTTGTCTTAATACAATCTATCATATACACTATACATCAGACAGCTAGCACACAGCCAGCTGCTTGACCAGAGTTCTTGTAACACTGACCCGAGAGAAAAACAATGATTTTACCACTGAGTCTCTGACGTGCTGCCATATTGAAATTTATACAGATCAACTGAAATAAAATATAAATAACTTAACTTACTCAATGATATTGACCAACATATATGTTTAATTATATGGTGTATTTTTTATTCTGTCTCAAAATGACATCATCAGCAGATTGAATGAATGTGTGTAGCGCTCAATCCACAAACGCAGATTCAGCACTTCACACACAGAGTTGCAAATTTACAAATGACATTTCATGATAAATGCACACACAAAGTGCAGTGTATTGTTACAAATCACAAAAGATGTATTTACAAATATACAAAGTCAATTACAAGTCAGGAGAAAGGATTTTGTGTTTGTGGATAGCGAAACTTGTTTGTAAATCGTGGAATTGTCGATCATGGTTCATGCATTTACAAAGAGTTTTAAGATATAAGTGTGGGACATTTCTCCTTTATTGATGAGTGAAGGATCTGTTTAGGTGTCAAACTGAACACCATCAGACTGACACACTCCTGTCGCATGCTGCCGGCTTACCCTCTCACACAGACATCATCTTGCCTCTGTTGTGGCTCTGTTACCTCCACTGGTGGATCAGAGGTGGAATTAAACTGTCCCCCCATTCCACCTCTGTAACTGTCACACAGATGGAGAGGCGGAATAATGGCACAATATTACCACGTCGAAAAGGCAGTGTGAAAGGGGCTTGTGTCTGCCACCTGGCTGTCAAGCTGCCATTTTTAATGAAGGAGAAGCCCTGAGACAGGTAGACTGGTAGTGCTGATTGTTATTGTCTGTTGTCTTCATGAGTCATTAAAGGACTGAGGTGAGGTGTAGGCACCCTCAGACATTCAGGGGCCATAGAGGCCCCAGACTCCTTGTGGCACTCTGTAGTTTTGGTGAAGAAATGTTAATGAGAAGAGAAAGTTAATCATTGGCCGATTTTTTTCTGCCTAAACAAACTAAATAAACAAACAACTGTTTTACTTTGTTTATATGTGGCGGACCCTGCCACCTTTCTAGCTTTAAACAGTAGCCCCATTCACACTGCCCTTTGAGTGCGGGGATCCTTCGCCAATTCTCTGCATCCTCCTCTGTGTGAAGGTCTCAGGTGCGACGAGGGATGAAATTTCTCTCAGAGGCGCAGCATAGGCGAACTGTACCTGTGTGAATGGATAAGCCGGCGGCACGGAGCAGGGCGTGTCGATCTGACAGTCTGATGACTAAAGAGATCCTTCACTCAACAAAATAAAGAGAAATGTCCCACAAAGCAACGTTACAGGACCAAACAACAGTAAAATAGTAACTGGTAGCGTCTTTGGCAACTTATGAGGAAAAAAATACAGCAGTTATACTGGAGAAGCCTCTGTCATTCTGTCTGTCACATCCTGTCCGTCCTACTGACTCTTCGTCACATTTCTGCCCGAAAAACAGCATCCGTTCCCAGCAAAAAACTTTAACTCACCATGTGTTTGTCTCCTTCCACTATTGTGTTGTTGTAGTTACTGTCTTGAAAAAAATCACTACGACAGTCAACGCCTCTTTTGGATCCGCAGCGCCGGCTTTCTGTGTGAATTACACACTGGTGCGTCTTCACGCCGGAGCTGCTTGGCTCTGTGTGAACAAACAATGGCTAGTGTTCTGGGACTTTATTTTCCTCTGAGAACAGCTTGTTTATTCACTTATGGAAAAGATGCATATTTCTGTTTGAGTTATTTCCTCATTAATATTGTTAATATTAAAAGTATGAGTTTGAATTTCTTCTCCAAAACTACATAGTGCCCCTTTAAGATGGTTTGTGGTCATTTGATTTGATGCTAATTTGTTTGGGATTCTCTATCACTAAAGCACATCATCACATGAAATGATCAGGTTAGTCCTGAATTATTACAACAGAGTAGTACATCTCACAGTAGGGATCACAGCTGTGTTGGCAGAAATCTGTATTAAGACAAAGACTCTAACACACAGAGAGCAGCTGAATATTGAAATATTACACGTAATAAATGCTTCTACAGAGACTCTGGATGTATGAGACAAGAGTGGTAAACATGTCGGCACAAAGAGAGGACTCTGCCTGCATGAAAATTCACATATTATCTTGCGTGCTGATGGCAGGTCGGTTGAGGTAAAAGACATTATTTACACCCTCGACGTGTGGTCGAGCTTGTGCAGCCATCTCAGACAACAGACGAGCTGTATGGAGACAATTGATCTATTTTTGCTTTTTTTGTCCGTTTTAAAACAAGTCTCCAGCTACTTCAGTTGTTTAGCAGAATGCTGCAACTCTTTTACTGTGAAGTTCCAGAAATGTTTTGAGGACTACGAGACTTCACCTGAGTTTCATCAGCATGGAGGGAGGAGATGATGATAACTGAGTTTTACTTTGTGGGTGAACTGTTCCTTTAATTCAACAAAAATCAATCAACAATAAAAAAAAAAGTGTCAGTGCATTAGCAAACATAAATCACAGTAAGTAGAGCTCATTAAAAAAAATGAGTCAACAATTTTAAAGTGCTTCTTGATACTTTTCTAATTGTTTCTTCTTACTCCACCAGGTTTCTTCAGCTGTGCAGTCATCACTTAAGCCCTTTCACACAGAGACTCTGCATTATCGCCACAACGAAGGCTCGCATTTACCCCGCCTCTGTTTGTTCATACTGGACCATGCAGAGCCGGGGTAAAGCAGCTCCCGTGTGTCATTTCACACAGACGCCGCCTCGCCTCTGAGCCGCAGTGAAACTGTCCCCCCTCTCCACATCTGTAACTTTCACACAGAGGGCGACGCATGATTCCCGCTCTGATAGGGGCAGTGTGAATGGGGCTTAAGACTGCAGGTAAAGATTCATATGGTCCATAAAATAAAGAGTGCGTGTAGCCTGCGGGAGGAAGGGGAGGAAGAGGAAGAGGAGGAGGAGAGAGTAGTTAGTGTGAAGAACTGTCTGATCCACGAGCTCTCTTTTCTTCTCATTTTCTGACAAATACAAAATCCCTCTTTCTCCGGAGACACAGAGAGATGCTTCCCTCGTAATCATCGACATTGTATTTTTGCCAACAAGTGTGCAAGTTGTCACAGGTCCAGATACCCAGTGAACAAACACATGGATGAAACGAGCCGATAATAATCAGATAACGCAGCATTGAGTGTGTGCGTAAAAGACACCGTATCCAAATGCGTAACGCGCAGGGCACCTGCGGCATCTCTCCTCCTCTCTGTGCGCAGCCTGTTTCCTTTAGTAGGCTATTGGTTTCGTTGCTCTTTTTCAACAAAGTGTTAATGACTTTTTGTGTGTGTCGTGTGTTGTTTTGTAGGGGCGGTCTCTCTCTCTACCCTGCCAGTTGTTGGTCAGGTCTGACGGAGGGCGGGTTCGTCCCTGAGAAGGTTAAGTAGCTGTCCGCAACAGAGCAGGCAGAGCATTCAGCAGCAGTCCTTCTGCGACTCTCTCACCTCTTCTCTGCGACTGACTCGCAGGAAAAGTCGGACTTTTATACCGAGGCTAAATTTAGGGGGCTGGCCGGTGCACGGCGTCCCATCCTGGACGCGCTTCCTGATTTGTGCTGCGGAGCAACATTTATAAGAAAAGCAGATTGTTCCGCCGCACAGGAGAGAGGAGCAGCAGCTCAGCGGACCGCAGAAGAAGCATCGCTCTGAAGCTTTTGACTCTTTAAACCCCAAGTGTCTTTGTTCAGTATTTATTAAGGAATTAATTTCTATCTTTTGGAAATGGCCTTGAGTGGGACCATTTTACCTTCAATCTCGACGTTTGCCAACCAAAAGGAGAAATGTTGGGAAGATGTAAGTTATGTTTGACTTCATCACACAACTCAATTCACTTGTGTTGCTGGTGTCAGTGTGTCCTGTCATGTACTGCTGCTGTCCGTTTGTTCCTCGGCACTCACATTGTGTTAAAGTTGTGTTTTTATAGTTTCTAAGTGACGTTCTTCGCTCTCGGCGCACTTTATGTGCTCTTCTCGAGTTATTGTATCTGAAGTGTTGTGAAACGTTGGTTGTGGGTTTTTGAAACAATATATTGTGTTGTCTCCTCCCTGCTCCAGAGATGGAAGGGCGACATGAGCAGCACTGTGCTCAGCATGGACTGCAGCTGTCTTGGCAGAAAAGAAGAAGAGGACCTGGATAAGTTCTTGGATCTTGAGTTTATTCTCGCTAACACCGCCGTCTTTGACAGCGTCTCAGGGACTGGGTCAGAGTCCTATCGGCTCCAGGACTCCGGGACGTCCGCATACCAGCAGCAGCAGCACAACGGGATTCCCCCGCAGCCTGTCACTTACACCTCTGCCCCGAACGTGAGCAGCCCACCTCCACCCTACAACAGCCTGATGGCGGAGCTCCTCCGCTCTGACGTGGACACCAGCTTCCTCCCGGGGAACAGCCCCAGCATCCAGGGCAGATTCCTGATCAGCTCCACGCCTTTTCACACCGCTCAGGATTTATTCCCCGAGCTCCCGAGCATTAAAGCGGAGCCAGCCTCTATGGACACGTACGGCCCGGTCATAGGTCTGGTTCCTCAGAGCTGCACCAAAATCAAGCACGAGGGGAATGTCTCGTGCATGATGTCCTACGAGCAGCAGCCTCGGCTGGCGAACTCCCCGCAGGCTGCGCTGGGCAACATGACGCCGCCACTCAGCCCGGACGACCTGAGGAGTAACTCCACCTCGCTGACGTTCCCGCAGAGCTTCCACCCGCACCACCGATGCGCTCCGGGAGGATTTCCTCACCCGCACAGCGGCATGCAGCTGCCTTTCCCAGGGGCACACCACCACCAGTTCCCCGGCATGTTCGGTGAAGACGCGGCCATGGGCATGCCGCAGCAGCCGGCTGCCGGCCACCGGATGCTGCTCACCCCGCCGCCCTCCCCGCTGGACTTCGACACCAAACCGAAGAGGGGTCGTCGGTCCTGGCCGAGGAAACGAACTGCGACACACACCTGCACTTTCAGCGGCTGTGCAAAGACCTACACCAAGAGCTCCCACCTGAAGGCGCATCTCCGGACACACACAGGTGAGGTGTGCGTGTGACGCGTGCTGGACGCTTTGTTTACCATTCTATTATTTATTTATATATATCAATATTATAATCCCTCATAACGACCTGCCGTCAAACTCTGAGCTCGCTCACGGCTGTTGTGTTTGTGTTGACAGGAGAGAAACCCTACCACTGCAGCTGGGAGGGCTGCGGCTGGAAGTTCGCGCGTTCCGATGAGCTCACACGTCACTTCCGCAAGCACACTGGACACCGGCCGTTCCAGTGTCACCTGTGTGAGCGGGCCTTCTCCAGGTCCGACCACCTGGCGCTGCACATGAAAAGACACATGTGAGGACAGTCCTGTGGGACACAGACTGAGCTGACACAGAGACACGTGTCATAATAAAGAAGGAAAATACATAAATAGAGACTCCAGGAATATAAACTATAGTGGTACCATGACAGCATAAACTGCCATACAGTGTGCTGAGGCCACTGTTGACTGCACTGTGACACCTATAGGTATGTTATAGGAATATTAGAGTGACTCTTCATGGGGCAGATGGAGCATCCACACCAGATGCCTTCAAATGATATTTTGTAAACAAAATCTATTTAAAAAGTATTTCTGACAGAAGTGACAAACACGGAGCAGATAGAGCCAGCCACATAGACACACACCAAAGTGTTTTTTGTAACCATGTAGCTGGTACTACTTTTTGTATGGAGTGCTATTTATATAGAGAACAAATTAAAGGAACATTCCACTAAACATGTCAGGCACATGCTGCTGAAGCAACTGGAAGCAGACAATCCTCTGAAGAGCAATGATTACTTGTTGTATTGTCACCATGAGTGCCTTCTATAACACATTGTTACACTTTCTATGAGTGCCATAATCTCCACTGGCTCAGAGACAATCACAGTTTTATTCTGTGTCTTATTTTGTAAGAGTAAGCAGCACGAGAAACAAGCTTTGAGACAATGTTTTGTTCTAAAACTGCCTTTCTTTGTGTCCTTGTTGAAAGCTTGAATAGATTGAGTCTGTGTGTTTTCTACTATTTGAAGTCAGGCTCTCAGAAGTCAGACGTCACCTCAACACCAGCTGACTGACAAAGGACGACACAGTCTTTGGCAAATAGCCATGTTTGTTTCTGCCTTGAACACTTGTACTGCCTTGTAAATATATTTTTTTATATAATGTAAATAGTTTATTTTAATGTACATATTAAACTAAATGAACAACACAATTTCTGAGTCCTAAGTGTGATTGACAATGGTTAACATAGAGGCTTAGCAGTTATGTACACATACATACGCGAGCTGGCCTGGGACCCCCTAAAACCTCCACAATCAGCAACAAGGGGCTGTGAGTGTATCACTGTGGGACAGAGCAATGAGACAAAGTGGTTCAGTACCAAAATATGTCTATTTTCAACTTCTCATATATGTACAGGTTGTGTCCATATCAACTAAAATCAATCAATCAATATGACAACACACACACCAAAAGCAATAAAAACCAGGAACTGAGGAAGCTCTATCGTCGTGAAAATACATAAATAAAATGCTATAAGTAATACAATATATAAAGCTGAGTCCAAAAGTCTTAAACACCTCCCCACTGCACCCATTCCAACGTAACACCACCCTCTCCACTACAAATGACAACACCTGCTCAACAATCCAAGTGACAAGCCAATTCACTAAAAACATGAATCCCAGAATATCCCAGGACCAACAGCACCGGCCAGGCTGGCATGGACCCCACAAGTCTGGACAGAACCCAAGGAACCCCTGGAGGCTAAATGATTCTTGTCTCTCAGATGGTTTTACCTGAATAATCTTCATATGCTCGAGGAGGTCAAATCATGCAGTACTTCACAGTAAGAGGTCAAAGAAAAAAATCAGCACCAACTCGTTTTTTCTACTCTCCTATCCTGGTTCTGAGGTTTAGGAATTTGGGACACTGTATGTAAAATGTTGTACAAACCACGTAGAATATTTCAGTTTGAAACATGAAAGTAAAGCTTCAGGGGTTTAGAAGCTGGTTGGATCCAGGCCAGAACTGGGACAGAGCGGTTGCCAGAGCGCTGTGGCAGCTGCCTATAAATACAAACATTACATTGACATAATTACAGAGGCTGGATATAGATGGAGGCTGCGTCGGGGCATAGGGGCGAACTACAATGAGTGTGAGAGATGAAGGGGGAATAGAGAGGAACCCTGTCTCAAATAAAGTGAAGAGCCACTGGGATAAAGTAAAGTTCAGCACGAATGAGGAGAAGATCTTTTCTGTTCTCTTCTGCTGCCGAGCTGTTGGTAGGTATGAATGCGGGGGGGGAAAGACATTATTGTGTTGCATGTGTAGAGGATTTCACATGCTGTTGTTATTTGGACAGTCACAGATAAAAAAAAAAAAAAAAAAAGACTGAGTTTCATGGTGGCTCCCTGCACGTCTACTCAGCAATCACATGTAACCTTTTTATTCAAAAGAAAAGACAAAACACTGATTCCTTTGAGCTAGCAGATGTGTCATGCTCCTAGAAAGCTATATGACAAAGATCACATGAGGGCTGTAGGTTGAGTTTCTGTTCTGTTACATCAGGAGTCACTTATAGAAAGTCACAATATGGAAATGATTTCTATGAAAATGAATCCACAAAAGCATGACAAATGTGATGGAGGGGGAAGACAGAGAGAGTCTGATCATCTGAGCAGTAAAGCTCTCATTGGTTGCCCTGCCCTGTAAGAGGGCTAAAAACATATAGGAAGGAGAGGATGGAGCACTCATAGTGCTTCAGATGAAGTGTTTGTTTGGATCATCTGTTGCTTCCTGAAACAGACATGCAGATAGCACTTTTGTCACTTTTCATGTTAAACAACTGAGTGCAAGCACTATGATCGCCTTCATGAAGAGACTGTGCTGCCCATTTGAACAATTACTTAGTTTTCCTACAGACTTTTTATCTCACCTTAAATGTGTCGTCCAGGTAGAAACACTTCATACAACTGACAAACTACACACCCTGGTTTGTTTGAAGCAAACTGAGGTTTCTGAAACATTCACATTTACACAAAACATGTTGTTTCAATTTCACATTAAATGTTTATGACCTGACTTTTATGCTGGAACATGGAGGGGACGGTCGTCAAGTTATTGGAAACAAGCCTAGGAAGCCAGTGACCGCGTTCATGTCTGTGTTTCAACATTTGTAAACGTGACACCGCTGAATATTTTTAATGAGTCTTTTCCAATGTGTTTTACTGTTATTAACGGTTTGTGGCAACAAAACCAGGTGTTCGTGTGTTTGTGCCTGAACCTAACCAATGCATAAGTGCAGCATTGTGCGAATAGAAAAAAAAATTGATCCTAAAGAAACTTAAAGTGATAAATATCTGTGGTTTTGCAACGTACTTTGCCAACATTTATTCTGCCGATTGGGTTGTGATGAGCGTAAGGCTGGATTCACATCTAATCAGGTGGTGCAGTGAAAACTCAGCTCTTCCCAGTCATTTTAATGAGGCCAGTCCGTTTTGGCTTCAGCAGTGCTGGCCAGAGGGGGCTCCCAAACAAAACGCAGCCAGCTGCGGCGAGAAGCTGAAGCTGATTCAACTTTTGGAGAAATGCAGCGCGATGTCACGTTGCGGTGGCCAGTCACATAATCATTGGCATGCTTAACCTACTGTGGCAGAGACATGGACGCAGATCAAAAGCAGAGTAAAACAGGTCAGTAGCGGGGCATGTTCTTTAGCATGGCTAAATGCTACAGAAGGAACACAACAACACACACCGCAGCAACAGATTTCATCTGAATGAACCTTTAAGGTAACTGCTTCAGTGCTGGAGCCTGGTTTTACAGTAAGTATGAAGCCTGTTCATATAAATGTGATAAGGAATTATTCTGGGTTATTACAATTTTATTTTTATTGTTTTGGCCGTCATTCCTGATAACAACGACAGTGAAGACGGGTCAGAAACAAGCCTCCAGGTTAGTCACCACCACCTCTCCATTTCACACTTGGACTGGTGCAGCCGTCAGAAGGCCTGTGTGTAACTGTGGTTGTGAGAGGACACACACATCTCTGTGTCATATCCAGGATGGCCCCATGCCAACCCCGAGAAAAGAGGAACCCCCGCCGCTATAATTAGAACATTAACTCTAGTGAAAAATCAAATACTCTCATTTCACTTTTCAGCTGGCTGCAGGAGGGTGGCTGCTGCTTCAGAGCGTGGGAAGCTCCTGCCTGAGGGGCTCAGATAGTTTACATGTTTGTTTCTGCCTTCTCTCAGATCTGCAGCCATGTGTGTGTGTGTGTGTGTGTGTGTGTGTGTGTGTGTGTGTGTGTGTGTGCGACAGCTCCTGAAGACTCCTGTGCACTGTGATGGGACAGCCTGCTGGTTGTTCAAAAGTCGTGCTGAAATGAAAACTGCCTTTTTAACCATCTTATATCATTTCCACTGTCGTACTATATTGAACAATATGCGTCATGATTTATGTATCTCAGTTATGCTGGTTGATTCTGTTCTTCCATAATCCAGCTCTCCTGTCATTTCAGACCCTGCCACTCCTACCTGCTGGACCTTCAGCCAGTAGAATCACCTCATCTGCTCACCTGCCCCAGTCACCTGTCTCCCATTGACTCCTCTAGTATATGCAGTACACCAGTCCACTGTCCACTTCTCTGCCAGATTGTCTTAGATTTCCAGCATCATGTTAACCTGCAAGTTTGATAGTGATCTCATGTTTCGACCCAGCCTGTATATTTGGATCTTTTTTTTGGCAAAAAAAAAAAATAAATAAATAATGATTACTGTACAGAAACACAAATGAATAACTTCATTCAGTGATCCCCCGGCTCTCAGTAATTTACAGAGTTTCCTGATGAACAGATGGCTTTATCCATCCATCGTCTGTAATCCTAAACAGGGTGACAATTTAGAGTGACTGCCTTTGGATTGTAGGAGGAAGCCAGAGTACCCCGAGAGAAAACCACTCAGCACAGGGAGAAGATGCCTCAGCTAGGTCTGGAACCTTCATGCTGTAAGGCAACAGCTCTAACCACTGCACCACGTTGCTGGCAGATGACTTTACTTGTTGCATAAAGGAACCACTAAAAGGAACCGCTAACAGCAGCTAAAGCTTGATTTATGCTTCTGCATTGAACCTACACCGTACCTACGGCATAGCCTCTGCGTAGATGCATGCCCTACAGCAAAGGCTGTGCACCTCCCTAGAAACGTGTCACAGTGATACAGCCCACAACAACTTGATTGATCCATGTGGCAGAATCACATTTCTGCAGCAGTGCTGATAACAGGGATTGTGACCTGTAGTTCCCCCAGCCAGCTGCTGCTCTTCTTGGGTTAAACTTCTCTCCAGAGCCGCTTTTCACTGCCAGAGTGTCTCTGGGCGAAGGAGAGTCGACATGCTGAATGTTTGAAGGGCAGGTTGCCCTTACTGCTTGCTTCTTTAGTCATGCTGCTTATGTTAACAGTCCTATTAGCTGACAAATGTTAGGCCCTGGGATGCCAGGAGCCAAACCAAACATCAAAACCATCTTCGGCCATCAGTCAAGGATACTGTGTTAGGTCCTGCTCGAGCCGAATTTGGCAAGCCCTCTCATCACTTAATCGGTGCCTCCCTACCTGACCATTTTTACAGGAAACACATAAATATGCAGAAGTAAATATAACTCAACCTTCTGTTTCATGGGGACTTTAAGTTCTCAAGGAGATCCCAAAGTTTCTGAAGATATGGAATATGTCCGATGGACTTTGGAGGGAATGTGTATAAAATGAGGCACAAAATGCCTATTGACTGCAAATGTACTGCCTCAGATCAGTGATGCTTTGGAACAAAGTGTTATATAAATGTGTATTTATTGTATATGTGATGCTATCATTGAAATTATTGCCTTTCTGACTCTGAAGGGTTGTTTTGTCCAAATTACAAATAAAATATCAAGGTTTTCAGTCCAAATGGTCTCCATCATAACTTCACCCACCTGAGAAATCAAAACTTTATCTGTGTAATTCCACAATACTATCCACCAAAAATAATATCGACCAAAATTAAAGATTCTAGAGTTCACAAAACAATACCAGCCTTCAGTGATTCAACAATAAACAACAAAAGATCGAAATTCAGCTTGTTTTTCTCAAATCTGTCCAGAATTAACCCTCTTCACAAACAAATCAATAAAGGATCTCTGAAAAACAAATAAACCAACTCTGACACTGTCAGTTTCCTCTGGTTCCAGTCAGCTGATCATCTTCATCACACAGGATAAGAGTCTGAGTTAGGGGTGACGCTGCAGGCTAACAGTGAGCTAGCTGTAGGCTAATGCTAAGTTAGCAGTGTCCTGTTCATCGGATGCACGTGTGGCGACACGAGGAGACTGCTTTGTGCAGCACTTGATTAAGAATGAATTTCACACCAAACAACGCCACCCTGGGGGTTTCACCCAGGGACCCCATCTTTTAAAGGATTATTTCTCAACCAAACAAGGCACTCAGGTCCGTTTTACAAGTGAGGCAGAGACAGCATTTCTGGTTACAAAAATAATTTATTAGTTAAATTTCAAAATCCTTAAAACTCCAACATAAAGAGGTCACTCACTGGGGCAAAAAGGTGAACCAATCAGGGCTGAGACTTACTGGGGCAGATGGGTCCAAAACAAAGGGGATCCCAGGAACACCACACGTGAAGTAAATGAAAGTGAAACAAAATCACCGACAGCGACACCGGGACACCAATCCGCCACCCTAGGCTCAGTACCTGAATGGGGGAGTCAGAGGGCAGCAGGTAAGAAACAAAAGAAAATTAGATGTACCTTATCACAAAACACACATAAGAAATCAAGAAATATTCGAAATCTCTAATAATTAAACACAATAGCAAATCAAATAGAATTAACAAAATCTACATAATCACCAATAAAATTTACCTGCAACCCGCAAGGTTATAACAGTCAAAATTACAGGTTGCAGTGAAACCACTTGTCACAAAAGAAAAATAAAGAGAATGCCATAAAGAGCAACTAATCATGAAGAAAAGAAAATAGGAAACTTTCCCACTGTTCTCACGTACACACGCACACAGGTTAGGATGTAAGGTCCGACAATAAACAGCAATACGGCCACGTCAACGCCGAAACAAGACCTGGACGAAGGAGCAGAAGCTAGTGCTTAGGCAGCTGTAGTGAGCAGCCGGGAGCCAGGCAGACAGCGTTGGAGCACCGCAACACCGTGTGCAAATAAAAGTCAGAAGGCTAAGCAGTGTGAAGCAAAGCAATAGCAACGAGACAAAGCAGCAATGACTTCCTGCAGACAGGTTAGCGGGTGCTGTGCTGCTACACAGGTATCTTTACCCTACAATAAAAGAACAGATATGAGCAACTTACAAATGGCTGGAGGAGGAAGCTAAGGTTACCGTGCTACATACCGGTCAGGCAATCCTGGTCAGCACGGCGTGGAGCGAAGCGATTGGCTACACAAGGGCAACCAGCAGCAGACAGCGAGCAGCACACAGTGAGCAGTGTGCAGCCAGCAGCAACACCCAAGCGAGCCTCTGAAATACAATAACCAGAATGAACAACTGGATGGACAGCGTGAGACCAGACTGCAGTCGCCGCCGCCAGCCTACCTGCCACCAAACGAAAGAGGAAGTGGAGGGCGCAAGGACGTGACGTGACCCTGGCTGCGTCAAGCAAGACGACATATACAGGTGCCTTCTGCCTGCCTTTATAAGGTGCTCTCCCACAGCGATTGGCTGGGAAGAGCCACACAGCTGAAACCCACCATACACAACTTCTTACTGCTACACATGCAAGAAGGAAGTAATCCAGTACCTGGCCTGTAGACCTGTTCGCAATTTGGTGTTGGGGGAATTTCTCACTTGAACTGAGTTAGTGGGTCCCTAGACATGAAAAATCACCGAGGTGCTCGTCCGCCATAGTTCCACAAATTACGTAATGGTCAAATCAAATATGGCCGCCATCGGCTATGATGAAAATCCAACTTTTTTGTTTCGGAATGTATATACACATGTAATACCTCCATTTAGACTTATTATGGTATGTGGAATTCATTTCTGATATTGTTATGGTCATATTGGGTGATTTTTTACCTTAAAAGGTCATGGTCAAGGTCATTTTCTTATTCTGAAGACCTTGGCCACAACTTGGCCATTATTAGGAATAAAAACCAGATGCAATAAGTCTAATTCTACTAAATCTGACATTTAACATTTATTGCTAATTTTGTTTTTAACATTAAGGATCATCTCGTCATCCCGAGTTCTTGGGAGTATGGGCTGTAGTGGAGAAGCAATGCAAAGGTGTCTGTGTCATTGGAGACTGACAACTCTCTTGCACTGCTTCACACGAACAGCCCACTCAACATGCACCCACAACCTGGCATCAGCCTCCTCAATCCAGTTCAAGAGGTCTCGGATCTCTTTGCCACCATCTGCCTTTGCTGGTAGCACCTCATCATCAAAGACAACAGAGCTGACAATGACAATAGCATTGCCACTGGCTCGATTGCACACCATATCCCGAGCTAACAGTTGGATATTCCGCTTGTTCTCCTCAGACGCCCAGAACTTGTCAAGTTGCTGAGGGATGGGTGTGTGTTTGTTCATGCCAATGATGTCGATGCCTGTTGTTGAGTCTGTACGCCACATGCGCTCCCCTTCCATCAGTGACATCTCGATGTAGGAATCCAGTACAAGATGGATGAACTCCGGCTCTTGGCAGAGGGATGATGTTGAGCTGATGATGGCATTGATGACAGCACCTAAAGTAGGGAATTGTGCTAGACGCATCTGCTGCATCTTCGACATGAAGTCTACCGCAACAGTTTTGACTTGTTGACATGAGCTGGAAGGTTACCATCAAACAGGGGAGATGCTGAAAGCACATCATGAGAAAGTATCTGCCGGATACTTATGCCCCACTCCTTAGCAATGTCCATACTCCTTTGTGCCTCGGCCATGTCTTTGAATGAGACTAACTTCTGCTCCTTCATACTGATTGTCGGTGTTTTCTGTGGTTGTTCGTTGAACTGAGGTAGTTCTCTTGATACAGTTATGCTAATTTTCTTGGTCTTCTCAACTAACCTCTCCTGCCTGTACGAGCAGTAGACATGCTTCCCATTTTGGAGACAGTTGAGCAAGCGAGGAGTGACACCTCGGTCAACAGCCTTCTTGGTGAGCAGTTTGTGCAGTGGAACAGGCACATTGACTGTCACTGAGTATGGATTCTGCTGCTCTAGCACAAAGTCCAGCAGCTTTGAAACATTTTGGTTGAATGTAAGGCGGTGAGTGGTGCTCAGTGCGTGCTGGAGATTGCATTCTGTCTGTTTTAAAGTGTGGCTGTTGGTGAGAAAGTTGAGGATAACAGTGATCATCCCAGTCTCATGGAACAAGAGCTTAAACTCTGCTACAGCATTTGCATTGTGTGTGGCTCTTACTACATAGTGACCTCCAGGACCCCTTGACACTCGCTGAATGGTCTGCTTGTTTGATTCTACAAATAAATGTGTTTTTAATTATCAAGAACAAGCTATATATGTGTGTCATTTGCATCCACGGTCATTTCCATTCTCTCAAGGGGCTCTAGAAAAGTCGCCCCAGCACTGCAGCAGCTCGGCCAATGGTAGACTGTTGCTGAGACAAAAAAACACATAGCAACGGGTAATTTAGCCAATTAGCGTCGTCAAATTTGATGAGCTTGGGGCGCTGAAAATATCGCCCCAAGCTTATCGTTAAGTATCCTAGCAACGAGAAACAAGTGTCTGAAATCGAGATGGCGGTGTAGACAATAACAAGAACACACAGGGCTTCAGCTACCCATAAATTCTGTAAAATCTCTCTTGCTAAACCCTTTTGAAAGGACAACTTTAGGTGAAAAACTTGGACCTGAGAAGCCCGGTCTGAATTTAACACAGCAGACACATGAGAAAGGTAAAGTGTACCAGAGGAGCTTCTCTCTGAATTGGTATGACAGGAAGGCTTGGCTAACTGGATGTGGTTTTGCAAATGCAGTATTCTACTTCCTCTGTTTACTTTTTAAAATGGCGGGGACAGATACTACATGGACTGTTACAGGAGTTAGAGCCCTAAAACTTTTGTCAGAGCGGACTCGAAGGTACACATGAACAACGCTGTCAAGCTAGCCATGCTAGGCAGGACTAGCATAGCTGCGTAGCTGGATGTATGACACAGGATTGCAGTGAGAAAACACAATGAAGAGGTGGACATGAACAGACATATTTTATCGAAGATCATTGATTGTATGAAATTCTGTGGAGCTTTTGAGCTGGCATTGCGAGCCTGCGATGAGACAACATCCTCCGACAACCCCGGCATTTTTCGGGGATTAGTCGATCTTGCGGCGTCAATGGACGGTGTGTTAGAGGAGCACCTGAAGACCGACACTGTTTACCTCAAGGTACCTCAAAGACTCACTCACTCACTCACTCACACACACACACACACACACACACACACTCACTCACTCACTCACTAACACACACACCCACACACCAACACACACACTCACACACACTCGCTCACTTACTCACCAACACACTCACTCACTCACTCACAAACTCACTCACTCTATCACTCAAAAAAACACACATATACAAGTCAGTATTTGCACACTACAATTGGTACATTTTATGTTCCTATGCCAGTTTTTCTGTGTATAGTGAACTTTAATCATCTACCTGTAAATGTCTCTCAAGAACTTTAATTTTGTATTAAGAGTATTCACTAATATACATCTCATATCACTGTCATTATCTGTCAAACTGTTGATTTCTAGAGGGCAATTAAATAATTATTGTTTATCCCTAAAACAATGGTATCTTTTGGTTTGGGTTCTTTTATTGGGATAGTTACCGAAAGCTTCTGGCACATACAGCCCCTACTGTACAATTGCACAGTATAAGGGCAGACTGTAAATTTGAGTTAGTTCGCATGTACATGTCTTTTGAGATAATTCAGAATAGGGAAACGACCTTGACTATGACCTTTCAAGGTCAAAATCAGCCAATATGGTCATATCAATGGCAAAAATGAATTTCACATACCATAATTAGTCAAAATCCAGGTTTTACATGTGTATATACATTCAGAAACAAAAAAGATAAGATTTCCATCATAGCCGATGGCGGCCATATTTGATTTGACCATTGCGCAATTCGTGGCATTATGGCGGACGAGCACCTCTGTGATTTTTCATGTCTAGGGATCTACTAACTCAGTTCAAGTGCGAAATTCCCTCAACACCAAATTGCGAACGGGTCTAAAAGCCAGGTCCAGGATTAAAGCGGGCTGGAGGAGAAAATATCTACTGTGAGAATCAACCATCCTGCTTTTGATTACGATGATAAAAGTTTATTTGGGTTGATTTAGAATGGAAATGGTGACACTCCTGGTGGGCAGACAGCAGATACAACAGACTCCAACAGACCATGTGTTGTATTTTGTGTCAGTGCTTCAGAGGAACACTGATGGCCCCTACGACAGGACATCAGTGACAGAGTCCAGCCCACTCCCGGCTGTTTTCCATCTCAGTTCACTTGACTGAGATACAAGACAGGTAGAGGGGTTTGTTCTGGTTCCCTGGTCACACCTGACCCATTCATACACACTATCAGTGAGGGCTGCACCACCAACCAGCAACTCCTCCTCCTCCAGCTTATAAAAATTCAAACATTTGACATTCCTGAAGTGTTCCTCCCTGTTCCGATGCAAGAAGGGACTTTTTCACTCCTTCTCCCTCCTACCTCACTATCCAAGACTAATATTTTTAGTTAACTGGAGGTTGTAAACACACTGACAAGCTCTTGTGCAACAGTTTATCTCAGAGGAATTCCCCTCCAGAGTGCCAAACAACATATTCTCCTCCAACTCCAACATAACACACTCATAAAACCATGTGTGTGGAGAAAAGTGATACCACAGAGGAGTTCCTGTCAGCAGGGTTAAAAGGCCACTGAGGATATAGGAGCACCACAATTTGCATTTGAAACCAACACTGTGAAACATTTGAAGGCTCAACCTGATAATCGTTTGGTTAATGACATACTGCCATGATTTTGTGCTTATTTTAGTAAGTATGAAATTAATATTCACTGGACATAGTGAAAACAGTTTTGCAGTGAGATTCAGTGGACTTTATCAGCTGCTTGGGAAACATAAGATAGGACATTCCTTATTGAAACATCAGCCTAAACTAGAAAAATTTAATTTTTTTAATTTCCGGAGCCACAGGTGCCCAACACCATCTGAGGAAAAGTGGGAATTCTATTCATGGGACGAGGATGCCATCTACTGAGATAGGAGCACCACTGTGACTGGAACACCTGAGGGAGTCCACTCACAACATGAACAGGACAGAGGAACAGACTGCAGACATGTTTTATGCACGCACACCGAGTGACTGTCAGTCAATCCACCCATCTGCCTCTGACTGTGTCCTCCTCCCTTCATGATGATCACATGCACCAGGCTGTGATCACTACTGCTTTCTCCTTTCTCGAGGCAAGGCTCCTACAGAGCAGAGCAGACTGGACCCGGGAGAGACGGATGAAATTAGGAAGACTCAAGTCACTATGTTAAGTGTCAAATTCATGTTACATCTTACGTGTGTCTTTGTTTTGTTATGTATGATGCAACATGAATTTTGGGCAGTAGAGACATTGACTGTGCTAAAGAACATTACATTTCTGTTTTTCCATAGACGGATATAGGCCATGATTTCTTTATCCTGCAAAACAGCCAGATTCACGTGAGGGTAAGGTTTTCATGTTCACTGACTACATTACCCTGGAGGATATATTTTTTAAATCAAAACACTGTCAACTAGCTAGCTGTCAGCTGTCTAGCTGTCTGTGTAGCTTGCTGTCAACTATGTAGCTTGCTGTCAACTGCTACCTGCTACTGTTACCAACATTTCCAAGAAGAAACTACTAAAGACGATAACAGAAGAGATATTATATGAAGACAAGAAGAAGGAAAAAAAGAACAAAAAAAAACTGTGTTTAAAGGCTAGAAAAACAAAGTAAACAGTTAGCCTAGCCCCTGTGGAGTAAACAAGTGGTCACCATGGAAACCAGTCAAAAGGCAGCTAACAGAACAGAGAGCAGGGAGATTGAATACCCTGCTTAATGTAAGAGTGCAGCAGCTAGAGAGAAACACAAGGAGACAACACTACGTGAAAATCCAGAGGTCCTCTTCACTGACTATGCCCAACACAAAGAAGGAAGGAAGAAGAACAACCTCATATTCTTCACTGATTCCATCTACATCTGGAAAGATACTCTGTGCAACAATTATGCATACATATCCAGTGAGGGCATCGGCTCAGTAGGCAGATTAAAGATCTGTAAAGATGAACACCTTGACAAGGATGACCCTCTGCTCACCATCACATACTACACCAAGGAAAGGTCATGGTCCAGGGGAATAAAGCCAACCTAGAGTCATTTGAAGAGACATTCTCCTTGTTAAAAGCTGAGGTGGACACCAAGAGGATAAATGTCCCCTCTGAAAGTGAAGATGATGAAAGCCCAACAGAGAACCCCACCACCTTGTCCATCTCTGCCCCTCCCACACCTGCCAGCTCCACCAACCAGCTAAAGGAGAATATGGCCCTCCTGAGGCTGGACTTTGCTGAATTCAAAGAGCTGACCCAGGCCAACCTGTATGACCAACCAAGACAACACTGTGCAGCAGCTTCATGAGGAGCTCCAGCAACTCAAGAGAGACAACCAAGTCTTGGCATCTGACCTCAGAGGAAGTGTAGAGGCACTAAAACAGGAGAACAGTGTGCTCCGTGCTCAGTTAGCCAAAGTGAAGGAGGATGCTGAAAATAGAGAAAGGAGCTTCACCAGGAAAGTCCAACATCTGACAGACCAACTCTCAGCAGTCCCCACAATGACAACTACAGAGACACAGACTCTCCCTGCCAGTGTCCCAAACTCCTGCCTTGTATCTGTCCCACCGTCTCTGCTCTGCACCCAGCCCAACAACACCCTGGCAACTCCTGATACACCCACACAGCTAGCTGCCAACAACCAGCTCTGCCCATCCCAGCTTTCCTCCACTCAACCAGAAGAACAAGCTCCACATGTGGTCCTGCTGGCTGACTCAAATGGGAAATTCCTGGACACAAACAAGCTTTTTCCTGGTAAAAAAAAGTGCTGTTGAAATGCTGCAGCACCACAGGCCAGGCAATGAAGCTGTTAAAAAAGGAGACCCTCAGGAGCCCTCAATACCTGGTGATCCACACAGAAACAAATGACCTGCACAACCTCCGAATGAACATGCTGAGGCAGTGAGGAAGATGGCGGAGCAGGCCAGTAAGGAATTCCCTGACACCCGTATTGTGATCTCCACCCTGCTACCTAGGACAGACACACCTCCTCATGTCATCCATGACATCAATATGGAGATCAGAAGAGGATGTGCCACCTTACCCAACATCCACCTGGCCCTCCACCCAATCATTGGCACCTGGGACCTATGATGGACTCCATCTTCACAAAGAGAAGGTGAAGATCTTTGCAAAGACCCTCAAAGACACGGCCCTAGGACGCAGTCCTTCCACCCTCTCTTCTACTAGAAGCTTCAGAGACCATCCAAGACCTCCTCCTCTCCATCACCACCCCAGGATCATCCCCCCTGCTGTGAGGAGACACAACAGCTCAGCCTGGACCTCCCACGCTACTGTCCCCCTCCTCAGTCCCTGCCCACCATCCTCCTTTACAGCATTGGCAGCAGAACTATGCAGCAGCACCTGCCCCTCCCCACAAACAGCAGTGGAGCTATGCAGCAGCACCTGCCCCTGGTCCCCCTCCCCACCCACAGCAGCAGAACTATGCAACAGCACCTGCCCCTGGTCCCCCTCCCCATCCACTACAGCGGAGCTATGCAACAACACCTGCCCCTGGTCCGCCTCCCCACCCACAGCAGTAGAACTATGCAACAGCACCTGCCCCTGGTCCGCCTCCTCACCCACAGCAGCAGAACTATGCAACAGCACCTGCCCCTGGTCCGCCTCCCCACCCACAGCAGCGGAGCAATGCTGCAGCTGTAGCCCAGTCGACTGCCACAGTCCCTCCCCCTGCTACCTCTGGACTGGGATACATCAGGGAGATGCTGCACACCCTGTGCACCCGGCTTCTGTCCAGCTAAGATAGACATACTCTGACACTTTCCCATTTGATTAACAGAACAACATGGAAATTTATTGTTAGTTAGTAATAGTAATAATAGCAATAGTAGTAATCAGTACAATGGTAATATTAGTGAAAATAGTACATACATCCATGGAACATGGAATATGAAATGATTATTTAGTATTATAAATGTATAGATAGTTGTAGGTGTTTTAATATTTGTCTCACTATAGGGGAGAGTGGGGCAATTTGTGCCAAGGGGCAAGTAGTGCCACCCCAGTTATCTAGAAAACCATAGAAGAAGTTGGTCATGTGACCACATATTTTTGAAGAGGCATCCATTTCGCTCATCCTGCAAAAAAGGGAGACACATGGCTTGAGAGGTAAGCACATTTAAGTTCAAAAAACAATTTTTTGCCCTCCAAAGTAAAATTTCTATGATCAAGGTTTTTTGATTGCTGTGTTTGAACAATTAAAGACAACTTTGAAAACAGTTCACACATGTTTCAGTGCTTTAGTAAGCTACACCATGAGTCTATACAGTTAACTTCTCCATTTGACTGTCCTCATCTCCTATAGTTCATAGTATCAGCGCCCCCTACTGTCCACCTCCAAAAATTAATTTGCCTGATACTTTTTTCATTCCCAGAACTATTCCCGTCAGAATATCAACTAGATCAATAACCTCTATGTTTGATAGAACTCATGGTTCCAGAAACAGATACATTTCTTACCCCTCCTGCTGGTCACCATTAAGCCAAACACGTAATATCCCGGTTTTAATTAGGGAAAGATCCAAGAAGGGAAGATGGTCACATGAAAATTGTTTCCCCTCAGTTACCTCTGCAAACCTAATCCTGATCCCCTTGAAGCCTGGTATTGTTATGCCCTCCAATGATTCAAAACTATCACTTGGCCCTGAGTCATTCAAGAGCAGAAAAGGTCGTGGTTTACTCCACCTGAATATTAGAAGCCTGTTAAAGAATCTGGACTATGTTAAAGCTGTGGTTTTACAGGCTGATCCTGATATTCTGGTTTTGAGTGAATCGTGGTTGCATAAAAGTATTACTGACTGTGATGTGTCCCTGGCTGGGTATAGCTTATTCAGAGCTGATAGAGCTAGAAGAGGAGGTGGAGTGGCAATCTATGTTAAGGCTGGTTTAAAAGTGTCTGTTCTGGACTCCATTTCCATATCTAGCTGTTTTGAGTTTATCTCCCTGCAGGTTCACCTGGGGTCTTCATCATTTGTGGTGATTGGTATTTACAGACCCCCATCTGCTAGTGCTAATTCCCTAGATACATTGGCAGAACTTATCTCAAAGTATGTTAATTTAGAAATGATTGTTGTGGGTGATTTTAATGTGAACTGGCTGAGTGACACCTCAGATTATATGAGAGATTTATTCCTCAATTTTAATTTATCCCAACTTATCACTGAACCTACAAGACCCAATATGAAGGACCAATCAAAATCAACCTTAATTGATCTTATTTTCTCTAACAGAGTTGATAAGATAGCTGGTACTGGAGTTTTTGGGCTGGGTAGCAGTGATCATTGCCCCATAGCATGTGTGAGGAGTGCAAAAATAGAAAAGATGGGCTCTCACATAGTCACAAAGAGGAATATTAAAACTTTTGATGAGCAACTCTTCTGTAATGATGTAGCACATGTTTTTGCCAATCTTGCAGAGAACAACAGTGATGCTCAGGTTGCTCTTGACTCTTTTGCCAATACCTTTATTTCTATTGTTGATAAACATGCCCCTCTCAAGAAGTTTAGAATTAAAGATAGGATTGCACCCTGGTTTAATAAGGAGCTATCCGCCTTACTCTACGAGAGGGATAAAGCCTGGTCCCGAGCAAGACGTTCAGGTGATTCTTCACACTGGTTACACTTAAGACAAATTAGGAATAAATGTACTTCAGCCCTGAGAAAATCAAAATCCAATTATTACCTGAATCTCATCACTAGCTCCTCCTCAAACCCAACATTGTTCTGGAAAGCAGTAAATATGGATAAAGATAGAAATAAAATACCTAAAACACCCCTACTAAACAATGCAATGGGTAACCCGGTCGCACTAAATGAGTCTGAAATATGCCTCGTCTTAAACAAACACTTTGCAGAAGCTGCAACTTTATTTGATAAGGAGTATCCGGAGCTCCACCTTGATGACTTTGATTCAGGCAGCTGTACTGCCAATAATAATCTCTCTAATAATAATAAGTCTCCCAAGGGTCACACTTCTAGTTTCTCCTTCCATCCATTCACATGCAGTGAGGTGCTTGATGAACTATGGGCCATAAATCCTAAATGCTCAACCGGTGAAGACAATCTGGAATACTTTTTCTTAAAACTTGCAGCACCAATCGTCACCCAGCAATTAACAGACATTTTTAATCTATCCATCTCAAGTGGAAAATTTCCGACACAATGGAAATCAGCACATGTGGTCCCCTTACATAAAGGTGGAGATAGAGATAATTTGAATAACTATCGCCCTATTTCCAAATTACCCTGTCTGGCAAAAATTATGGAATCCTTGGTCAGCTCTCAACTCAAGCTTTTTATTTCAGATTACTCACTCTTAAATCCATATCAATCTGGTTTCAGGGCCAACCATAGCACAATCTCAGCAATCACACTGGTGACAAACGACATCATCTCGGCATTAGACAGGAGGTATCACTGCGCTGCTCTTTTTATAGATCTATCCAAAGCATTTGATACAGTTGATCATCATTTGCTCCTGACAAAATTAGAGACAATGGGGTTGGATGATAATGCGTGTGCATGGTTTCAGAGCTACTTGACTGACAGGCGTCAATGTGTTAAGCTTGGCCATACAAAATCTGATTTTTTGTCTGTCAGTGGAGGTGTACCACAAGGGTCGGTCTTAGGTCCATTGCTTTTTACTGTTTATATCAATGATATTATTCCTTCTTTAAATGGCTGTAATGTCCATTTTTATGCGGACGACACAATTTTATATTGTATATCGGATTCTGTTCAGACAGCCATCAACAACTTGCAAAATGCTTTTAATTCTTTTCAGGAATTATTAATCAAACATAAACTGCTGCTTAATGCAAACAAGACAAAATACACGTTGTTTACTCGAGCCAAAAATGTTGATCACAACAGTATCCATCTTTACACCAAAACCGGCTCAGAAATTGGGAGAGTCAAGGAGTACAAATATCTTGGCATCTGGCTTGATGAGGATTTCTCATTCAAATATCATATTAATGAACTTGTCTTAAAGTTGAGGCAAAAAATTGGTTTTCTGTACAGAAACAAATCTTGCTTTCCAATGCTCTCAAGAAGAGTAATAATTGAATCAGTGTTTCTGTCCGTCATGGATTATGGTGATATCATCTATAGACATGCTGCTGCCACAACTCTGAAACGTTTAGATTCAGTCTATCATTCAGCTCTAAGATTTATCACGGGTGATAAATATGATACTCACCACTGTGTTTTGTATGAAAAAGTTGGTTGGCCCTCTCTTGAAGAAAGGTGCAAAAGGCACTGGTTTTTATATATTTTTAAAGCTCTTTCAGGCAAATTACCATTGTATGTAGCAAATATGTTGGAATGGAACTCAGGTACTTACATGACCCGTTCGGCTGAACTACTGCTACTCAAAGTTCCTCGAGTCTATACGAGTATTGGCAAGACTGCTTTTTGTTATGATGCCCCTAGCTCTTGGAACTTGTTACAGCACATCCTGAGATTGGATGCGCTCCCTTCACTCACTGAGTTTAGGAACTTGGTCATGGATAACTGTGTTTCCATTTGTAACTGTTTCAGATGACTGTCTTTCTTGTTTCTTGTTAACTGTGCTGTATATTGTCATGTAATCACTTCAGATGTAACCACTGTCAAATTTTTAATTGGTTTGTAAACTCGACGACATTGAAAATGAGGGCAACCTCAATGTCTCTCGAGAATAAATAAAGGTTATAACAATAACATGATGCTAGCTCAAAACAGCTGGGGGATGCATTTTATTAAAAATGGTGAGCTTGGGGTGATTTGTGCCAAAGGGCCTGGGTTAAGTTGTGCCAGTGGTACAACTTACCCCAACTTGTGATTATTTACTATATATTACTTTTTTGTATTTTATTGTTATTGTAAATTGTATTCTTACATTTGATCACTAAAACTATGTGACATTCTTAATTTTAGACCAAAATCCATCATGCCACGCAAATACAAACAGAAGACCGACAGGGTTACTATCTTGAAGTAAACCACCCACACCTCAAAACTTGGAAGTTCATATTTCCCTGCAGTATTGACAAGTAGGATGTTAAGTTGTAGGCCTAGTAGGCTGGATCTGTGAAAAGTAAGAGTCAATTAGGTGTTCATGTGATGGTATCGGCCTTGTTATAGAAAAGTGGCCTTTGATGTTGTTAAAACTTAAAAACGTTAAATAAGTAATTTTGTATTGAATTTGTCTTGCTTTTATATAGCATTATCGTTTGTGAGATTAAAATGATCTGTTTTACTTCAATAATCAATGGCACAATTTACCCCAGTGTATTCTTTCTAATGGCACAACTTATCCCGCACCGGGGGCAAGTTGTGCCACGAAACCACTTTTTTTTCTAAAGCTATATTTCTCAAACAGTTTATTTAAGATCCAAAGTGATTGTTCCCAGGGATGCACAACATCCTAAACTATATTTACATATTTTAGTTGGAGGCATTATTGTAATCCCCTTGCTTTAAAGGCACTTTAAGTAAAAATTGGCACTACTTACCCCACTCTCCCCTACAGGTTCATTTTGATTGTTTTTTAATGCGTTCATTTCATATAAGCTGTTGGAATATTCAGGGTCTCCACTCCTCGACCTTTGAGCTGAAGAGCGGAAACCCTGAATTCATTAAATCTATCAAAGACGTTGATATAATTATATTGACAGAAACATGGTGTCAAAATGATTTGCTCACTCACTGTCCTCCAGGATATAATGAATTCATGGTGCCCTCTATAAAATTAAAAAACATACGCAAGGGCAGAACATCGGGGGTGATCTTGGTGTGGTATAAAGGAGATCTTTGCCATCAGATCTCACCAGTAAAACAGGGTAAATCACACATTTGGTTGAGATTAGATCAAAACCTAGGCATAACTGATAGGGATCTATATCTCTGTGCAATTTATATACCCCCAGTAGTTTCTCCTTATTTTGAAGAAGACATTTTTGACACTCTCCATTCAGAAATTGCCTACTTCCAGGCCCAGGGAAATGTGCTTCTAACTGGAGATCTGAATGGACGAACAGGAATCGAACCTGATATCATGGACCCACAGGGCAACAACCATGTATTTGGTCAGGCCCCCCTGTTTACCACACCAACCATCACCCATCGGAACAACCTTGACTCTGAAATAAATCAAAGTGGCAGGGAGATAGTGCATCTCTGTCGGGCCTTAGGCCTGTACATAGTCAATGGTAGGTTCAGAGGGGACTCTTTGGGGAGATTCACATACTCCTCAGCTCTTGGGTCTAGTGTAGTCGACAATCACTGACATGGACCCCTCCACTATCAGTGCATTCACTGTCAGACAGCAATCCCCCCTTTTAGACCACAACCAAATAAATGTGTTCTTTAAACTCTCAGATCAAATGAGTGACACAAAAAGGGAACCCAGCAAGCTGTTTCAATTAAATCCTACTTACAGATGGGCCCCAGACAGTGGAGACAAATTCATCATGGCCTTAACCCTATATGGTACCGTGTTGCCCTCAGGCAACGAACCCATTTTTGGCCTGTCACATCTCCACAATGCATCCCTTTGAATAATGCAATACTTTAAAAGAGTGGGAAGACCATAAGGAACCAATAACAATGCTTTTATTTGTCATATGACCTTCAGGAAGTCATCTTGAAACCCCTTTTCTCGGTCTTTTTCAAAGAAAACAGCTTTGCCATTTTGCTCCTTAAAAAGTGTCTGAAAACATAATTTCCTGGCCTTTTTTTGTCGTGAAAAAAATATATGCACACTCATAGGTGACTAAACTTGATTTGATGACTTGAAACGTGATTTTTTTTATAGTTTAATGCAATTTAATTGCTCATTAAATAGTGGAAACTTGTTAAAATGCAACTGTTACCTTGAGGCAACAACGTACCATTATGGAAAATTGCATATGTTGCCTTGAGGCAACAACATACCATGGCAGCATGAAATGTTGGTAGTGTGTTTTTAGGTATAGATAATATTCAAAAACATACCATTCATCATAATCTTTATATTGTTTTGTTATTATTGTTATTTGTTATATTTTCCTCCACACACAATATAATGTTACAGGCAACAAACCCCCAAAAATTTCAAAAAATAAAAAATTATAACATGTATTTAGATTATGTTTATTTAGTCTATTTTAAGACATAAAAACACTCCAAACATTTTTTCCCAACTCGCATCATAATGCATACCATGATCTGATGAATGAAATATCAATATACAACCAAAACCAATATATCTCTACCAGAGATGGTGTAAACAAGGCCATTGATGATATTAATATGATATATGGTATAAGGCAGCTATTAAAGCTGACCTCATCAAACAAAAACGGATCCCTGTTAAAAGGCAAAACACTGACAAATGGTTTGATCAAGAATGCAAGACCATCAGAAAAGACCTGAGAAAAATAGCAAATGAAAAACATCGGCAACCAAACAACCCAGCCTTACGCATGAGATACAATGAAATTTTAAAGAAATATAAATGTACAATTAGAAACAAAAAACAAAATTATACCCACATGAAACTTGAAGATATTGAGAATGCCATTAATCAAAATCATTTCTGGAGATATGTGGAACAAGTTCAACACAAAGCAACAGACATTACCCATCCAAAATGGTGACATCTGGAGAGCACATTTTGAAGATCTCTACAAAGACATACCAGTAAATCAAATCAATTCAGATCAGTGTATTATAACAGAAAAACTCCAAACATTAGAAGAAACAATTAAAGACAACCAAAACCCCCTTGATTTCCCAAATACTTGTGTACAGGTCACCCAGCTCGCTGATTATCAGCATGTAGTGTTCACGTGATGCCGCGGTGTTCTGCACCATTCAGGTCGCTGATCACCTGGCTGAGTGATCGATCGTTGCTGCTTGCGGAGGGAGAGCAGCGGAGGAGTGGAGTACACGATCATAGTCGGGACTCATTCATTCATCCATCTTTCATACGGACTGTTTATTGTTTTGTTTATTGTTGAGGACGTATGTTAACGTGGCGGTTTGTTCATATTCGCACAGGCCGTCCGGTTCATTCATTAATGTGTGACGGCGTCGTCAGAGTCAATGAGAGATAGGGATGAGGGAGATTAAGGGACCGTCACTCAGTTGTTGCCCGTTTTCAGGGTGCATTGCTTTCAGGGATGTGTTTAATGAGTGCATTGTGTTAAATGAATGCATATATTTACTGTATCGATATCTCTTTATTGATATTATATATTGTGTCTTTTATGCCACATTTGATGTTTAATAATCATGCATATAATTCATTTCTATTTATGTTTCTTTGATTCTCTGATAGAAACCACATACAGATATTCAATCTCTCACAACAAGAATCTACAAATAAATGAGTGGCAAGGAGAAAGTGTGTGAATCCTTGACTGACATTATCAGACATCATCACAACTGTTCTGGCAGGACACCCTGTGGAGATTGCAGTTACAGTTAGAAAAGAATCAGTTCACTTTCATTCAGGGGTCTCAACTCATCATCTCTTTTACAACTTGGGAAGAATTGACCACACAGACAAAATCTCTCCGGCAAAAGAAAGCTTGTGGTCCAGACAGCATTAAAAACGAAATGCTCAAATGCAGCACCCCAGAGATGCAGGGTGCAGTGTTAAAGCTGTTCAATATTGTATTACAGTCGGGATGTTTTCCTGACATCTGGTGCAAAGGGCTCATTTCCCCCATTCATAAGAGTGGGTACAAATCAGACCCTAATAACTACCGTGGCATCTGTGTCAGCAGCTGTCTAGGTAAATTATTCTGTAGTATTCTAAATAAAGGAATACTAGATTTCCTTGAGTTTCCTTGAGATTTCCATCTTGAGTAAAAGTCAAATTGGCTTCCTCCCAAAACACTGCACCACCAACCATGTATATACCCTTCACACTTTAATTAACAAACATGTACACCAAACAAAAAATTGTAAGATATTCACTTGTTTCATTGATTTCAAGAAAGCTTTTGACTCTATTTGGCATGAAGGGCTCTATTAGAGGCTTCTACACTGTGGTATAGGGGGCAAAATGTACGATCTGGTTAAATCAATGTATTTGGAAAATATGTGTACTGTTAAAATTGGAGACAAACAAACTGAATTCTTCACCCAGAGAAGAGGTGTACGCCAGGGCTGCAATTTAAGTCCTGGCCTCTCCCTCCTAGATAGAGAGGTGAAGTCTCTGTTTTATGCTGATGACCTTGTTCTACTGTCTCCTACTGAGCAAGGACTACAGCAGCAGCTGGACATAGTAGAAAAGTACTGTCAGAACTGGGCCCTGGCAGTAAATATGAAGAAAACTAATGTCATGATCTTTAAAAAACACCCCAGATGTCAGGAGAACAAACACCAATTTACCATAAATAATCATATCATTGAACGTAGCATGAGTTAAAACTACCTTGGTATAAACATTACAGCATCAGGGAGTTTCAACATGGCAGTGAATGCACTAAAAGAAAAAGCTCGAAGAGCCCTACATGCAAGAGAAAATTTTATAATTTCCAAATTCCAGTCAAAATCTGGCTTAAAATATTTGATAGTGTCATCCAGCCCATTGCACTGTACGGTAGTGAAGTATGGGGTCCACTCAGTCATCAGAGCTATACCCGTTGGGACAAACACCCAACAGAATCTTTACATGCAGAATTCTGCAGACACATTTTACACGTACACAGAAACACACCAACAACTGCATGTAGAGCAGAATTAGGCAGATACCCACTGATAATTAACATTCAAAAGAGAGCGCTCAACTTTTTTAACCACCTGAAATCCAGCCCCTGAGACACTCTCCACGCCAAAGCCCTCCAAACTCAAGAGCTGAGCCCAGAAAAGAGTCCCCTATGTCAGTTGGTACTGAGGCTAACTGCCCCCTCTCAGACAGTCTGACCAGCCTCACAACAACACTGCTCTCCAAACACCAGTCAGAGTAAAGCAAATTATAACACAATGTAAAGAAACCTACCTGGAACATTGGAAAGAAGAAACTAAAAGCCAAAGTAGATTAGAATGTTATCTAGCCCTAAAAAGAGATTATGAATTAGCAGAATATCCCTCTACTGTCAGAGATAGGAAGCAGAGACAGATCCTCACCAAGTACAGGCCCAGTGACCACAAACTGACAATCCAAACAGGAAGACACAAACAATCATGGCAACCAAAAGAAAATAGAACATGTGGTCACTGCTCGACAGGTGAGGTTAAGACAGAGATGCACTTTCTCCTACAATGTAAAGCATTCAATGAAACAAGGAACATTTATTTTAATAAGTTTAATTCAGTAATCTCAGAGTTCAAAGAGCTAAACGACATATCAAAATTAAAAATACTCCTGGGAGAAGGAGACAGGGCATACCTTGCTGCCCAATAAGTGTCAACGTGCCACAACCTGAGGGACAGTGAGTGACTGACACACACACACACACACACTGTATATACTGTATATATAATTGATGTAAATCAATCTTGGTGTTGTGTTTGTGTTGTTATTTGTTATGTTCTGTCCGAGTGTTTGGACAAGTTGTGTTTTGATGCTTTGGCAACATTGTTGTAAAACTTTCATGCCAATAAAGCCCCTTTGAATTGAACTGAATTGAATTTAGAGAGGGATGAATATGTAGTGTATTAACACTCTTCCATTTATTTCTGTCTTAAATACTCTGTTTGCTGTATGTATTATCAGATTATATGACATCTTCTTGCTGCATACAGTATGTTTGTGTTTGATTGTCAGTGCAAAGAGTGAAAGACGAGGACAGAGAGAAAGAACAGTAACAAGAAAATGTTCAGCTGAGGGGAAAATAAAAACCTATCACTGATAGAATGTTAAATGTGTGGGAGCTGAGCACCCTGCTGTACATACTGTTTGTGTGTGTGTGTGTGTGTGTGTTTGCAGCCAAGCTTGATTGAATACAGACTGGCTGCCTGTGTGAAGTGACTGACTGCTCATTACGTTTCTGTGCAAACAGATGAAATCAACTCAGATTTGCACGTGTCACATCTCCAACAGATCTGGTATTTAGGCAGGTGACTTCTGTTTACACAGCCAGACCAGATTTTCACTGAATTTGCAGAGAAAAGCAGGACTCATGCTTAAAGGAACAAGAGTGAACATGTTGCTAACATGTGAGGCTGCACTTAATGCAGATGTTAGCATGCTAAGAATGACAGTGTTAATATGCTGATAATTAGCAGCTATAATGACAGTATCAGCGCAAAGTAACCAGCTTCCTCATTTGAACTTTACAACCACATTCATGTACTCATCTTATTCTTATTCTAAAACACTGGAGCACCTCAACAAGTCAACATGTTTATAATGTCAAATACATCTTCTCAATTCCTGAATCCAACAGAACAAGATTTTATTCTGCTCATGTTTTATTTAAATTAAGTAGTTTCATGGAGATTCCTCTGGAAGTCAAGCATAAAATACCTCAAAGAGGTCAAATGAATATACTGTGTGCCTAAATGTTGTATCTGATATCGCTGTGTTCAGCCATAGTGGCTGAATGGGTTCAATACACAACTTTCACTCAGGAGATTTGGGTTTAGATCACATTTGGAACATATTATGATACTGTTCACTTATTTTTTACACCAACTTTGCTTATAATTTTCTGTTTCTCTTCAGCTCTTTGTCGCTGTTTTGATAGGTTTAGGGAACCAAAATACTTATAGGCTTAGCAGCCACATGGTAAAAGATAATATCCGCTAAAAAATTGTTTTTCTTGCATTCCATAAAGAGATGGCATCTTACATTTAATTGTACAACCCTGTGTTGTAGAATGACAAATAAATGAATGTTGAAGCTTCTTTTGTCTGACCAAGCAGCAATCCTGAAGTTTTGTCTCTTATGCATTGAAGCACTAGGGTTAGGGTACAATACAATACAATCTCTGTGTAGTTAGTCTTTGCTTAGTGTCTGATGAATTTTGTCAGATGACATCACACCAATATGCGACACTTGTGCCCTGTGCAATGAGTGTTCAGGTGAAAAATGGTGGCAGACAGGAGAGATAGTTACCTATTGTGAGGGTTAACCAACATTTATCCTCCACTTCTCTGTGACCCACATTCCCTATTAAAAGCCAATAGGCTTTTCGTTTCCTCGTCTCCATTACCATAGGGTAAACACAAACCTAGCATGGAATTTCCTGTTATTCCATACGGAGACAGTTAGCATTCGCTAACATAGCAGATTGCCTGGTTTCAGCTAATATGTCCAGAAATGGCCGCTGTGTTTGCACAGCATTCATTTCACACTCCACACAGCTGTGTCCTTGAAAAGTAATTTAGAGCAATTCACATCATGGCAGTCTGGAGGGACGGCTGGCTGCGTCTGCTTCAGCCTCTCTCATTCAAAGTCTGAGGTCTTTTACCTCAACTCATGACAAGAGGGAGTGAAGCTGAAGTGTTGAGTTTATTATCATTATTCTTATTTATTACTGCTGAGTGTGAAACCTGCTGGACTGCTTTGAGCAACAGAACAGGAAGAGGAAACTAGCTTAGAGCAAAATTTTATTTAATTGTTTCTTGGATGGACAGCTGTAGACAGAGGTGGGCAGATATGGAGAGAAATATGTAGAGGCTGTGGCTCAGGAGGTAAAGCAGGTCGCTGGTTCGATTCCTTGGCTTCCCTGACTGCAGGTTGTAGTATTCTCGAGCATGACACTGAAGCGCAAATTACTCCTAATGAGCAGGTCGGCACCTAGCATGGCAGCCATCGGTGCATGAATGAATGAGTGGTCAGTAGAAATGCCAGACCATTTACCATGTAGACAGATGTGTTGTCTCTGTGTGTGTAATACAGTTGTAGTTCAATTTAATTGCCATTGTTAGAAACTTAAGACAGCAAAACGTGCTGCAACATTACAATCTTCAGTAAAGAGGACTAAATGAATATACAGCAGTGATCACTGTCCCAGTGTTGAAATGCTCCTGAATCACAGTCGCTCTGATTTCTGTGTGGATGAATTCTTTGACGCTCCTCCGGGGGACAGAGACATGTCCCCTGTCCTCCCAGCACAGTATGAACAGGTGTGACACACTATGTGTCCTCAGACTGAGGGCTGATCAGGATGAACACTTTTAGGGTCCTGACACAGAACACACGAGCAGGAGAAGGACGTGTTGCTGACAACTCTAATTTAAGGCTTCGTTATATCCAGGTGTCAAATGAAAAGATGCCAAGCTGCATTGTGGGAAATGTAGGGTTTAGATTTTCTGGGTACTAATGCTGCGTTCCAGACAACTCAGAACTTGAATATCTCTGACCTTCTACTGGAAAAATAACAACCAGGCGCAACTCGAATTCAGAATTCCCACTTACTCACGACACATCCAACTACCCCGACTTGATGAGGGAGCAACTGTCTGACATCATACAATGGCAGCAGCCATAGGGAGGGGGCATCATAGTCCACAGTATCCGTGTATCAGGCTTGTGAATGGAGTCTTTACATACATTGTTAAGTATAACAGAGTTGTAAAATAAAAAATGAAATGGTGTTGGTCACCTCATGTGTTCAGGATTCACTGTGTACACACTTGTCAGAGACATGATTTTGTTACAGTCACACAAGTTTATGTTCACATTTGGCATCGTGCACCTGGAATGTTTTGAGGTCAGAAGTTGGAATTTTCAGCTTTGAAAGTCTGACTTATGACTTTGAATGGAACACAGAATAACTGTCAGAATATGTGCTGCTTCTATTTTGGTCATTCTTTTAAAAAATCTAATATCAAATGAGTGCAGTACTAATCCCAAAATGTTTCACCTCTTTCAGAGTTGAGCTCTACAGGTGACTGTCTTCAGTCCATCACCTGGAACACATCAAGCAGCAGTCCGACCTCATTCAACTGAAATGTTTATTCTAGTAAACAGTACAGAGGATCACTGTTCAAAAGAAACCAGCATCTATTCTCTCCTCACCTATTAGTGTAACTGTAAGCAATCCCCTCAATGCTTCATAGTCGAGCTCACTGCTTCTTCTTTGTCTTCACTTTTTATAGGACAAATATAACATACATGATACTGTACAGACTGTATACAGTGTATGAATCTAATAAAGACAGCTCAGATTATTTAGATTCAGAAGAGAAAAAAGTCAAGTGAACAAAGAATAAAACAAGTCCCTCCTCAATCAGTTTGGCTGCTTCCTCTGAAGCATCAGTATAAGAGTAAAGACAGAAATCAAAGGTAAATGAAATATCCACCATTTGAGAGAAAAATCAAAAGAATTAAAAGTAAGGACATCTTGATATTTTTCCAGCTGTCATCGCTTAAAGATGTATATTTTTAACAGCTAGCATTTTTGATCATTAAAAATACTGAGTAATGAACATCATCTCTCATATTCTTTCCCTGAAATAGACACAAAGCATTTTGGAATGAAAGGTTCTGCAGCAAGTGGAAGGAAATCAAAGCATGAAGTTCCTTTACAACAGTGGGACAGAGGAGTGGCTGGGTGCATAAATAATCAGAATAAAAACATATGCCACATATCAAAAACATCAAACTGGTTTCACATTATACAGAAAACAATAAAAATTAGCATTATCTATTGCACAATGGAGATATCAGACGACACATACAGTATGAATGAGGGTACAGCACACTGCAGAGGAACACATGAAGGGGTCACAGTTCGAAGTCAGGCTGGAATCAAGAGTCAGTACTGTTTGGTACTGACCCAAGTGTCAAAAAGTGTCATACACTTTACATTTCAGAGCGTTTTTGCAAAAAGAAAAATGAAGTGTTTTGGTATCAGTAAACAAAACCCAGGGACTGTATTGTCACCAGACTACCCAGCCCTGCTCTCAGTGAATGTGTGTGCATGAAAACAGACGTTCCATTCAAATATGGCGTTCAGTTGTGACCTTTGAAACAACAGTTTGCCAAATAAACTATTTCTGTTTAACCATCAGAAGTGGTTGAAAGCTCCAGAAAAGCTTGAGTTTTTTTTCAAGGTTTTCTACTGTTCAAGTACTGAGCTCTGTGTCTGGGAGCTTCTGTCAGCAGTGTCTGTCAGCAGTGTTTGATATTTCCCATTTACTGCCACATCTTCTATGAAGCCCTCTGCTTCCTACATGTTGCTTTTTATACTGTGAAATGAAAAGTTGCCCAGACCTTCTCCCAGAAGGTACCGCTGCATCCTATGAGCCTCAGATCTGTTCTACATGATAGATTTCTGTTCCCATGTTTCACAAAGCGTTTCCTTTTTGTCTTTTTGCTGTACACTGTTGTGAACAAGTTGCTGTGCTTTAGCTAACTGTAAATTACTTTGGTAGCAAAGGCATTCCATATTAAACTATTGGTTAACAGCTGGCAACAACCTTAGCTTGTTAGCAGCATGTTACGCAATGTAAATATTAAGTTTTATTAACTATGAGCATTTATTAAAGATGGTTATCATAAAGTGTTACCCTGACCTTTAAAAACAAACCATTACAAAACCCCAAAATATTTGCACTTTCCGTTTAAAGATTTACATCTTCAGTATAGGAAACATACCAAAATAGGCTGGGGGGAGTTGGGATGGGAGACTGAAGGCCTTCACACACAGTCAGTTTTTTCTTACGCATCTCTTTAATCCGCCATCCAATCAAAAACGCTGCAGACAGAAAGCACAGAAATATTGTACACCGAGTCTGACAAGTTTATTCTTTATTATTGTATTTGTTGCAGAGATTCACAATACAAGACAACAAGGAGTCGTCAAACAGTGAATATGACTTTGTGGTCCTCTTACTGTGAACAAAGAAAACCAAAACACTGAGTCCATCCACTCTGGGTCTGACTTAACGGATGTCATTGGACGCCAATTCTCTTCCTTCCGTTATCAGCGTGTACTCTTTTCAAAACCCCATCACTACATGAAACAACAACAACCTCCAAGCTGGAACTGGCAAGTTACTCTAACACTAACCTGGTTGCTAACAGCACAAACATAAACAAGCTAGCAGCTGTTACCTTTTCTTTTGTAGGGATTTAGCCTTTTTGATGTCAAAGCTCATCTCCCCACGCGCAAACTAAGCTTCCCCTGACACCGTCTTGCAGGGACACCATCACTGAGACATTTGAGACTGGTTTGAGGACATAGTTTGACCCTCTGATAAAGGATCTGATAAAAAAAACAGAGTTGGTGTGTAAAGGCCTTAAAACGTTAGTTTTGGTCCTTTCATTGGGCTGCGTGATAATAAGGAACATACAGAATAACACCAGTCTAATACTTTAGGTGGAACTTAACATAACCTAAAATACCTCATTAGCAAAGTGTTTACTAGTGTCGGCATTGACAGCTGACAACAAGCTAGCTTGTTACCTTACAGCTCCAGGTAACAGTACCATTGGTTCCAATAAGGAATGAAAGCAGATGTACTGAAATTCCTCGTAAGAATGTGACAGGAGCATGGCAAAGATTCAAAATGCTGTGAATGGCTCAGAAGTAGATGGAAGCCCCTCTGGAGGTGTTAGCCATTTACAGCTTAGAGAGGCTCGCACCTGCACACTGCTCCCTACAGGTGCACAGCTCGTAACAGCTACAGCAAAGTAAAAATTCACGATATGTAAACAAGACAAAAATGACATTTAAAATTGTCCTCTGGCAGAAAAAGTGGCATTTCTGTCCAATTGGGTGAATTCACATTACCGGGATTTTGAGCTTTTTTCCCCCCAGAAAGGCAGTTCCACAGATGAGTAATATTTGTTCAGTATTTCAGTCATGTTATTGACCTTCTCACTACCATCATCTTGTTCAGTGTGGTAAGTGGAGAAGCAAATGTAAAACCAAATAACATGAGGTCATCTTGTTGCACCAGTCAGTGCATAGCCTTCTTCAGAGGCTGCTGTGACGTTTATGTACTATCTGAGTAGTTACAAATTGTATTTCATCACAATGTGCTTGTGACATTATACTGTTGGTACAGTCTACCCTGGCTACAGCTTGTTAACAACATATAGCTAGTCCTGATCAAGGACCATCAAATGACGTATCACAGCCCTGCCTGGATACCTGATGGAACCAAGACATTCGGGTACAAAGGCATTCATGAAATCTGTTCTGGGAAGAATGTTCAAAGTATACAATAATCAGCCACAACATTAAAAGTACTGACAGGTGAAGTGATAACTGCGATCATCTTGTTACAATGCAATGTTCTGCTGGGAATCCTTCAATGCCTTCATGTGGATACCACTTGAAATGCACCACCCACCCCATCAACTTTGCGACCAACTACACTCCCTCATGGCAACAAACTGCGTGTTGTTTGGGTGGGTGATTTGTGTCAAGACCCAGAATTTCAAAGCAGAACATTGCATTGTAACAAACTGGCATAGTTCATCATGACCCAGGACAGGAATGCTCTACAGCGGGTGATAAAAACCACCAGAACATCACTGGTACCATCTACAGAGCATCAGTGACATCAGTGAAGTGAGATGTCTGCACAGAGCCCAGGAGATACTAAAAGACAACACCCAACCAGCCACAGTCTGTTCACCTTGCTGCCATCTGACAACACATACAGAAGTATCTGCTGACATACCACCAGACTACAGAGCAGCTTCATTCCCCAGGCTGTGATATTCCTCAATTCATCATCAGCACTCCTCCATTAAATTTTTTTTGTTTAGTTCTACAACCCTGCTGTTGCTAAACAACTATTAAATGAAGCTTTTGATGATCAACGTAATTCAATTCACCCTTAAGCGATTTTAATGTTGTGGCTGATCAGTGTAAATTCCCCCGATTGTGGGCAATCAATTGAGACACATTCTAGGCAGTTTACAACAAATCGGGCAGCTGTAGAATAAGAAACAACACCCTTTACAAAGAAGGTTACTGCCTTCAGATCAGTGCTAACAAATCTAATCTAATCATGACACAACAGTTCATCAACAGGAATCTTACTGAGCAGCAGTGTGCTCAGTGCTGTCACTGGATGCTGGAAGTTATTTTATAGAAAGCTAAAACAGTGGTCTAATTTATCAGTACTCAGCCACCAACGGCAGCAACGCAACAAATTTCATGAACAAAGTGACTGAAACTTGAGTTCAATCAGAAGACATCCAGCTGGATAATGTTGTATGATGGTCCTGAGACCAAAGCAGTGCCAGTGGTTACAACTGCTCTCAATAATGAACACTTTGTCAACAAGCTTTGCTTTAGCTCAGACTTCTTTCTCCTCATGATTACTAAGTCATGGTAATGAAAAATGAGAAATTCCATTTTAAATTCCTTTTAAAGTAACGCTGGGGAAAACATATATGCTCTGAGCAGAATGAACGTGCAGGGTGTGCCGGTGGAAAAACACTGAATGAAGCATATGATTGGTCACGGACACACAAAATACAGACATATCAAACACAACATGACACCTGACACTACAATCGAGGGGATCATAGGAAACAATGACTCCAGAATCTGTTGAGGTTTTCAGTCTAAATGAAATCAAACTCCACTCAAGCATCGGTCACCACTTCAAGTAAAAGGGACAGCTCACATACAACAAGGTGAGTGATGAGTCCATGTCGGGACACCAGACTGTGACACATCAGAAGGAGGACTGTTTCCATCTTAAGGACACCTGATTTCAGCCAGTTCCAAACCTTTCCCAACACTCTGCAGCTTGTGCTGCCTGGCTGTGGAGTGACTAAAAGTCAACTACAAATTAGAGCACAGAACAACTACATACATTTGGATGTAGGTTTACAACAAAAACACGTCAAAATAATCAAATAACTGGCTCAAGAAATAAAAACGTGTTAAAACCCTCGCTCTCTAAAAGGAAAACAAGGCCAACTGTAGAAAAATGAATTCCCTTATCCTGCCTTTCATGTATTGGATGTGGTGTGACATTACAGCATCGGGATCAGAGCACAGCATTCGTAAAGAGGCATAGTTAGCTCTGTTCATCTATATACACTGGACAGAGGGAGAGAGAGAGGACTGCAGCTCACAGTCCACTCCCACACTCATCGACAAAGAAAATATATATCTGTACACTTTGTTACTGTCACTTCACAGGATATGTTAACATTATAAAGTCTTGTTTTCACTTGCCAGATACCTGTCACATCAGAGGGAACCAGTGGAACGGATATTCATCAGTTTTTTAACACAACTGATGAACAGTTGCTTTTTCCTCCCTCCAATAATGTGACAAGAGCATAATGTGAACATATCTGACTAATGTCAGTTAACAGTTGTCTTTTTCACTGAGCCAGAGGAGGATGAATCTCTGACTGTCTCAAACAGACTCTCTGGACTGGAGGCAAGATTAACCTGCAGGAACCCTCAGAGCAGCAAGCAGATCCTGTCTGACTCCCCCTGCATGTATTAATTAGCTGTCAGTATTAGTGAGAGGTAATTTGATTCATTAAGAATATTCACCATGCAAACACAATATCAACAAATAATAAAGGCCTTAAGTTACACATAAATATCAGGCCCCGGTAACTCCGCTGGTAGAGTGTGCAACCCACGAACAGTGGCTGTGTCCTCGACCAGGGTTCAAGTCCGACCTGCCGCCCTTTGCTGCATGTCACCCCCCTTCTCTCTCATCCCGTTCCCTGTCATCTCCAAAGCTGCCCTACCTAATGAAGCCATGAAAGGCCAATAAAATTTAACAAAAGAACAAATAAATATCAATTTACACACCATGGACAGTACGCCTCGCCTGTAAAAAGCAATTTGGAAGTGGTCTGATGATGTCATAATGACATCACTGGGGTTGTCTCAGCTTGGGCTCAGAGACGATAAACAACAGAAAGGCTTTGTTACGAAGTGGGGCTGTTTCGCTCAGAGAAAACAGGTGAAATCACAGGAGGGCCCAGTTTAACTTGGCCCCTCCATGAACAGCTCATAATGCAAGTAGTGCCTGAGGCCCTTATTTCAGTTTAGACGTGACAGTCCCTCCAGGATTTTGCAGGCTTTTCTGATGTGGCCTAAAATGCCTGATATCATGGCAGCTTTTATAAAAAAATTGCAATGCCTGTTATCATGTTTTTTTGGCATGACAGATTTCAGAGAGAAACTGCATGAGCAACTGAAACATGCAAAAATAGTTGTAGAAGAGTGATTTTCAATTGATGACATAAGTTTGTGTTCCATCACAATGTTGCGAATGCTACAGAACAGTTGGCATTGGTGCGAGAAAATCAGGGCTTTGTCTTGCCTTTGTCGGTAAATGTGAGACGGTCGAGACACATCTGCATGTCAGTCTGGTGACGTACATTTAAGGCTCATAGGGGATTGCTATGTGTGTTCACCATGTCTGTTCAGTGTGCGGTGACTGAACTAAATTGAAAGGTTGTGCAGAATTCCCAGGGATTGGTTACATTTGCATTAATTGCTGCTACTGCATCATCAAAACTTTCTGGAGAGACTGACAGTGTCAAGAGATCTGTGATGAGGACACACAGTGAACCTGGAGCCTTGGGGGCTACTGAGGGTCTCTGAGCTGCCTGTTTTTAATAGTCCAGCCTTGTCTGTAGTTGAGCTGAAAGTCTCTTGAAAGATCCTGGTGCGCTGTAAAGTTAAAGGGAAATATGCTTCAACTCACCCAGAGTCAGATGAGAATTTCATTTTCTGTACATCCAGTGGAGTTTAGCCTTGTTCACACACAGCAAAGGGAAAACGGTTAACCTCCTTAAATAATTCAACTAATATCAAGCTTCTCACTTCTTATACCTGTCTGGGTTAGTGACAGTATATCCTAAAATAAAAAATAATAAATAAACATTTCAATCCAGTCTTCTCTATAAACAAGAACTTATTGAACAGCTCAGTCTGCAGTAAAACACCTCAAGACTAAATACTAACTGACACAGGGTATACCATCAGAAGGCCAGTGATATATTCATGTCACCCTATATGAGAAAAAAAAATCCCTTTTAAGAAATACCTCGGCAGTTCGAATTGTGGTGTCATTTTCTCTACTGCTGCTTTTGAGAACTTAAGAAAATAGTTCCCCCAAACAGCACTCACAAATGACAACTGTCGAGGTGTTCCATCAGCAGCTCGTCTGCTCGGTTCATCACATTACTGTCCAGCTACTATAGTGCAGAAACACAGTGCATCCGTTTGTTTCCCTCTGGCCTCCTCCTGCTCTCCTCCTCTATCCTTTACTTGTCTGTCAGATGATTTTGCAGCGATGAGCTGTCGGCCCTCAGTGTTGTTGCCGTGTTTCTCATGCTGGACAGAGTTGATGAGTGTGGGGAATGTAGATAGCTGAGGTACAGGTCCTGTGCATATGTGTGTGTGTGTGGATCAGAGTTTGTATGAACAGTTAGTCCAATGATGTGCTTTGTGTCTGAATATGTAGATGTCCCTCATGTCTGCCTGCATGTTAGCCTGCCGATCCGCTGCATGTGTGTCTGTGTAAGTATGTATTTGTGTGTGTGGTGGGCGTTCCTGGTCACGCATTGGACATCTCAGCCTTGCTGAGGGCAATGGCCAGCTCCAGGTCCTCCTGTTCCTGCTGTCGAAGCCTTTTCAGCCGCTCACGCTCCGCTCTCTCACTCTCTCGCTTTGCCCACTCCAACTGCTGAGCCTCGTTCCCAAACTACAGAGACAGAGACAGACAGACAGAGACAGAGACAGAGAGAGACAGAGACACAGACAGACAGCGATAGACAGAGACAGAGAGACAGACAGACAGACACAGAGACAGAGAGAGAGACAGAGAGAGAGAGAGAGAGAGAGAGAGAGAGAGATAATAATCCTTTCTTGAGACATGACATCTGGAGCTTTGCAGGATTAATCTACCTGAAGTGATGTCTCATCAGATGTTTTAATGTAGGTCTAAACAAACATCTGTGTTAGCTTCATTTAAACTAAATGTCAGCCACCATGTGGATGTGAGAGGGAGCCTCCTTCCTTCTGACTACAATGCTGGTAAACAGCAGTGAGTGGGAAAACAACCATGAAGTGTTGGACTTTAGAAATGGTCTGACATGCAGCACACATTTATGATCTACTATAATCTGAGACAACAGCTCAGTCTGAAGCCCTCCTGGGGTCAGCTTAGATACAAAGTGTAAATCTGTCCTCAGAGTACAGAAAACCCATGCTCTCAGATTCATAATCCATGTATTTGATTACCAGCTGCGGCAGCATTGGCTGCTATTTTTTGCATCTCATGAGTCTGTGGGTGTGTGTCATAATTGTAAAATGTTGTCTGGAGACATCTACTGTGGGGATTTTGAGGACTTTGCAAGGTGTGTATTATTTGTCTGACTGTGGACAGACTTTGTTAGTGTGATAGCCTCACAACCGTTTGATGCAGTCACAAGTCATCTTCACAGGTATGTAGTTCAGATCAAAATGAAGGCCATTTGAAGATGGCCGTGGTCTCATGTAATAATGAGTACTGAGTAGTGGGTCAGAACTTGGACATGCTGAAGGGGTTGCAGCTGGTGTGATCCCATCCATCTCGTCTATGTATTTGACAGCATGTCACATCCACTGAGGGGCTGCTGTCCCTCCTGATGGCGTTGCTGACTTTGGCCCACGTATCTATATTTCTATTTAATACAATTACCTTATTTCTGTTAAGGGCTAATTATTTTTCCCATAATAATCCATATTATTATTGCATTCATATAGAGATCCTACTATATTGTCTCCTGTTTATCATATATTCCTTTGTACACTATATAAGTTGTTTAAACAAATGTACACAGCATTACTATTAAAAGTATGAAAATAAATCTGTAAATACATGGATGCATAAGGTACAATTAAAGGTGGGCTGTAAATGCCATATGTTATAGAAACTGAGATTACAGATTTAAACATGTTTTCTCAGATGAACTCAGGTGGGCTCTAAAAACTCTAACCTTTCCATAGATAATAATGTGCAGTCTGGATTGAAAGTGCTAAAAATGTATTAAATTAGCTATTTGTTTATGACTGAGGCAGCAGTTTGCAGTGGTGTTGAACTGGACTACATTACCACATTTACAAACGCGAGGGGAACAGAATATTAGAAACGCATTTCGTTAAAATGCAATCCAGCACAACACCACCACTATGACCTCAGTTATAAACATATTGTGAATTGACGCCGAATTGAACTAAAATGGATTGAAGCTGTTGTACTGGCTACTGCATCCAGTACAACAGCTTCAATCCCAATTTTACCCAATGAAAGGGGCCAGGGAGACAGTGCTGTTGGCCAACCAGTAACAGGAAAATTTTTCATTCAGTAACATTGTCACATGTTGATACTGTAGTTCCCCCTGGAGGTATAATTGGTGCAAATGGGAGTGGTCCATTAGTCAAAATAGTGTCATCAAAGGAATCCTTTCAACTACCCCCAACAGTAACTCAGCATGAGTTCATAGCCAAAACCTAAAATGCTTGACAACCGATTGCTTGCAGCAATCACACAATTAAAGGATGCTTATTCAAAAGATTTTGTTTAAATCACATTTATATAAAAAAAGGGTGGGTTGGGTTATACTGTATTACTGTTTCATTAATGATGGTCACACATGTTGTATGTAAAGCATTTTGCATTTCGTCGTGCGCTCATGTAGTTGACATGCAAACTGAAGGACAACACATTTTAGAGACTGAGCCGACATAAAAAGAATCATGAAAACAACTTCAGACCAGACTGCTGCCATGAGTTTTACAGCAGAGTGACCTGGAGGCTTATTCATGACATCAACTTGTAAAACTGCCAGAAGTGTGCATGGGGCAGATAGGGTTTTATTATTGTTCATGTATCTTTGTTTGTTACTTCTTTAAACACATTTGACTACAGTTAAGAGGGATAAGCAGTAGGATCTGAAGGAATTGTATAATTTTTTCAAGGCTCAAACTATTACATGAACAGTTCAAGTGTCATTTACAATATCTTTAGTTCAAATAAAGGATTTGCAAAAAGTAAAATTTGTCACTTAAATTTTTCAGAGAAAAGCAGGGAAGTGAGAAATAATGCTGTAATACCAATGTTACCTGCAACTTTCACTCAAGTTTGAAATTCAGCTCTTAAAACTACAACTTGTGTCATCGTAAGTAAAACATCTTCATAAACCACACAGTAAACTTCATGTTCTTTTTCAGCAACACGTGATGTAAGATCTATGGAAACAAGTGCTTCCCCATAGATCTGAAATGCAATGCCTTTATGGTCTTTAACAAACACAAATGTTTTAATTTTCTTTGAATTTCATTGTGTGTTCCATGTCTTACCTTGACTTTGTCAGGTCCTGTCAGAGAGGTGGATTACAGAACAGAGAGGTTATAAAGCAGAAATCCCTGAACTCAGTGGAATAAGTTTACAGGACATGACAGCACAGCACACAGACACTGTGAAGGGACGCCTATACAGTTTCTGCTTAGTCCTCTTTGAAACACTGTCTTTGTCTTTAGCTTCTTGTTAGTATTTATTATTGAGACCAAGGGATTCTACTCGCCTCAAACGACATGCACTTAACAGTCCTAATCCAAGTTCATCATGAATTCTTACAGTGTTAACAGGCTACTGAAGCTGAAGTTGGAACTTGTTGCCAATCAGTGACAGGTGAAACAAATGGACAGTGGTGAAATAGAAGTGTCATGTGAATCCCTTCAAGTGGAAACAAACAACACAGAACGTATGGACGGAGCAGTTAACAGGTCTTCAACAACAGGAGATGTGACATGCAGACGAGGACAAGGGAGAAAAGACAGGAGCACAATCTACTGAGTCTGAGTGAAGAGTCCAGTGCAAATGACGACTCTAAGGAAGTCTTGGTCATTCCAGCTAAATGACATAATGTTAGTGATTGTATTTGTATTCTCAGCCTCACCAATGTCTTATTTTTCACTGGATTGTGTTCAAATGTGTCCTGAACATGCATGAAACCTTACAGATGATTTACAACATGCATTCATTTAAATAGTTGTTGCTGAATGTTTACAGTCATCAAATATAATAACAATAAATCAGTTTTTAAAAGAAGAATCTTTCATTTTCAAACATTCATTTCTCTACTAGTTTTCACTCTGTTGAACAAAATGTCGACTTTGTGTAGTATTAATTTAGTTCTATCACATGTTGGTCCTGCATGAAGAACTGAGTGCTTTGAGCTGATAATTGTGTAATTATACATTTCATTGGTAGTTAACTGTACTATGTGGACTACAAGGTTTTCTATCTTTGTTTGATACCTATTAAGAGTATTAAGCCTGTTGGGTTTAGGAAAGGTCCCATGAATTTAAAATAAGTTTTAACATGAATTCTTTTTTTAGAAAATCCACGACATGAACTGAGGGCCTAGGTGAGTTGGTATGGAATGGGCCTACATTATGTCATCATAACAATTGATTGTGCACAAGCCAGGTAACTGTTACCTTGATTAAATTACTGTTTCCAGCTGTTTGTGCTCATGAAGCTCAATCAGCTGAAATCACAGCTGCAGGCAGCAAAGAGCGGGTTTCAGCGAAATACACATTTTTGGTATTTGTGGCAACCCCTATGGGTCATACTCAAAATGCTTTGTGTTGATGAAGGTTCTCAGTCATCCAGGTCATGGTCATTCTAAGTGCTGCATCGTAGGCAACTGGACTTGTTTCAGTTTCTTGAAGACGTTTCACCTCTCATCCAAGAGGCTTCCTCAGTTCTAACTAACTGGAGGGGAGTAGGCTGGCTTTTAAACTCTGTGTGGGAGTGTCCTTACAGAGTCGTTAAGGACATGTGTGAGCTCTGAGTTTCAGAGTCGTTAGGGCCACTTGTGGGTCATTGACTCAACCAGCCTCCATGCGAGTTGTTAGGGCTGGGGGTACCGTCTGTAATATAATGGCCTGTTAATGGCTTTTTTGGAAAAGGACAAAGCCATTGACAGGCCATTATATTACTAACTGTACCCCGGGGAAGCCATCCCATGTATCTATTGACTCCCAAAGATACAGAAGGAAGGAAAACCACTCCGACCCATCAGCAGCAGCATCAACTCAGTTACATTTAACATATCCAAGTACTTAGCCAGTATCCTAGCTCCTTTGGTCGGTAACACGCCACATCAAAAACTCACAGGATTTCGCCAGCAAGGTGAGAGAAATAACACTGGACCCAGACGAAACAATGGTTTCTGATGATGTCACTTTTTACATGCTTTCCCACTCAAAAAGCGGTTAAGATGGTGAAGAAACGCCTGCTACAGGACAGCATTCTGTCCAGCAGAATCAATTTCACCCCAGACCACATTTGTGCCTTACTGGACCGCTGTCTGATGACCACCTACTTCCAGTACAGTGAAGGTTTCTACAGACAGAAGCCCGGCTGTGCCATGGGCTCACCAGTGTCCCCAATAGTGGCCAACCTCTACATGGAGGAAGTTAAGAGCAGAGCCTTGACTACCTTCACAGGAACTGCTCCTAGCCACTGGTTCAAATATATGGACAACACCTGGTTTCAAAATCAGAGCAAGGGAAGTGGAAGCCTTCACAGAACATATAAATGCTGTGGACAATAACATCAAGTTCACACAGGAAGATGTCAGAGGAGACAGTCTGCCCTTCTTGGACTGTGCAGTACACTTTGAAGAAGACAGAAGCCTCAACATTGAGGTGTACAGAAAACCTACACACAGATCAATACTTGCTGTTTGACTCTCATCACCCACTGGAGCACAAGCTGGGGGTCATCAGAAACTTAAACCATCAGGCTGAGACTGTGCCTACTGCGTCAGAGGGGAAGGAGAAGGAACAGAAGCACATCAGGGGAGCACTTAAAACCTGTGGCTACCCAAACTGGACCTTTGTCAAAACCACTTAGAGATCCAGAGCAGACAGAAAGGAGAAGACGAGAAAAAACGTAACAACATTGTCATTCTCTATGTCGCGGGAACCAACACGCTGAGGCAGAAACTTGTCCATCCTGAGGACAAAACACCCAGGCATAAACAGAGGGATGTAGTTTATGTTGTTTAATGCACCCAGGACGGCACAGATTTGTACATTGCGGAGACAAACCAAAACAACCTTTCCATAAATGAATGGCACAACACAGGAGGGCCAACTCCTCAGGTCAAGACTCTGCTGTCCACTTACATCTGAAGGAGAAAAATCATTCCTTTGAGGACAGCAATGTAAACATCTTGGCCAGAGAAAACAGATGGTTTGAAAGAGGAGTAAAAGAACCCATCTATGTCAAACTGGAGCAACCATCTTTGAACAGAGGAGGTGGCCAAAGACATTACTTATCACCCACCTACAATGCAGTACTGAGTTCTCTCCCCAGACAGCTGAACAACCATTCACAACTGGGCTCATCTAGCCCTAGCAACCGACATGAAGGCGGTTGGGTCAACAACCCACAAGTGGCCCTAACGACTCTGAAACTCAGAGTTCACACGTTTCCTTGATGACTCTAAAAGGACACTCCCACACAGAGTTTAAAATGTCTTCAAGGAACTGAAACAAGTTCAGTTGCCGACGATACAGCACTTAGAATCAAAATGCTTTGGCAGACCTTTTCTCAACCTCAGCCTGAAGACAACTACTGAGTTTTATGATAATTGGACTGATGGTTATTGAGTTATTTTCATTCTAAGCCCTGCCCCTTTCGAGGATATTTTGACCGATAGCAGCCATGTTTTAAGACTGATCTTGCTCATTTGTAATAGTAATGTCTAACTCTGTCCCATGATGCTGTACACCAAACTTGGTGTTTTAAGAGTCAAATTTAAAAAAGGAGATGTCACTTTACTGTTTTTCAGTTTATGCTAATTAGCACACAATCCAACATCGAGGACCTACGTGCACCAGGAGGCTTTTTAGTAGAGCCTATTGAGCTGGACTTCCAATATCCAATATCAAGTCAGTATGACTTACTGTGTTTGTGTGCGTAATTTTCTAAATTTAATTTGTGTGCGTTAATTACATCGCCAGCATGTGGCAGATTTGGGTCCTATTTCTTAGGAAGCATTTGCACACCATTTCCCTTCTATGGAAAGCACATTAAGAAGGAATCCTTTATTGCCCCACCCTTCAAGTGTCACTTTGGATACCCTATCTATTAAAAGGTATTCACACTGTTAAAGGCCATGAATTATAGTACATTCAGTGTATGTTTGTGGGCAAGGCTGGAATGATATAGTTTTGTTAGAAAACAAGTCATACTCATACTCAATACTGTTCAAATGTTTCATGGTTTAAAGATGTCTTTGACTTTCTGCTGTTGTAGCCAACAGTAATATGGAAATATTTGATATTAAATAAATATATTTTACACCCCAAATAGTTGAAAGATATTCTACATGAATTGATTGAAAGGTGTCTTCCTTGAATTAGAAAAAATATAAGCTAATTAACTTTCATACTGATTTAATTTATAGCCAGTAAAATAGTAAGAGTATAGCTGAGGTCCCATTAAAAACAAATGGTGAAGCAGCGTCTTTAGCTGTTGTGCCCGGTTGCAGAGTAAAGACATGTGGAAGTAGTGATGTAAAGCAAAACCACAGTGACATAATAAGACAGAGACAGAAAGCAGATATAAAGCACTAATCCACTCCCAACAGCCAGGTAGATGTTGAACAAAGGAGCACATGCACACAGCAAGATCACTGAGGGCAGACAGATTCCAGAGCTGAGAGCTGAGTAGTGATACTGCTGTGTCTCATGTTAAAGAAATAAGTCTGACTAGTAGTTGAACTGAGTAGACAGAAGCATTACTACATGCTGACATAACAGTGATTATTGACCTAAAAAGTGTCTGACCGACATTTGTAATGCATTGTTAGCCATCTGAGGCATTAGTGTGAGTCCCTGTAGTTATGTGCTTATGACTAACAGCAGGTTGGTGTTTCCATTTGTGTGCTCTCTCTATTAGTCCATACTGTGAGCATCATGCCAACACACTTGTGATATTAGCCCTGAGCCTGTGTGAAAGTCCAGGGAACCCTGACAAACTTATGACATGCTTCCTGCCAAAACAAACAGAAGGCATACAGTACAGGGTTCACACCCTTTCCTGTACTTGAAGTCACAATGCAGCTCTGCAGCCTACAAAGCCTCATTACTAAACTGCATTTTTTAACATGGGTTCACATGTTGTGTAATAGTGGTGCATGGGGGTAAGTTTAGGTCTAGTTTCCCTCTCATTACCAATCACTGTATTACTTTGATTGTCTGCAGCAGTTCAAATGAGCTCTTGTGATACTCGGGTACGCTTTTATAAACTACGTAAGCTGTTGTTCTGTGATTAACCAGTAACTTCTCTAGGCTGACCTTTAGATATCGTAGGTCATTGTTCTCACAGCAATGGGGAACAATTTTCCTTTGAGACGTGGCAAGTGCTAAATAAATGTTAAAAGTAACAGTACAGCATTTTTCAAAAAACACTTATTTGCTTTCTTTCAGAGAATGAGATAAGAATATTGACTTCAATCTCATGTCAGCGTGAAGCACAGAGCTGGAGTCAGCACATAGTAGCCTAGAACATGGTTAGCCTAGAAGATAGTAGGACATGGGGAAAAGTTGACTAAAATCAATCATTCTGTCAGTGTGGGTCCAGTTGTGTCAGAGCTTTGATTTTACAATGTGAAGTACCAGAGCTTGTTAACAAGGAGAACAGATCATGTTAGAATGGGCTGCAGCAGAGAATCTGAAGCAGAGAGTCGTGTGCTGTCCTGCCTTGTTAATTACTAATCATCACACACACAGCAGCGCACTGCGTCTGTAAGCGTACTGTGTTCTGCTTTCATCATCGCACTGACAGACGTCATTCATTTCTGGTGTTGTGGTGTTGTATGAAATTGAGCGCAGCTTACTGCATTGGACCTATGTCTGGAAGATATGGTTGAAATCTATATCACAGTATTACAGTACTAAAATAATGTGTTTCTGACATTCATAAATATGGCAGTATTCAAAATATTTTTAAATCATAATAAAAAATAATAATTAGTTAATTGTTAAAAAAAAAAATTAAACCATGTAGTTTTTTAGTTTCTAAAAAAAATGTGTTTGTAATCATTATTTTATCACCATTATTTAGTATTCTATAAAATGATAACATGATACAATCATGTTGTCAAAATATGATTTGATAAACACTTTTTTACATCATGTGCTGCTGTTTAAGCACAACTTCAAACATCAGCCAATCATCTGCACGTTCAGCACTCATCAGTCTCTAGGACAGACCTTATAGACACTACAGCTTCAATCTAGTGACGGAGCTGTGAGGCCTGGCCACACAAACACTTAAACAGTATCACCCATCTCAACTTACAGAACTGAAGTCTGCAAAACCCGAGGTAGAGTCTTTAGGACTTTTACTTGATGCTGATGATGGAACAAAAGGATCTTTGCCACTGAACGGGTCTCCCAGGCCCTTTTTACTCTGAAACGGGTCGATGGTGTCAACGCCGAAGGGTTGGAAGGGGTCACATGGTTTGGAAGGGTCAGCTGTGCCAGACATGCTCACTGGTGTACTCTTACCTGAAGACATAAAGACATTAGCACAGAGTAGAGTCTTCTTTACCGGACACTATATCATATATCATAACATATACAGTACATAGGCAATATCGTTATCAAGTTTGTTTGTCTTTGCACCATCGGAATAAATGCATGCTGACTAAAAACAGACACCTGTTCACAGCTCTGATGGGAGTTTGTCATTTGACTAAAAAATTTGAGAAGTGACTGGAAAGTAAAAGTAAGAGTCAAATCTGAAATGCTCAGGTATTTATTTTAAAAAAGATCAGTGAAGGGAACAGTGACAATTTTTTCTTCATAGTGAGTCCCCGGGACCAATAGGTGCTCATTTAAGTGGCTCCTGGGGACATTCAACAACAACATTTGTGATTTCTGACAAATTACTGTGTTAAACTCGTGTTTAATGTTATATGGTTATGATCATGGTAATATGTTTGATGAAAATGTATCTGAAAATAAAACAAATAAAAAACTAATTAAATCCTAATTCTGAGAACAAAACACTGGCACATCTACGGCTGCCTCCTGAAAATTGATGAGCCAGTCAGCCAGACACCGATGTTGTCAGTCAGAGTAAAGAGACATATATAAAACATAGAAGCTTATGAAAATGCACAGGGATAACATCTCAATGAGGAATTATATAAAAAGAGAACCATAAACGTACTTTTATATTAGCTGCTGCTTTAGATAAATAAAATCTAACTGACAACATGTGATGGTGGTTAGCTGATGACTCAAGCTGCAATTATGGGGGCACCAAATCCTAATCTGGCCCAGGGCCCCAAAATGTGCTGACAGCGGTGTCTGCAGCCGACAGGAGAGGCTCTCCGTGGTGCACAGGGATTTATAACTGAACTATGAACAGAGCGCACACTTTACTTTCTCTGACTGTGAGGAAATCTGAGAGACCTCTGAGAGAAGAGTCTGAGGCTGCAGGTAAAACATACTGATGTAGGCAGATAAAGAAGTTTATTGTGGCACTGAACTGAAGAAAGACAAATAGTTCAGATTCAACGGTTAAAATCCTGTCAAATCATCCTGATACACTTGGCTTCACAATTCAAATAAACTAAACAGTGGTTTATTTTATGGTTTCAACATGATGCATCTCCTGAACAGTGAAACATTATCTGTCATATTCATCATGAGAGAATACAGAATCTATCAGAGCTGATTATTCTTGACAGTGATCCAGATCAAGTTTGTAGCTTTGATTGTTGAAACCTGCGCATGAAGGAAGTATCACAAGTTTCCTTTTATACTTATTTCAATGCGGAGTTGTTGTTCACAATACATCATCATCACAGATCAAATATGGTGCATCCCCTGGACACATGGATAGTGAGTTCATTGCATCCTTTCAGATTTTAACATGTCAGAGACGCAGGACACATAGCTATCAACATCACTGAGGAGGTGCTTCTGGGATATCACAGAAATAATGTGCTTTGTGGTGAGTAAGGCCTGCTGAGAGAGCAAAGAAAAAGAACAAAAACAGATATGTGTCATGAATCTCCAGAGTTAGATGTAAAAACAATAAGTACCTGTGTTCACTTAGCTGAGAGATACCATGACTCAACACTGCAGCCTGCATGAGTAATTCTCACCTTAGTAAACTAGGTGGATAAAACAGAATCTGATTTGATCGGTTCCAGATTAAAATACACAAACACTGAACTCTCTGCTTCTCATATTGTGCCCACGCCCTGTTTCATCTCCGGTGTCACCTCAAAGATCGCTACCAGTTTTTGAAAGCCACAACAGTTTCACCTCCACATGCGACACACCATTACAATTCATATTGAGTCCAAACACACATTTTTCTCAAAGTTATCACATGCAATGCTACGTCCTTCTGAGAAACATATGAAAACAGCTGGTACAGGAAAAAACACAGCAAAATCAACAGCCACAGGACCAAAACCAAAAGTGCTACTCCATAACCGACAGAACCGTTCTCTACGGTTTCTGGTAAATCACTTGGTCGGGTTTTCTGCCCACATTACCAACTGTTGGTTCACCAGTCTACCAACTAGACAAATGCTGTTCACGTTCAGAGAGCACACACATTCATGATAATAGTCCACAGAGAATTTTTTGTTTGACCAACGATATTTCAGTTTATAATGATAAAACACAGAAAAGCAGCAAATCTCCTGTAACAAGACACTGTTCATATTTTTGCTTGAAAAACTATTTGACTTCATTAAATGATTAGCAAAAATAAAATTAAAAAAACTGTAAAACTGTTACAGCTCTATATAAAACATTTTGATCTATTTTTTCTGTGCCATTAGGGAAAAGTAAAAAGTAAAAAAGAAATCTTAATTCAAAGTTTATTTTTGAGCTTTGGATCAGTATGGGTGACAAATCATTTCAACTAACAGCTTTTTTCTTGATTTGAAATTCATTTGTCACATCTTAACATCTCTTGCTCCTCATCAGTATAACTGAAGATTTGCAGACATACTGCCATCCCTGAAGACCAAGCAGTTCAGTGCTTTACTGAAAATACAATAAAACAGAATGTAATCCTCATTCAAAACCCCGTTTATCAGACTCAGCCTCTTTAAAACCACAAGTGGATCTACGCAAAAAAGCAAATTCTCAACAGTAATCATAGTAATATCTCTGTTATCAACAAGGAGCTGAAGCTGGCAGAGGATCGTGGGAACGTTAAGAGTACATCAAGTTGCCTGTATAGGTGTCAAACCACAGGGCCAGTCAAACTGTTGTCATACACATACGCATTTAGTATATTACCCAGATAACAAGGCTGATTGGGGTGAGCAGTTCATTTCACACTCCACGCTAAGCAAAACTGCATGCCTGGCAATCAGTTTTTTCCTCTTTCAGTAAACTGCACTGACACACGCAAACGGCACTACAACTCACACTCGAGAAACCACAATCATGAGCTCCACCCTGTTTTAAAATAATCTGCTATGTTAGTGGCATCTAATTTTAATGCCTACCACCGGGTTGTACATGCAGAGTGCAGTATTTCATCTACTGAAATCAATACAGCAACATGCCCTCAATTCTGCCAGTTTATCTGTAGCTCTGCAGCTGTGCCCTATTCAGTCAACAAGCATGCATGCATGTCTGCATGTGTGTGAGTTTGTGTGTGTGTGTGTGTGTGTGTGAGTGTGTGTGAAGAAACAGGAGATTCAAAACATAAATTTAATTAATTATTGGTATATGACGAGTAAGAAAGAAGATGGATACATTGGTACAATTGGCATTTGCCCACTGCAAACAGCCTGCAGCCTGACCTTCTCTGAACCACTCACCCTCATAAACACATGCACGCACGCGCGCACACACACACACACACACACACACACACACACACACACACATAAAGGGAAGAGAGAGGAAGCAAGTTAGGGTGTGTCTAAAAACAACAGGCCAAGCAAACCACATATCATCGCTCTTACAACATAACCTTCATGTGTGCCTTCACACAAACATCAGACAAGCAGTTTGTGAACAATCATGTTATAAAATCTACCTAAAACTATACGGAGCATTAATGTGAAGTTTAGCCGTTAGTTGTTGCAGAGTGACTGATGGAAATGAGCCTGACGGACAGTTGCTGGAGCCTCAATGATAAGCTATAGCAGACGTCTCTCGTTCCCTCCGACAATTACTGAGTTAGAAAGCCTGTGACATCACAGTTTAGGCTGAAACACAGCAAAGGGCTGTGCTGTACTGTAAGCACCAGGACAGTGTTGTTCTATCTCCAAAAGAAGTTTTGCCAAACACATCCTTTCTGGTCATAGCATCCATAACAAGACATTCAAAAAGATGTATTGGAATCAGACATTTTTCACATTTCTATTAATCATTTCTGGTATCCACCAGCTGAATCCTGGGATCCCTATGATCCCTGTGAACCTGGGAGCTATGTTGTCGGGGGCAATAGCTCCTATAGGGACCAGACAAAGAGCGATTTGAAACCTCATGAATTGATGCAAACAGGGACAGAGTGCCTCACCCGGTATAGGGAGACCAGGGAGCGTCTGGTGGCTGGGCCTTAGCCCATGGGCTGTTATTCATATGGGCAGCACTCAGAGTTATACAACAATACTTAAGCTCATGTGGTATGGGCAACAAAGGTAGGTAGGCTGGTGAGAGAAGAAGATCTAATGTCAGGCTGGATTTTAGTCCCCTCAGACATGATTTTTCAGTGTACTGTTGATAGACACTGTTCAACACTGAACACTGATGTACACTGACTCCCAATGCAATGCACTCAGGAGGTACTGTTCACAGTCAGCTGCAAAAGTTGAAATACAAGGGCAGTCAAACAGCTCCAGGAAGATGTTAGCAAACAAACACAAAGGTGTGACAGCACTCAGAACTTCTGAAATCATTAACAACCAAATGTTGCTACATGATTTTTGAAAATTTTGTTTCTAGTGCAACATCAGAGGTAAGACTGATCTTCTCACCTTGAAGATAACATGAGAAGACAATCATTGATGTGAAATAGTAATGGGCGATAGAAACTATATGCAATATAAACGATACAAAATTGGCCTACAATAGAGATTTTAATTCTATTGCACATCACGATAATGCATGTTGATGACGCAATCTACCCGTGAAATTTAGAGCCACGAGCTGCAACTGGCTGCAACCAGTGTTGCCAACTTAGCGACTTTGTCACTATATTTAGCGAGTTTTCAGACCCCTCTTGCGACTCTTTTTCAAAAAAGCAACTAGCGACAAATCTAGCAACTTTTTCTGGTGTATTTGGAGACTTGTGGAGACTCTGACGTGAAAGCATGTATCGTTCAACGAGCAGCGGGTGCTGCCGTGGGACCGTCCCAAAGCACTCACAGGCGGCGTCCATTACAATTAAATGCACATGGCCAGTTATGCAAAGTGGGTGATGACGTCATTTAGAGACTTCTGGTGACTTTTAGGACAGCCAATAGTGACTTTCCTTACTGAGGAGTTGGCAACAGTGCTTTTTCTTTGTTAAAGTCTCTGCAGCTAGTATACTTGAACTTTATTTATCTGCAACATTATGTTGTATAATTACAGTTTTGCACAATAAATGTTCTCAAAACTACATACTACGTTTATTTCTTTCTTTTAAAAAAAATACATTTAGCAATTTGGCTTTCCTTAGGGTCTATGTAACCTGTTCTGAAATGGTTCTATTATAATTTATATATCGTGATATATATCGTTATCGCAAGAGGCTGCAATGTATATCGCAATATGGATTTTAGGCCATATCGGCCATCCCTAGAGTGAAACTTAATTAAAGCCAGTCCTGTATCAAAACACCAACATCCAAACAACTGACACAACTCACCATTGCCAAAATTAAACTCCATAAAAGCTTCAATGTGACAAAGTACAGCACACATTGCTCCTTGTCACTGCTGGTTAAGTGTTTGAATTGAGAAACTACAGAGAGTATACAGTGTGTGATGCAGTGCCCCAGCACATCCAAAAAGGCTTTACTCTTCTCAGTAGCCAATGACATTATTTCCTGTTGACAGATTAAGAAGAAATGAGTAATTCCTAGAATGGCACTTGGTATAGCTGGGTCGAACAGTCCCTTTTAAGTCACTCAAGTGTAATCTAATATCAAACTACATATATTTTAATTTGTTAGATCCAGATTGTTGTTTGGATCTGTATCAAGCTGTACTCGCTCATAGATACCAGCCACCTAAATACACCTGATTTCTTTTATCACGATACACTACATTGCCAAAAGTATTCACTCACCCATCCAAATAATTGAAATCAGGTGTTCCAATCACTTCCATGGCCACAGGTTTATAAAATCAAGCACCAAGGCATGCAGACTGTTTCTACAAACATTTGTGAAAGAATGGGTCGCTCTCAGGAGCTCAGTGAATTCCAGCGTGGTACTGTGATAGGATGCCACCTGTGCAACAAGTCCAGTCGTGAAATGTCCTTGCTCCTAAATATTCCACAGTCAACTGTCAGTGGTATTATAACAAAGTGGAAGCGATTGGGAACGACAGCAACTCAGCCACAAAGTGGTAGACCACGTAAAATGATGGAGCGGGGTCAGCGGATGCTGAGGTGCATAGTGTGCAGAGGTCGCCAACTTTTTGCAGAGTCAATTGCTACAGACCTCCAAACTTCATGTGGCCTTCAGATTAGCTCAAGAACAGTGCGTAGAGAGCTTCATGGAATGGGTTTCCATGGCCGAGCAGCTGCATCCAAGCCATACATCACCAAGTGCAATGCAAAGCGTCGGATGCAGGGGTGCAAAGCACGCCGCCACTGGACTCTAGAGCAGTGGAGATGCGTTCTCTGGAGTGACAATTCGCGCTTCACCCTCTGGCGATCTGATGGACGAGTCTGGGTTTGGCGGTTGCCGGGAGAACGGTACTTGTCTGACTGCATTGTGCCAAGTGTAAAGTTTGGTGGAGGGGGGATTATAGTGTGGGGTTGTTTTTCAGGAGCTGGGCTTGGCCCCTAAGTTCCAGTGAAAGGAACTCCCAACTTTGTGGGAACAGTTTGGGGATGGCCCCTTCCTGTTCCAACATGACTGTGCACCAGTGCACAAAGCAAGGTCTATAAAGACATGGATGAGAGAGTTTGGTGTGGATGAACTTGACTGGCCTGCACAGAGTCCTGACCTCAACCCAATAGAACACCTTTGGGATGAATTAGAACGGAGACTGAGAGCCAGGCCTTCTCGTCCAACATCAGTGTGTGACCTCACAAATGCGCTTCTGGAAGAATGGTCAAAAATTCCCATAAACACACTCCTAAACCTTGTGGAAAGCCTTCCCAGAAGAGTTGAAGCTGTAATAGCTGCAAAGGGTGGACCAATGTCATATTAAACCCTATGGATTAAGAATGGGATGTCACTTAAGTTCATATGTGAGTCAGGGCAGGTGAGCCAATACTTTTGGCAATATAGTGTACATGCCAAATTCCCTGAATTGTTAAAGACTGTAAATTCCTGGATCCATCCCTTTACCTGGATCAACACCAAACCGAGACCCAACCCCCATCCAAGTTTACTGGAAACCTTTTCAGGAGTTTTTTATATCCTGCTGACCGACCAACCGACCAACCAACCAACCAACCAACAAAGCAACCAAAGGACGTGTGAAAACATAACCTCATTGGCAGAGGTAATGATAGACTTTATACTTCTATTTTCGTGTCATACACACAAAGTGGCCAACCCTTACATGTATATATAACAAATTTCTGTCAGCGCTTCTCAAGTCACCCAAGGACACATTACCATACCAGATAAACGTTTAATACATAATGAATGACAATAACGATAATAACAAACAAAAACAAACAACAAGGATGGAATATATTACAAATGCACATGATGAAGCATCAGGGAAGGCTCATCTTGTAAGGGTCGTCCAAGTCTACCTTGATGTGAGGTAATTGTGGTGATTAATATGTTTCGTGTTTAGTCTTGTGCCATAATTGTAATTGCCATGATGGGTTCAAACTTATCAGGAGCCCAGGTATTATTATTTTGTTTTACTCTGTTAGTTTATTTTCTGCCAAATGTGATAAATGGGGGAGAGGAGAAAGGTCACGAGAGAGATGACGCGCGCGGCAGGTGGAGACAGTCAGAGTTTGGAGGACGTGGCCAGCAGGATTGTTTCGGTGAATGTCCATAGGAGAAATCCAACAGAAACCAAAAAAGGATTAAAAGACCACCGGATTACTGCGTGCCCACGATCCGGTTGCCAAATGGGCTGGGTGAGCTTTGCGTGGGTGAGCTTCTTTTTTGCATTAAGACTTGCGGCGGCTCGCCACATTTCCACCTGTCAAAGGTAGTTTTATTTTGATACTTTTCTTTCAGGACTAATTATTTCATGGACACTTTATGTTGGGATTTGGACATTTGAACTGTGGGGATTTTCGGGGTTATTGTGGGGTTTTTTGGCCAAATGTTTGTTTGTATTGGAGTGTGCCTCCCTTCTTTTGTTTGGTGTGTGCGTCCGGGTCGGACATAATTGAATTTATTTTCTGTTAATACAGTGTGAGAAATCAAACTTTCTGTGTTTTTGTTTCTTTATAATTTATTCCAACATTATCATAGGTGTAAAAGAGAGATTTGCGAAAATAGGACTTCGGTAATGGCGGCACGCTGAGTAGACGTGGTTCTCCTCGCTCTGTTGCTAATCTTGCAATTTACAAACTTTAAACATTCCTAACCGCTTCTAAAAGTAAACCAACTTGAGAGTAAAGGCACACTAAACGCGACATGTCAAGAAGAAGGAACAAAGACAGCCGGAGGGCTCGTTAACGACGAAAACGTGTCCGAAGCTAACCCTGAATTAGACGGCACCACAACACCTGCACAGGCAGGTAATATCGACAATACTGATAACATGACAAACCCCTCCACTGCGGACATCATGAAGGCTATATTGTCATTCAAACAAGACTTTCACACAGAAATGGCCGGGATGTTGGCCGAAATTAAGATCGTTCAATCTGATATTAAAGAATGCAGCGGCTGTATTTCTGAGGCAGAACAACGCATATCCACAGCCGAGGACACGATCAACAGGCTGGAGGCGGTCGTGGACAAGCTAGAGAAGAAAGCTAAATCTTTAGCTAACAAAGTGGATGACCTGGAGTGCAGAAGCCGTCATAATAATGTGCGTGTACTGGGAATACCTGAAAAAGAAGAAGGATCCGACCCCTGCTCGTACATGGAGAAATGGTTTGCGGACAATTTGGATATAACACCCCCAGTTCTGGAGAGAGCCCACCGCATAACGGGCCAGAATCCTGGCTCTGCGCCAAGAGCAATCATCGTGAAATGCTTGAACTACAAGGACAGAGAGGGCATCCTTAGGGCTGCGAGGGTGAAGAAAGAGGTGATATACAAAAACAACAAAGTAAGATTTCTCCCGGACCTGTCTGCAGAAGTCTATAAACAACAGCGACAATACGACGATGTGAGGAATCATCTTCCCCGCCAGACTGCTGCTGACCCATGCAGAGCGCACAACCATCTTTGACAAACCGACCAACGTGGATAAATACATCAGGGAGCTGGGAGAATCGGCACCAGGAGATTAACTAAGAGACTACCAGTCCACCACTACGGCCAAGGTATGGCAGGCTTACGCTGCCTACACTATGTCTAAGGTTCTTGAACTGAACTAATGTCTTACACCAAACTTTACGGATTAAAAGCACAAACGGACTCAAATACGCCCTACGAACATGTTGGTGTAGTTCACTGTAAGTAAGATGACAATGGAATATTTAAGTTTAGCAATCTGGGTTTCATCAATTTGATATGAGCCTCACTCTAGGTTTGTTTTTGTATTGTTTTGTTTTTTGTCTAATGTTTGAGTTAAACAACTTTCTAAGTTGGTATATGTGTATATATGAACATGTGCAGGCGCACAACTACGTTTGAAACCTTTAAAATCAGTCACAGTTTAAAAACTTAACAGACATAATATATTCAGAAGTTCATATCAGGAAAGGTAGGAATTAATCTTAAACCAACAAGCAACAACAGCGGGAGATTTAAGGTAAACAGAAGAATGGCTCCTCATCGTGATGTGGATCTATTCAGAGTATTAGAAGGAAGACGTTTAAGAAGGGTTAAGGGTTGCCCATGTGTTCAAGTTGGGCTTGTGTGTGTTTGGGGTGTTTGGGATGGGAAAACTCGCTCTCTTCATGTGCAGCATGGTACCAATTTTAGTTATTAAATTCAATGTCTTTTCATTATGTTCTTTTAAATATATGGAAACCTTAAACCTTGGATACTTTAATTGAATGTACTTCATGGAACTGTAGAGACCTGAACAAACCCATCAAAGTGAAACAGGTTATGAACAGGATCAAACAGTTAGGAGCTAAGATAGTATTCCTACAGGAAACGCATCTGGTAACTAATGAGACATCTAAGATAAAACATAGGTGGCCAGGGCATGTCATAGCATCCTCATATTCTACTAACGCCAGAGGTGTAATGACATTAATACATAAGTCTATTCCAATACAAATAGAAAGAGTAACCGAAGATCCCAATGGTAGATTTTTAATTATACAAGGTAGTCTCCTGTCAACACAGATTAATTTAATTAACGTATATGGACCAAACATTGACGATGTTAACTTTTATAATAACCTATTCCTGAGAATCTCAACACTGTCTGGTAAAAACATTATTGCTGGGGATTTTAATTGTGTCCTGGATCCAAGTAAAGATAGATCGACTGGAGTCGACAACACTCATATGAAGTCCAGAAAAGTAATACATCATTTTATAAAAGAACTTAATCTAGTGGATATATGGAGGCATTTGAACCCAACAGCGAAGGAGTTCTCCTGTTACTCTAGTACGTATAAATGTTACTCTAGAATAGATTACTTTCTGGTGTCAGCAGAACTCCTTTCCAATATTGGAGGCTGCCACTACAACAGCATAATCATCTCAGACCATGCAGTTATCTCTATGGTCTATGTGGAGCCCAAACTGGTTCGCCAACCCCGTAAGTGGAGATTTCAAACAAAATGGATGCAGGATTCAAAGTTCTTACAATTTTTAGGTGAACAAATTGACATGTATTTTGAGATTAATACATCCCAAACTTCTGCTACAATCAGGTGGGAAGCCTTTAAATCATTTATTAGGGGTCAGATTATAAGCTATATGAGCAGGCGATCAAGAGTCACAGGCAAAATGTAGGGAGTTGGAACTCCAAATTAAAATTCTTGAGAACAGGAGTTTTCAGGAGGGGCAAAGTGACAATGATGTGCACAAGCAGTTATTACTACTGAGAACTCAATATAATGAGATAACATCCAATAAGGCCGCTGCAAATTTAATGAGACTTCGACAAAATTATTACGATCAAGGGGAAAAACCTGGTAGGCTTCTTGCATGGCGCATTAAACAACAACAAACAGAGAGGACAATTATAAGGATAGAGGACGTGAATGGGAACGTCACTATCGAACCATTGGAAATTAACACAGCATTTAGAAACTTCTACGAAAATCTCTATAAATCAGAGTACAATATCAATATCGATACCCAGACCAAATTCTTAGACCAACTTAATATTCCAAAGATCTCTGAGGAAAGTAAGAATATATTAGACAAACAATTAAGTACAGCAGAAATTTCTGAAGCTATAGGTGCATTGAAGACAGGAAAAACAGCAGGACCGGACGGCCTTCCAATTGACTTATATAAACATTTCAAAGACAAATTGATAACCCCCTTATATGAGATGTATTTAGAATCCTACTGTAATGGCTACTTGCCTGATTCTATGAGAGAGGCTTTGATTATCCTGCTTCCAAAACCAGGGAAAACTAACACTAAATGTGAGAATATGCATCCTATAAGTTTAATAAACACAGACACAAAAATCCTCAGCAAAATTTTGGCAAAGAGGTTGGAGGGAGTACTTTCAAGCATTGTGGGGGACGATCAAAATGGTTTTATAAAGGGAAGACAAGGATTTCATAATGTAAGGCGTGCTCTTAACATTCTCTACAACCAGAAGGGAGAAAGGGATACGGCTTTTCTGCCACTTGATGCTGAAAAAGCCTTTGACAGAGTTGAATGGCGTTATCTCTTCGATGTCATCACCCGATCTAAACCTTTCAATATTACAAGAGGTTGTCCACAGGGGTTGCCTCTTTCCCCACTTTTATTCATACTAGCTATAGAACCATTAGCAATAGCAATTAGAACGAACAGGCAAATACAAGGAATTACAATTGGCAACAAAGATCACATAATAGCACTGTTCGCTGATGATGTAATTTTATTTTTAAAACAATTAGACACCTCCATACCTGCACTGTTAGATCTATTAGGCCTGTTCGGTGATATCTCTGGATACAAGCTGAACGCTTCAAAATCTTCACTTATGTTGCTTAATGAAAATGAGGGACAAAATCCTGATCAACATATATCTTCTTTTAAACTTTCAACTGGTTTTACCTATTTGGGCACTAAATTAGTACCTCAGTTACAAAATATATCACCAATAAACTATGAACCTGTATTAGACTCAGTATATAAATCTTTAGAAAGATGGATGTCATTGCCTATCTCTCTGATAGGCAAAATAATTATTTTAAAGATGAACATATTACCAAAATGTTTATATTTATTCCAAAATATTCCTTTGGCGCACCCTGACGGAATGTTTGAGAAAATATCACCAATCATCAGAAAATTTATATGGAATAAGAAATGTCCCAGAGTTCGCCTATCTCTGTTGTATCTTCCGTTTGACGCAGGGGGGTTGAAATGTCCAAACCTCTATTGGTACTACCTCGCAGCACAGCTGACCACTTTGAGATTCTATTTTTCTGATGTAAACAAGACCCCATGGATGGACATAGAAGCACAATATGTTCAGTTACCACTTAATTTATATTTGTACTCAGCTGAATTAAAATACCTAAGAGAGAATACAGTTCATCCTATAATATTGAATATGGTTAATGTGTGGTGCGAGGTAAAGAAACGCATGAAAATATTAAACTCCCTGTCACAATTTAGCCCAATCTGGGGTAATGTCTCATTTAAACCAGGCAAGCTGGATGCTGGGTTCAAATTATGGGCAAAGAAAGGGTTAAGTAAAATTTCTGATCTGTATAAGGAACATGTTTTATTGTCTTTTGAGGAAATTTCTTATATATATAATATCCCAAAAAAACATTTCTTCAAATATTTGCAGTTGCGAAGCTTTATTTCTGCTATGCAAAACAAGTCATTAGCAATTCCTGCACTTTCATCTTTAGAGGAAATTATTACTAACAATTGTATTAACAGAGGTTGGATTTCATTAATATACAACTGGCTAACATCCGGTTCTAATGAATCGGATGTAATATTACAGTGTCATTCATTGGATAACTATTCGCACTTGTACCTTACCTGCACTGTAATGAATGATGCAAAATAAAATAAAAACATTGTTCAAAGAAAAAAAGAGAGATTTGCTGTTTACTTTTGGGGGTTAAATTAGTTTTGGTCAGCCGGCAGTGTCCATTCACGGCATTTATTAGGTCCACCCGTTCCCTTAAAATTTGCATTTGTACTTTTCCTTTGTTGAGTTAATAATTGAGAGAGATTGTTACAATCTAAACAGGTGACTTTCAGTTTTGGCTCAAAAGAAGCAACACAAGTGCACTAGTGCAAACCCTGAAGGAGAGTATCCCAGAGGTTAGAGCCAGTTTGTCACCCACAGTGCAGAACCTGGAGAGCAGAATGGCATCAGAAGAACACAGTGCAGGGGTCGACAATATAAATGGCCCGGTGGCCCGGACGTACTTTTAAGACCGTCAGGGCCACCAGAAAGCTCCAAGCACTGGCCCGGTGGGGCCAGCATGGATTAAAGTTCTCCGTCGCTACGACGGATTTCCTTCATTCAAACTTAACAGAGGCGACTTGTGTGATCAATGTAGATCGGAGGAGAACAATTGGCTGATTTTTATTGACAGATTGTCACACTCTACAGCCAATTGTATCGTTAACAGCATGTGCGTGCCTGACCAATGACAGTGTAGTGACCCACACAGGGCGGGATCTCAACACAGAGCGGCGCTAAAGCTTAGCTAGCAAGGACTTGTTGCGCTGCTACGTTATCAATTGAGTTTAGTCAGCATGTGAGAACTCGTCTGACACGGAGAGTCTGCTGCTGTGTGCTACATGTGTGAAATAATAACTATAGTCTGGACTTTGTCTGCAGTGTATCCGTGTAAACGGCTTCATTCAGCGTCTCTCCCTCCCCTCTGGCACCGTGAGTTACCATGGTTACAGGAACGCCCTGAAACTTTATAATGATGATCAATAAGAAGTTTTTGGTTAGTTTGACTGTACAGAATCATGAATGTTGCCTGATTGTAGCTCAATGCTTAAATCTTGTATTATAACATATGGAACAAAGCCTCAGAGCTTCTTTGATTATTAACAGTATGCTAGTGATGACAGAAAGTGATAACCTGCCATCAGACTGACAAGGCTGCAAAATTTGCTGTTTGTATGATGTATTTTTCTGTTAAACGATAAGAGGCTCACTTTAAACAATATTATTAATAATAATAATTAATGATCATGATGATGAGAAGAAGAAGTAGAAGAACAGCGTACTGAAGTTCTGTAGATGGTTGATTATTTGAAAATTTCCCTTATTGTATACCCCTGCAGTGAATGAGTAGTTGTGTGGGAATGGAGAAGATGTGACAGGTAGGGAGATGCCAAGCCATGGAGACATTTATAAACAAGTGGAAGTACTTAAAAATAAATGAATAATTGAAGCAGTTGCTGAAGGGTAGAGGTGATGTGCTCCCAGGAAGGAGAGTGGCAGAAAACTCTTGCAGCTAAATTCAACAAGGTCATCCTCGATTGATTAACTAATGATTAATCTGCCCTCGCTCTACCCCTCCCGTCTACTGATGAATCCAGAAAATCCAGATCAAAGATTTAAATATGTTTTATATGATATGGGATTAAGCTTGGTTGAATTAAAGGGGTCTGTAAAGGCCTCAGCGGAGGTATGCACTCTACTGAGTGCTTTTCTTGTTCGTCTTTTTTCTGGTCACAGTCCATGAATACATACACACGTCCTTCCCTTTCATTCTTTAATATGTCTGTTTTACCCAGAAGGGTGGCGATTATGGGCATGTTGGTGAGGTGGTCATCACAATAAAAAGCTATCATTGTTATTGATATAATATTAATGTATCTTCTCACAAACACTTTTCCATCATTTATCTTTGTGAGAGTATGAATAATCGTAGTATGAGAATGGATTTCCTGAATGCGTATCTACTATTACACTGGCCAATACAATGCAAATGACAGAAAAGTCAGACACCTCACTGTTTTATACAACATCCATAAATTATTGATGTTATAAGGTTGTATTGTTTTTGAGATGTCACTCGTGTGTAGAGATCAAAGACACTGGCAAAGCAATATAGTAGATGAAATTAGCACAGAAGAAAGGCCAGACAGGTCAGACCAACATGTTTAACTTCCCTCAAACGTTACAGTTAGGGCTGAAAACAACAACAACAATAAACAAGTTGGCAGATTTCTCATGTCTTGACGATGCAAATCAACGGCCAGTTTTCTAACCAGAGGTGACGGCTGCTTATGTGACATCACAGTGATGAGGTCTATTATTATTATTTTTTTTTTCCCTGTTAAAAGGGCCTTTTTTTGGGGCAAGTTTTTCCTCACTCGAATCGAGGGTCGAAGGACAGAGGGTGTCGTCTCTGTACAGATTGTAAAGCCCTCTGAGGCAAACTGTGATTTGTGAATTTGGGCTATACAAATAAAATTTGATTTGATTTGATTTGATTATTAAGGTGTTAGTCATAGGCTATATGGGTTCATCTAAAAAGCTGTAACACAGTGTTGTTACCTGTCCTCTTTGCCTCTTCCCTCCCCCTAAAAGCCTGTATAGTGTGACACTCACCACTGGGTGGTTTGGGTCTTGGGGGAACACTTTTCTTGGGTGGCAGAGCTGGCGTGTCATTCTTTCTGCTGAATGGGTCATCCACAAACACTGACTGGAAAGAAAGAGTGAGCACTCAGCAGTAATGTCAATATATGTGATGGACAGTGACGTAATGTAATGCAGGTTATAGGAGATTTTAAACTTTAGATTTTAAATGTGATGAAGATTGCAAAAAGAAACAGTTCAACTAAACTGTTTTGTTAAAATAAAAACATACTAATAACGATGATGATACAATAATGTAAAAGTAAGACCTTTAATAACTGTACTATATTTGTGCCAATATGGCTTTTTATAAAGCACATTTTAGAGTTCCTTGACTGCAATGAGAGACTTTCGTGTGATACGTCAGTCTGACCAAAAACTGAGTTTTCAGCATGCGTTTTGGCCTCTGGTACCTTCTGGTAGTCTGGCAGCCAGCTGGCCCTGCCTTCAAAAGGGTCTCTGGGCTTCGACATGTGGCTGAAGTCTGCAAATCCAGCAGAGCTGTTAGTGCTGCCGCTGAACGAACTGCTGCCAAACGGGTCCAAAGTGCCAAACAGGTCTGAAAAAACAATCACATTTAGGGCATTTAGCAGATGCTTTTGTCCAAAGCGACTTACAATAAGTACATTTGTCACAAGAAAGAAACCACAACATATCACCGTTGATAAAGTAGAAAAGATAGAAACAATATTCAAGCCCTCTTCCGAGCAAAGTAGCTGCCATTTGTCAAGGATACCTTTCATTAGTGCTGTGATGTAAGTGCTAAAGGTAGGTGACTCTGCTGTCCTGACATTGGTCGGGAGTTCTTTCCACCACTGAGGTGCCAGAACAGAGAAGAGACATTTACAACGGTCAGTATTGTTGAGACCGCTCTGCTTATTTGTTTGTTGACTTAGATATGTGGTAAATTTTGGTCATTCCTCACTGGAATGGATGAGTACAGATATTAGATATATTCAGGTTCAATATGGTAAAAAGGTTGTATACAGGTACTGTAAGGTTCTACTTGACCCTAAAAAGAATTTTTGTTCCAGTATATTGTTTAATTCTATGTGGTTCCAGAGCAGTTACCTTGTTTAAATAATACTTGATGCTCCAGTGTGTTGAATTTACTGGCAACTAGTGGTGAGGTTGCAGACTGCAAACAAATAAACAGCCTGTCTCGCCCTCCCCTACAATGGCCGCTAAAACATGAAAAGCTAGTTTTAGATGTTTGGTTCGTCTGTTCTGGGCTACTGTAGAAACATGGCGGACTCTGTAGATGTAAAAGGCTCATTCAATGGTGACAAAAACACAATGATTATCAGTTTCAGGTGATTATACAGGAATGAAAAAATCATTATGAAAACTATATTTCATTTCCACAAATATAACTTTCTAATTATGTCCCTGAATAGCCCTGAATCCTACACACTGGACCTTTTAAGTATTTTGTCTGTAGAGGTTAATGATACCTCATAAATTGACAATTGACTCTCACTACATTTTGTTAAGACTGAATCAATTTTATTTGCTTCAAATAGCAAACTTTTAATATGTTACCTGCAGTCGAGTTATGAACTCATAGAGCCGACACCTTGGGAACCTACTTAGGGTCAGGTGTGTTGGGTGCGTAGGTGCGTTACTTAATCTACATTTGTGTGTGTGTGTAATGTCTATGGCAAAAAATAATTACATTTTTTTGGGCATGCACACCAAAATTGCTGAAATTCTGTCTACTGGCTTTGGAGGTACATGTTTCAGGATTCTTAGTGGCCCCTATGGGTTCAGCTCAAAGTACTTGAGTAGGTCTCTTCCCAAACACATCCAGAAGATATGTACCAAGATTTCTATTGATATGAGAAAGAGTTAACGAGCAATTACCCTTTTCCTGCTGAGTGAAGTTTTGCGGTAGATGGTGACAATCAACGTGCTGTATCGTAGTCAACTGGCCCAGTCTCAATGTCTTGAAGACATTTCGTCTCTCATCCAAGAGGCTTCCTCAGTTTTAACTAACTGTAGGGGAGTTTGTAAGCTTTGGTTGTTAAGCTGTCTGTTGAGGAAACTCAGTACTGCATTGTAGGTGGTTGATAAGTAATGTCTTAGGCCACCTCATCTGTTCAAAGACAGCCATTCCAGTTGGACAAAGATGGATTCTTTTACTCCTCTTTCAAACCATCTGTCTTCTCTGGCCAAGATGTTTACATTGGAACGACCGTCTTTGAGCAGAGTTCACACGTGTCCTTAATGACTCTGTAAGGACACTTCCACACAGAGTTTAAAAGCCTGCAACTCCTCTCCAGTTAGTTAGAACTGAAGAAGCCTCTTAGATGAGAGATGAACCCTCTTCAAGACACTGAAACAAGTCCAGTTGCCTACGATACAGCACCATGACTTGGATCACTGAGAACCTTCATTAACATGGTGACAATGTTTAACTACTGATCCTGCTCATTATACGCTGTGAGGAGTGAGGGCTGTCACTGAAATATTGAACATTTTTATTCTTTACAATCACAAATGCAAGACCTAACCAGAGCCAGTGTGAATGTTATGAAGCTGTATTTGTAGTAGTATTAACATTTCCAAGTTGGAAGTAAAAAAGTCTTAGTTGGGAAGTGAACTTACACAGAGTAAGTAAATGTGACACCTTTCCTTTCCAGCCATGGTTTTAATAGGCAAAACAACAAGGTAACCTTAGTCTGAACAAACAGTGATCTCAGTGTAGTGACAGGCTTTAGTTCCTCCAATCACTGAGGCATTCAGGTTGACCCACAGTGTGCATGCATTTGTATGGACTACATTAATATCCTGGATAAAATTAGATTTTTTTTGCAGCAGAGAACCAACAGCGGCTTGAAGGAGGTTCAGTGCATTGATTGACAGCAGACATGAATTCACTGAAGAGCTATGCCACCCAGGGGTTGAAATTAAGCTGTTTTACTCGCCAAATGCGAGTAATTTTTGTATTTGTCGAGTATCCTAGGCCTATAAACTATTTTTTCCCTCCACATTCCCGATTTAGCTACTCCATTATGTGGAGATTTCTTGTGGGGGGGCAGCCCCCAAGAAAAAAAACGAGGACGGAGGATGAATCGACCGACAGCGCCTCAGCCCCCACCTCGTCTCAGTCAAAACCGGCGAAATATGTTCGGAAATTTAATGAGAAGTGGAATTTCATGACGAAGGAGGGAAATAGCTTTGAGGGGGAACTCTCTGACTCTGACAGAGACTGAACTTGAAAAAAATGTGTGTTACGAATGAAGTGAAAAATGTTTCTGTATATATGCTGCTAATAAATATTGTGAAGAGAAGAGACACAATGCGATTACTATGATTGAAAATCAATTTAGACAGACATACGAAAAAGTAATTCTAACAAATGGCAATTTAATATTTTTGTCTGGTAAAAAATCTGTTTGTCTAGTAAAAATTTTCATCTACTCGCCAGTTGTCTGGTAAGCCAAAAACTTAGTTTCAACCCCTGATGCCACCACAACAACAACTCAACTATCACAAACATTACAAGTCTCTTATCTAACCTCAAAACAGGCTTGGGAAATGTGTCTACTAATTTGTCTAGTTTACCAAGGTACCAAAGTATACCGAGGTCACCATCCCTTTAATGTCTGTGGTTGTTTTAGGCCACTGTAGGCAATGTTGTACATCAGTGAGCAAGACTGCTTTATGGTAATTATAGATGTTGAAGAACACAAAGACCGACAGATTCCTCTCATTTTTGATATACCATATCAAATTAAATCATACCTGCTCCTTTTGGTTTAGGGTTGCTTGAAGAGAATGGGTCACTGCTTGTGAAGTGACTGGTTTGCTGCAAGAAGCATAAGAAGAATACTTAATAGTAAATTCACTCAAGCCACAGTTAGATTTATACATTATGTGACTGGAGTGTTTTTCCACCATCTATAATAAATATAAATTTTACATATCAACTTTTTTCTTGTTCATACTGTTTTCAAGTTGATGCCTAGGGATGGGCGATATGGCCTGAATCCATATTGCGATAAACATTGCAGCCTCTTGCGATAACGATATATATCACGATATATAAATTATAATAGAACCATTTCAGAACAGGTTACATAGACCCCAAGGAAGGCCAAACGGCTAAATGTATTTTTAAAAAAGAAAGATAGAAACGTAGTATGTAGTTTTGAGAACATTTATTGTGCAAAACTGTAATTATACAACATAATGTTGCAGATCAATAAAATTCAAGTACACTAGCTGCAGAGACTTTAACAAAGAGCAGCCGGTTGCAGCTCGTGGCTCTAATTTTCGCGGGTAGATTGCGTCATCAACATGCATTATCGCGATAGTGCAATAGAATTAAAATCTCTATTGTAGGCCAATTTTGTATATCGTTTCTATCGCCTATTACTAGTGATGCCTCAGCCTGCTCAGTCGTCCTTCCTGGATGAACATTCTTCACATATATTTTATATAATTTACTTTAATTTACTTCTTTATATTCTGTCAGAGAAATCTGTATACTGTTATATTGTTGTTCTGTTCTGGATTACGACAAGGTTTTTGTTTTTCATTTTGGAAGTTTTTCCTCACTCAAATCGAGGGTCTAAGGACAGAGGATGTCGTTCACTGTACAGATTGTAAAGCAGAATGATGCAATGTGATTGTGATTTTGGGCTATATTAATACAATTGATTTGATTTGATTTTAGTGAGATGCAGAAAAGGTGCTACCAGAAATCTCAAGTGCTAAAAGTTAGCATGAACATTTCGGGCCTTTGCAAAATGCAAGCCTCCAGTACCAAGGCACACTTATCCACATAATATGTAGTACAGTGTGGTGCCAAGTCTGTGCCACTCTTTTTGTTTTTTTTATCAATTACATGTTCTGGCCTTCAGTCTTCAACAAGTACCTTAGAGGGTAATGTGGCACTTTTACTAAAGGGGTCTGGTGTGGAGAAGGGATCAATCTTCGTGGTCTTCTTGAAGAAATCTTCTGACGAAGCCTTGAATGGATCCGTCTCTTTGAATGGGTCTCCTCCAAAAGGATCTGCAGCAGGAATGATGGACAACGTCAGCTGTTTTGTCTCACTGTAGTGTTTCTTTAACTTTTCATTAAGCAGGCAACAGATTGCATAGCAATTTCAAACAACAGATGCCAGTTTGTCAAAAATTAGTTCCTTAAGTAGCCTTTAAACATACTCAGCAGCAGTATCAATTTGTGATGGTGTAAGCCACTGTTTTTCCTAATGAGAGAGTTGAGATGCCAAACCTAGCAGCAGCTCTATGCTGGGCCTTGGAAACTGCTTGGATTTTGTGTCAAAGTGTCTGTGATAACTTTAAAGTGTCTAAATAAATATTTCAACCAGGACAAAGCCTTGAAATTCTTTTCACAGTGGATGACTTGGGAAGTGTCTCAAAGCCACAGTGAACCATGGTGGTGGAAGATTCAAGTCTGGGGCTGTTTTCAGACTCCTGCACAGACTCCAACCTAACCGAGGAGAAGCAACACTCCATTCTTCAGAGACAAGCTCCACCCTCTGTTGTGATCCTTATGGAGAAGGATTCATACTGCAGCAGGATAATGAGCCCAAACACACCTCAAAGCTTTCACACAACTACTGAAGACCAAGGAGTCCTGACTGTCATGGACTGTCCTCCACAGTCACCTGACCTCAACCACTTTCAACATTTATGGGGGGACTTGAAGACCGAGAAAACCAAACATTCTGTGACATCACGAGAAGTAGGTTTTAGAGTCCATGCAATTCAAGTACATGCTGTCATTAAAGCAAGAGGGAGAAAAACCAAATACTGAGATATTCTGACATTCATGGACATTTTTCAAGGGGTCAACTTTTAATAATACATTTGAAACAAATGCAAAACAGAAGTATTTTACTAGTGCTCAGACTCTGCTGTCCACTTACGTCTAAAGGAGAAAAATCATTCCTTTGAGGACAACGATGTAAACATCTTGGTCAGAGAAGACAGATGGTTTGAAAGAGTAAAAGAATCCATCTATGTCAAACTGGAACGGCTGTCTTTGAACAGAGGAGGTGGCCTATGACATTACTAATCACCCACCTACAATGCTGTACTGAGACTGTACAGACAGTTTAACAACCATTCACACCTGGACTCACCTAGCCCTAACAACCCAAATGGAGGCCGTTTAAGTCAACGCCCCACAGGTCGCAACGATGTCGTCTTCAAGAAACTGAAACATGGCCAGTTGCCTACGATACAGCACTTAGAATGAATGTTTTTTGTCACAAAGTAGTATGTGTTCCACTCATACCATCACAGAAAAATGAGAGCTGTAGAAATCATTGGAACACAAGAATGCAATGATACACATGTGCATTACAAGTATATGTAAACTTTTGACCTCAACTGTATTACTAATGACAGAAATACACTTATCACTCATCAGAAAAGGAAGTGCAGAGATTAAGTACAGCAGACCTTGCCAACGGTCTCTGCCTACAGCATCTCCCAATCAGCCAGCCAGACCAGCGGGAACAAACATCACCACAAGTGATGCTATTCCACTAACCAGCCAACTTTTGGCTGATGTAAGGATGCAGGATAATAAAATTGATGAAAAAGACTATAAATAAGGCTCACTCGGCAACGGCAAATCAGGGACTGTTGTGCCCACATCTTGAGACCTGGCTACATCCCAACAACCAGGATTAAGCTACTGCATTGGATGGGTGGACCATGCTCAGAGCCAACACAACAAGACTCTGGTAAGAGTAGGGCATGTGTTTACATCAATGATGCTTGGTGGTCAAACGCAGTTAAAGTAGACGGACAGTGTTTACTTAGTGTAGAGTTTTTAATGTTAAGATGTCAACCATATTTTCTCCAGTGTGTTTGTTGTTGCTGTGTACATCCCTCTGGATGAAAATTAAAAAAAAAAAGAAAAGGCATTACAACAATTGTATGAGATCAACAGCAGTTATATGACAAATTCTACTAGCATGCCTATCAGATCATATTTCTCTGCTTCTTCTGTCTACTTACTCCCAGTTGATAAAGAGGGTCAAACCATCAGTTAAAACTGTTAAAGTGTGGACATACTGTATGAAGCTATAGCAGCCCTACAGGACGGTTCTGAATGCACAGACTGACAAATGTTCAGAGACTGCTGCTGCCACTCAGGATAACAACATCAGTCTTGAGGATTATACATCTTTAGTGACATCATATATCAGCAAATGTGCTGATGATGTGGTGATCACAAAGACAGTGAGATCATTCCCCTACCAGAAGGCCTGGATGAATGGAGAGGTGAGGGCTCTGTCCTATCAGTCAGGTGACAGGGAAGCATACATCACCACCAGGGCAAGAGACTGAAAGCTGGCATCAAGGAGGCAAAGAGGAGACATCAACAGTGACTGGAGAAAGGGCCTCAACACCAACAGCACTAAAGGTATGTGGCAGGTGATTCAAAATGTCACAGGCTACAAAAGCAGGAGCACCTCCATCATGTGTGAGGCCATGCTGCCAAATGAGCTGAACACATTTTACGCTGGCTTTGCTCTGCTCAACAAAGACTCAGCTGTAAAGTCTACTCCACTTCCAGAAGACCGGCCATTGTCAGTAACCACAGTGGATGTGAGAAAAATCCTGCTGAGAGTGAATACAAATAATGCTGCTGGTCAAGATGATATACCTGGCCGTGTACTAAACACATGTGCTGATCAGCTAGCTGATGTTCTTACTCTTTCTTTCTCTAGACATTCATCATCCGGTCACCGAATAGCTCAGTTGGTAGAGCGGGCTTCCCAGCTCTGCAGCGGCCCAGGGTTCGAGTCCCGGCCTGGGGCCCCTTGCTACCTTTCACTCCCCCTCTCTCTCATCCTGTTCTCTGTCATCTCTCAAGCTGTACTGTCAATAAAGCCATATAAAGGCCAAAAAAAAATAATTAGGCCATACTGCACCTAAAAAGTCTGCTGTGTCTAGTCTTAAGCCCTTTCAAACTGAGATTCCACATTAGTGGCGCAACGAAGGCTGCCTCTACACTGCCTTTGTATTTTCGCTGTCGCCCCAGTGTCAATTTATACAGCAAGCTGGCATCGTGGAACCAAAACAGGCATGACGGTACAGATCATAAACCTGAGTTCTGTGATTTTTTTTGTGCACGTTTCCACCCAGTTGCCTGGCTCTCACTGTCGGGGACAGCAAGAGCCAGGCAGACTTGTTAGGAAAGACAGTGTGACAGCGAATTTTGACATTAACCTGAATTGAATATAATATTACGTACGAAACGTAATCTCTGAGCTTGAGTACAATGTTCTGCAACTTCCTCACAAACAAACCCCAGAGAGTTTGGATTAGCAGTCACACCTCCTCTACATCAGTGCTAAACACAGGAGCCCCCCCAGGGTTGTGTCCTCAAATGGAAAATGGAACAAGCACTTTTAAGCACCACTTCATTGACTGGTTGATCCAAGCACTTTCATTACCTTGATCAATTGTTTTAATCAAAGCACTTTCAAGTACTTCAAAAACCAGATCCAGAGACTCCAAACATGAAAATATCAGAACAAGGAATTCATTATTAAAAAGCCTAAAAAGCTGCTACATCATTAAAAGGGCAATCATTCAAAAACAGCCTGGCTAAATTGTTTTTAAATAAAAAAAAAAAAAATGTTTTCTTCTTTGGATTGGCTGGATTGCACCTGGTTTCTGGATCACACGTTTTCCCATTTTCCAAGAACACCAGACACAATCTTTGTCTACACTGAGTTAAATTAAGCAACCAGTCATCTTCTCTCTTTTTTATTTATTTTTTTACTTTTAAGTACTTTCCAGACATGTAGCAAGCCTGGTTTATTTGTAAAAAATAAAATAAAACCCTACTTTTAGATCCACTTGAGCTTCGGTCTCACCGATTGAAAAGGCTGATAGTAAAAATTAAATAGAAACATTGATTTTGTCCTAAATTTTGCCATATTAAATGCTGGTGTGACATAGGTCATAAGATTAAAAAATAAAATTGATCTCTTTTTCCCCAAGCAAATACCTGTGGCTGCTGATGGCTGCTTTGCAAAAGGGTCATTTTGGAACGGATCACCTACAGGAGACGAATCCAACAGAGAGGGAAGAGCAGGGGGAGAATAAAGAGGAAGAGAGGAGGAAGACATAGAAGACAGTCAGAGAGCAACTTAGGCTAAAAATAATATCAGCTGTATAGAAGACAGAAAGACAGAGAGGAGAGGAATAATGTGTGAAAAGGAAGGAGAGCAGAATAAATAGTTGACAGGAGAGAGTTAAGTAAGAAAAGAAAAAATATTGTAAGGAAAGAGAAAGCAGAACACTGAAAGATGGAGGGGGGCAGTGACAGTAAAAGGGGATGATAACCTTTGAATGGGTCTGTCTTGAATGGGTCTTCAGAGTGGAATGGGTCAGGAGGAAGCTCCTGAGGCTGGCTGTTAAACACCGATGGCTTCACTTTGAATGGATCCTCCTGTGGGTTAAAGAGAGACATGGAAAGAAACAGACAGATTTTTTAATTCATTCATACCATTGACTGAATAATAAATAGTGAAAGGAGCCAACATGACTTTACCCTAGTGTAATGTCACGACCAAAAACATGACTTCCATACAATACCTCCCTAAATATCTCAATACCAATACTAATGCAATACCATGGCTAAAACTTAAAACACCATTCTTTGGCCACTTCCTGGTTTTTAGACAGGAAAACAAGTATGTCAATGTGATCCTCAGTCAGCCTACTGCATCTCAGACTGCAAATAATGACTGATGTGCTGAACACTCTTTCTGAAGCAGAGCTTGAGGCTGGAATGCACAGGTACTGTCTGGCAAAATGTGTAAGAGTTGGAAGGGTGGCTCTGTGGTCCTTCCACCTGGTGAGGGGGTCTTCAGAAGCACTTATCCCTTCCATTTTGCTTCTACAATGAATTAACTTCTTCTCTATGGCTCTTTGATCTTCCTGTTGCAGCTACTCAATGGCTCATCTCTTCCTCCATGGTGAGAAAGACACCGATATTTGCATTAAAACTCTCCGAAAGGCATCAGGTGAAGCCTACATGTATTTGGACATATTGGCAATATTATCAAAAGAGTGGCAAACAATATACGGGGAAAAAAAGGGAGCAAAGAGCAGAAAAGGTATGAAGCAGCAACACTCCATGCAACGTTTCCAACACGTCTCCTCACCTGCTGTGATTTCTCCAGACATTAACCTGCTCTACTCAGACATGGGCTTAATCAGTCATTAAACTGATGCTGTTCTCAGGAACTAGCAGGGTAAAGTCTGCTAGTTAGACTAATTTGGACATCTGCATTCACACATACAGCTTGTCAGGATAGTATCCGGAAAAGGTCAGAAATTAACTGGGGACAGCTGGGGACAAAAGCTGTTTCCCTTTGTTGAAAAACATTGATTCTTGGGTCAGTTGTTAGGGTTAGGGTAAGTCTCCAAGAAATGAAGGTACGTCTGTGTAAATCCCCCCAAAGTAACATAAGTAAGGATGTGTGTGTGTGTGTTTGTGTCTGTGTGTTTGCAACATTTCTTCACGTGCCATCATGAGCCTTGTTATGGTTCTTTAGGAGATCCGCACATCATTTCATAGGAAATCCTGAGTTCCATTCCACTGTTGATCCTAAGAGCTGTTTGCCAGGTGTGGAAGGGACTGAGCCAAGGTAATGACTTGGTTATGAGTAAGGTAAATAAACACAGAGCTAAATTGTGGGATTTGATCAGTGCAACTCACTCCAAGTCTGCATTTAACAAGATGGAGATGTTGGACAAAAAAAAAATAACCAAGCTTTTAGATAAAGACAATTCTAATGACAGAAATAACAGCTAAGGACCTGGCATGCTGCATTTGGCAAACCGCTGGTAAGCACCGTGTGGTACTAGAATACATTTGTCATAAGACAGACATAGCTTCTTTATAGAATAGGGCAGTGCGTAACGAGTGTGTGGTGGAGCGAGAGAGCTAGCGGCAGAAAGTGACTCAGAATACAAGCGAAGCAGAGAGGATGAAAGTGAGCAGTTAGTTGTTAGTTTAACAGTAAGTGTACAGTGTAGGTTACAGCTGTCAGTGAATACTATCAGGCTGCAGATTCTCAAGACCAAAGTAAATCTCCCATTTTTGGTTTCACAACTGCTAGAGAAGCCCACACATGGCAGTATTTAGGTTTACACAGACAAAGAGAAAAAGGATCACACAAATAGACATTTACATCCATTTGACCTTATCAACTTCCAAATATCAATTCTGACTCCAGCCTTCAACGGGACTCAATATGTGCCATCCACAATCAAAAATTACATTCTGTTCCTTCCTATTCCTATAGACATCCTTTTCGAGAAGTCCCCCTTTACCCTTCATAAAGGTTTATTATTGTCAAACTACATCTATATAGTCCTGATAAAGCAGATTAACAGATTTTCAATGTTAAGAAGAAGAAGAATCTTTATTTGATCAAATATTAAGAAAAATAAAGGAAAACTAGTCAGAAGAGGTATTTTCCAATGAACACATGATAGGCAGTTCTCTTCTGTGAGCTCAACTGTATCATTCATGCTTTTTCATTTAAATACATTCTGGTCTGTTAAAAGCATGTCAGTAAGAGGTTTCCCACTGTTACAGGTGTGTGTGTGTGTGTGTGTGTGCCTATCAAAGCAGAATTGTAGTAGAGATCCTGACCTGTGCTGATCTCACCATGGCTGGAAATCCTCCGTTCTCTCTGTCACTGAAGCCCTCGCTCATGTCGGCCAGGTTGGTCATACTGCCTCCATGGGTTCCATTCAAGGTACTGTTGTACTGCTCAATGCTTTTAGACACTTCCTGCTGGCTGTCCTGAATCTGGGACAGCTTACTACGAGCCTGCGGGACACACGTGGGCACGCGTGCGTGCGCACACACACACACACACACACACACACACACACACACACACACACACACACACGTAACAGTGGGAAGTATGGATACTCCTCACTCATCACGGATGTCTTTGATATGAGCAGCTATCATCAGAGCACCTAACCCACACATAAACATGCACTCACAAAACTGACACATCTTTGATAACAGCTGTCACACCTCATTCCTGTCTTTGGTATAACACAGTGTCCAACAGCAGTGTTGACAGCAGCAATACAGAGGAGCTGCAACAACTTCACTTCAATGAAGACGTCATGGGGAATACATGTCCAAACATTGATAGATAAGATAGGTTTTATTTGTCCAAACTGTCTTTTAGATTTCTTCCTCCACCCTAATACCATGGAGCTGTACCTCTGATACCTGAAACATTTACATTAGTTTTTCTGTAATAACCAAACATTAATGGTCAGTTAATAGCAAGTTACATAAGACTATGTCAAAACCAAGTATATGGTCAGTGTGTGAAATTATAGCCAACTTACACCAGGAGAGTGAGTAGCAGTGTTGTTAATGAGAATTCCTGAATATGAAATGCTTATCTGCAATTTTCTGTAAGTCCCAGTCATATTTTTGTTAACCTGTATTGATGTAGTAGATCACATGACATGGTTAAGCTCCGTTTGAGTTTAAAATGAAAAAAAAAACGAAGGTTATAAATGCAGTGTGAACAGTACTTTCCACTCATATCTTGGGATGTCAAATTTTAATTCAAACTCTTCTAACTTTCTGTTTGAGCCGCTGCTCTTTCTATCTGCAGCTGTCTCTTGGTTTTTTTTGACTCCCTCTGAGTGACCAAGTGTTTGTTATTGATGGGATGCTTTAACTGTGCCATCTCCTCACCACAGCCCTCTGACCACATGGAGAACTATTTTCTCTCCCACTCTTCTCTCTGCTGGGCTTGACTGCAAATGAAGATGGTAAATCAATTGTATTACAGAATGAGTAAACATATAGTTTTTGAAGTAAAGTGCTACATTTAGCTGTTCCTGTGTGTCCAGCTAGTGCTCTGAGAATAAACAGAATATAATGATATATACTATGTATGTGCTGCCCACACAATGTCTCTAGCCACTAAAATCAAGACTAGGTCAAAACAGTATTCAGTGGTAGAGTTTATGATATAAATTCCTGGATATGAAATGCTCATGTGCACAAAAACAGTAGAATATTCCTTTGTCAGCGCACAGTAATTTAGGAATGACTTGACTTGTTTTTACATTCACAAGTTATATTCAAAGAGGCTGAACATGAAAGGACAAGTGTATTATACTTTTTAGAAGTTTCTACCATAACTTTTGATGCTTGTCACTATTGGACTCAGTTGCAAATGATATGAATCCAAGCTGATTACAGTTCTTAAATATCCACTTATTTACAGCCTTGAGTGTTCTTGATACTCAGCAGACAGACTTTGGGCTTCCTCCTCAAATAATTACGTGCTGGCATTAATTCAGGGTGCTTTATCGTAGGCAGCTGGACTTGTTTCAGTTTCTTGAAGACCTTTCACCTCTCATCCAAGAGGCTTCTTCAGTTCTAACTAACTGGAGGGGAGTTGCAGGCTTTTAAACTCTGTGTGGGAGTGTCCTTACAGAGTCGTTAAGGACACCTGTGGGTCGTCGACCCAACCGGACTTCATGTGGGTTTGTTAGGGCTAGGTGAGCCCAGGTGTGAATGGTTGTTAAGCTGTCTGGGGAGAGAACTCAGTACAGCATTGTAGGTGGGTGATAAGTAATGTCTTAAGCCACCTCCTCTGTTCAAAGGCGGTCGTTCCAGTTTGAAGAAGAAGAAGAATAAGAAGAAGAATACTTTATTTATCCCCAAAGGGCAATTCAGTTTCTACAGTGGATGTCACCGTCATGAAAAACATTCATACAACATAAATCATACAGGGGGCGCTAGTGAGCTGGCGATGGAGTAAGACCTGTAGCGTGGAGCTCCTGCCTAACTTTTCGAAAAATATTATTTTAAAGCACACTTTCTGCAGATTTGTTGTATATTTCATTTACTTCTGTAACCGGAACACCCTGGAGCAAGTTTGAACTGTGCACGTAACTTCAATGGCGACCAAGCTCCGTAAATATAAATATGGCGGCCCTACGAGCGCTAGGCCCGAAACCACCGCGGCTCGGGGTGACAAGGACAGCGGTGAGGAGACAATCGCGTCACAGCCAGAGTCAGAAATGGATCCCGAGGGCCTGAAAGCGGACATCATCTCCTCACTGAAGGCAGACATCTCCGTCATTATTAGGGCCGAGCTAAAGAATGCACTCACTGATGACTTTAATTTCCTTAAAAACGAGCTGAAAGAAGTCAAGTCTGAAATCGCTAACAGCACCGCAGCCATCCGCTCCGACATGGACAACATGAAGGCCGCCATCAGCGACATGGAGGGAGGTTTGTCAACTTGGTCGGGTGAGGTTACCGCGCTACAGGCGACGGTTGCTGAACTCAAAACGGAGCTGGCTAATCTGAGGGAGAAGACAGAGGACATGGAGGGACGAATGAGACGGTGTAATGTTCGTATCGTGGGAGTGGCGGAGGAGCCTGGCTCCTGCTCCACTGCTTCAGTCTCTAAGCTACTGAAGGAAGTTCTGCGTTTGGATAAGGATATTCTGGTTGATCGTTCTCACAGAGGACTTGCACCGAGAAAGCCTAATGGAAAACCCCGGGTCATTGTCGCCAAGCTGCATTATTATCAGGACTGCATTGATGTACTGCGCCGAGCCAGAGAGGGAGGCCCACTCCGGTACAAGGGAGACCCAGTGGCTATATTTCCAGACTACACCGCGAGTGTCGCTAAGGCCCGGGCTGCGTTCAACAACGTCAGGAACCTACTCCGAGGTCGACAGGAGATCCGCTATGGGATTATGTTCCCAGCTCGACTCCGCATCTCCTACAACGGAGATAACAAAGACTTCCTGGACCCGGAGAAGGCGATGGCCTATGCTAAGACTATTATCCCGGAAGCGGAAGTTGCAAAGTGAAAGCAGTGAGGTTTTGTTCTCACCTCCTTTCTTTTGGATGGATACTAGAGTGTGGACGGTTTGATAATCCCACTTTAAAGATCATTTACTTACTTACTTCTCTACTTGTATATTCTTAAATGACACAATACACCATCGTTCTCTTATACTACGGGGTGAGTACACATTTTTGTCAATGTTAATTTTCATTTACATATGTGCTTATACATGTAATCCCACACCGATTGCTTAAAAATGAATGAGTTGGCAAGATCATTTGCCAGTGTATTACATGTCATGGCTCTCACACCCAAACTTGGTTTGTTATTTGGTTATTTTCTTTGACTTAAAGATCAATATACAGATGATCCCTCAGTTAAGTGGCACCTGTGGATATTTTTGTTCAGATATATGTATATTGGTACATGCCTAGAGATGTTTATTTATTTATCATTTACATTTTTTAAGGGAGGGAAGGTATATGTGTATATATATATATATATATATATATATATATATATGTATATATGTGTGTATTTTTTTTTTCTCTTTCTTTTTCTTAATTACTTACTCTTATCTATTTAATTTTTATTTTATTACTAAAGATATTGCTCCATATGCACTAATAGTCGTTTAAAGACTTGCTGCGCTTTTACTCCAACGAGTACAAGGTTGGGCAGGGGCCAGCCTACTTGACACTAAGTTGTTCCCCATTACCATCACTTAATGTGTGGTTGTGTTTACGAAGGGTATTGCAGCCGCCGTGTTCAGTCAGGTGGCAGGGGTTGGGAACCTACCAGACCTATTTTATTTGGTTGTATTTTTGACAATCTTCCATGTTTTAAACTCTGTCTTGTTGAGGTTTTGGGATGTACTTGCAGAATATTGACCATCATGACTCCTAATGGCTAATTCAAGTAATTTAGGAATGATTTCAGGGTGCATAGTTAACTTTGTAAGTTGGAATGTGAAGTCTCTGAACCATCCTGTTAAACGTAGTTAGTCATCTTAAAGCTGATATTGCATTCCTCCAGGAGACTCATCTCCGCACTGTTGACCAACACAGATTGAGAGGTGGATGGATAGGACAAGCATATCACTCCAACTTTGGTTCTAAAGCAAGGGGAGCAGCAATCCTAATTAGTAAGAATATTCCTTTTGTAATGTCTGGCACTGTATCAGACCCTTTGGGGCGATATATTATTGTAGTGGGTCGACTGTATGGACTCCCAGTTATTTTAGCTAACATTTATGCCCCTAATTGGGATGATCATACCTTTTTCACGAACACCTTCTCTCGAATCCCTAACATGGATTCACATCACCTCATTCTAGGTGGGGATACAAATTGTGTACTTTCCCCAAATTTAGACCGTAGCTCCTCTAAAACTTCATCCGAATCAAAGTCAGCACAAACGATTCAGCTTTTTCTTCAGGCTTATGGTGTAGCTGATGTCTGGCGTTTCCTCAACCCTACATCTAGGGGCTATTCCTTTTTTTCCCCAGTCCACAAAACGTTTTCACGGATAGATTATTTCTTTATTGACAAGAAACTCCTTCCAATGGTAACTGCCTGTGAATATCAGTCTATAGTTATTTCTGACCATGCTCCCTTGAATATGAAGTTACGCATTCCCAGTGCAGATTCCAGCTATCGTCCATGGAGACTTAACCCGCTACTTCTCTCAGAAGATACTTTTGTAAATTTTATTAACGCAGAAATTAAATTATTTCTCGCCCACAATCAGACACCGGGAATGTCATTCTCCACAGTGTGGGAATCGCTGAAGGCATACTTAAGGGGACAGGTTATCTCTTACTGTGCAATGCGGAAGAAAGCCAACACCAAGCGCCTTAAGCAGCTGACAGATGATATTCTTAAACTGGATATGAGGTATAGCCACTCGCCCTCGGACGATATACTCAAACAACGCCTATTGCTTAAAACATAAATCATACATACATGGACATATTATAATAAATAAAACAGAACAGATCATTGCACACATTTCTGGCTCAGTTCTCTGCATTTAGCAGCCGAATGGATGAAGGCACAAATGACCTGGAATACCGACAGGTCTTCCCAAGAGGCTGCTTATATCACCGTCCTGATGGCATCAGCACAAATTCTTTGTGAAGGGTGTGTTCCTGATTAATATGCCTTTTGCCTTTTTACGGACACGTCTCTCCCAAAGAGAGTTTAGATCTGTCATTTGTGTACCTATGATTTTAGAGCAGACATTTACAATTTTATTTAGACATAGATGGATTCTTTTACTCCTCTTTCAAACCATCTGTCTTCTCTGACCAAGATGTTTACATTGTTGTCCTCAAAGAAATGATTTTTCTCCTTCAGATATAAGTGGACAGCAGAGTCTTGACCTGAGGAGTTGGCCCTCCTGTGTTTTGCCATTTGTTTATGGAGAGGTTGTTTTGTCTCCCCAATGTACAAATCTGTGCAGTCCTGGCTGCATTGAACAGCATAAACAACATTACTCTGTTTATGCCTGGGTGTTTTGTCCTCAGGATGGACAAGTTTCGGCCTCAGCGTGCTGGTTGGTTTGAAGTACGGCTGCCTGATAAATCAAATTTTCATCGTCATCGCAATATGAACATGTGCAATAAACACATCACAAAAGACTGCCTGACACGCGATGAATAAGAAAAATCATTTTGTTTACACGCGCCATGCATGCACCGTGAGCATGCCAACATTTAGCCTATTAGATGGAGCCCTGGATACAAGGGCTAATCAGATGAAGCCCCAGCTAGCCGTTAGCTACCCTGACAAAATTAATCGGCATCAGTTTGGTGGTGATTGCCAGGTTATGATGGCTGAGGGAGGAGAAAAAAGCAATGAAAATGTGGTCAATGAAGACCTTGTGGTGAAAAGAAACAGCACTTCTGCTATATGGACTTATTTTGGATTCAGGAGAGACGACGTGTTACAAACACAGATACTGCGTGAAACATGCCGAGCAGTTGTTGCAACTTCTAGAGGAAACACAACCAACCTCCATCACCACCTGCAATACGACCATAAAGACCTACACAGACAATTCAAAACTAACGTTAGCCAAACCACAACACCACAAACGTCTAGTAGCAGCAAATCTAAAACCTTGCCATCATTGCAACAAGTCAATTTCTCAGAGTTTTGCCAGTGTGACTCCTTATGATAAAACGTCCAAACGCCACAGAGAAATAACAAACGCCATAACTCGCTATTTGGCTAAGGACATGATACCTGTTTAGGGGCGGCTGTAGCTCAGTGGGTAGAGCAGGTGACCAGCGGCCTTCAGGTGACCAGCGACCTTCTGGTCGCTGGTCACCAGAAGGTCGCTGGTTCGAACCCCGGCTCCCCTGGGCGGAACTGAGCCACATGCCGAAGCATCCTTGAGCAAGATGCTGAACCCCGAAATTGCTCCTGATGTGCAGTTGGCACCTTGCGAGGCAGCCTCTGCCATCAGCGGGCCCTGCGATGAGCTGGCGACTCATCCAGGGGTGTAACCCTGGCCTTCACCCCTTGAGTACTGGATTAGGCCCCAGGAGCCCCGCAACCCCCCGAGAGGGGGGGATAAAGCGGCAACACCCCGCGACCCAAACAGGAAAAGATGAGATGAGATGATACCTGTTAACACAGTGACCAAAGATGGTTTTGCGAGTTTGGTAAAAAAAATTTAACTGAAGATACCAGATTCCATCACGGAATTATTTTAGCCAAGTCGCTATTCCAAAAATGTACGACACATGCAGGGAGACAGTGTTATCAGAACTGGGTCAAGTAGAACACTACGCCTGTACCACAAATCTTCGGTCCAGTCGAACAACAGAGCCATACATCAGCCTCAGTGTACACTTTCTGGACCAAGACTTCGAACTAAAAATGCGGTGTCTACAGACAGCCTACTTCCCCGGAGAACACACCGGAGAAAACGTCACGTGTGGACTACGTTAGCCGCATTGCCTGTGTTGCTGGGCTTTGCAAAAAATTGGTGGGACATTTCTTCCACAGCTGGAAGCAGAAGATGGCGCTGAAAGAAGCACAACAGGAGCACAACCTCCCAGAGCACTCACTCATCACAGAATGCTCAACCAGGTGGGGTTCGAGGCAAAAAATGATGGAGAGGGTGTTGGAGCAGCGGCGGGTCATATGTGATGTCCTCTCGGCAGACCGAAAAACAAGGCATCTGGTTCCCTCCTGGCAGGACCTAGATGTACTTGAGTCTGCAAACCTGGCATTACACCCTTTGCAAGAATTTACTGATGCTCTTTCCGGGGAAAGCTATGTGAGTGTTTCGTATGTGAAACCAGTCCTTCATCTCTTGAAGACATCAGTTCTTGCCGAAAAGGAAGATGACACCGATTTAACAAAGACCATTAAAGTGAGAATCCTGGATTACATGAATACAAAGTATGATGACCCAGCAACACAGGAACTTCTGGACACTGCATCGTTCATGGACCCCAGGTTCAAGGTCAGCTACATCAGCAGCGAAACAGTCCAAGACATCACGACCAGGGTGATTTCAGAAATGAAGGAAACAGCACGGAAGGTAATTAGGTTATACATTTTAATGACATGATGCACTGGTGGGATAAGATGTCACATACTGTAATCAGATGGTGCTTTATCTGAATGTGAATTGTGTATTTTTATATGTATCCTTAAAGGATAACTACCGTTTTTTACAACCTTGACCTTATTTCTAGCAAAATATATGATCATTTACTCACCCAGATAACTTTGGTGTCATTTGGCATCGTTCGGACGAAATTAGATCCAGTGTAGCACCGATATATCCATATAATGCGAGTGATGGGGCACCGACACTAGGGCTGCCACAAACGATTATTTTGATAGTCGACTAATCACCGACTATTTTTTCGATTAGTCGACTAATCGGATCATACGTAAATTGAATGTATAACATACAGTTTATCGCACCAGCATGCAGCTGCTCTTATATAACAATCATTAGCTTTCAGCTTGAAGTGTTTAAGGTATATGCTAACTACTAGTGACATAGGCCTTAATAAACTCTCCCTTGACATTCTAATGCACCTGTACATCAGAAACAATAGGAGTGATAGGTACAGTAGGATATGCAATAATTAACTACTGCATACATCTTGACAGCTCTACTTTACACTGTTGATTTGTATAGTCCCAACAGACATGTCCAGTGATTTTCAGCTTTCTGTGTTTACATGTGTCTGTTTTGATGATACAAGTCAGCGGTCCTGAAATGTGTGTTTCTCTTCTATAAAACACATTCTGCATCGCGGAGGCAACGTCTTTCCACTTAGGGCTTCCTTCACCTTTGAAACGGGGCAGAGCTCCGTGGGAAACAGCTCCACGGACATGCACGGGGGGAAAAACGCCGTCGCCGTCGCACCGAATGCACGCGGCTACACGCCGCTTTGGGTTGTGAGCGCACATGTCGCGCGTCTACATTGGAAACTAATAGGTAGGCTATTATCAGTATAATCAGAGGCAACCATGAATGAGTTCGCCTCAGTTTCACGTGATTGTCACTGTCAGCCTGTTCATTTTACTGACCCGAGCTGAGACGCACCCCCCCAAACAAAAAGTCTTCGGATCTGAACGATTCACACAAGTCTCCTAATTGGCCACGAAAAAAGCGAGTTGCGCTTTTCGGCGCGCTGTTTGCATCCCTGAATATAACAACAGTGCATTTTGTGCTCAGTGCTCACAACTGTATTCAACTTTACTACACTCTGACTCTATATAATCCCAAACTGCACAAGGCTCTTGTTCTTAAGTCTAATGAATCAAATCGTCATCGCTAATGTTAACGTTTACAGCTATCAATATGAGTAAGTAGTAAGTTAGCTCTCTGTTTACGCTAATGTTAGCCGCTAACTAGCCAGTTAGCTTAACGAGACGACGGTTCCTCTTCATCGTCGTTGTCAGCAACAACGTGCTTCCTTTTCAGGAGCTCGTGCATCACACTTGTGCTGCCGTGAAAGGCAAGTTCTGTCTTGCAGATATTGCATTGCACACTTTATTCTTTTGTTTTCTTAAAATGCTCCCACACTTTTGAGCTCCGTTGCCGCCGGGTAGCCATGATACCAGAGAGCCCGTCTGGTATAACTTCAGGTGACACCACGGCTGACCCAGATTACCACTACTGCGCATGTGTGTCAAGGACAGAAAGGCAGACGCGACAGTGGAAGGTGCCGCAGCAGTTTTGAGAGAGAAAACAAAGTTAAAAAAAAAAAAAACGACGTGTCGACTATTAAATTAGTTGTCGACGATTTTAATAGTCGACGTAATCGTGACTAGTCGACTAATCGTGGCAGCCCTAACCGACACACAGCCTCTATATAACACATTATCTGCCACGAAACTAGTTAATTTCACCAATATTTTGTCATGATACGCTAGTGCTATTCCCCTCTGAGTCCGGGCTTGTCTATTGTCAACATCCGGGGTCTGTAGGTTGACCTACTACCTCTGACCATGTCATCTCTGAGCTGCGCGCGCACCCGCGACAGCCCGGCTTGTTTACTTGTAGCTGCTACTGCTAGTTTGACCCCGGATGTTGATAACAGACGAGCCCAGACTCAGAGTGGTTTCTGCTGGTGCGACCCCCCTCAGGCTGCAGAGATGTCACCATTCATTCTATTAACCGTTTTTCTACCACTTAACTGAGTTCAGAAACATTATTTTTAAGGTCGAAAAACTACCTAGTGTTGCTTTAAATTTAAGGTAAGACAAGGATTCATTTCTATGATGTTTTTGGTACATGACACTCTGAGCTGCTAGAACACCCCCAGGTGTCAAATCTTTGGTGGGCTTTGATGAATCATAAAAAGGGCCAGGGGGAGTATGTCATAAAAATCAAACCGACTAGAAGCAGTGAGACTGTATATAATGACAGAGGAAATGATCAACTCTCCATGTGACCTTCCGACTGGAGCGGGAAGCAGAGCACAGCACCATCATGTGGTCGTTCCATTCAGGAGAATATAATTGTCTCAGGCCTTAACATATTGGATATTATGGAGAGAATGGAGACTACATCATGTATCATGCACATGTGTGGTGTCCGCCTAATGCCAGGCTATGTAGTAGTTGGTGGTTAAATGTGTGAGTGAGATGAGTGGCAGGTAGGAAACAAACCACAGCAGCAGAGGCTAAATGAAAACTACAAACACACACACAGCTTCATGTTGTGTTCTAGTTCCTCTAGTGGTGCAGGGGGCCACATACTGTCTTCAGTGGTAATAAATTGTAGATTTGTGCAATGGTGCCCCCTGTTCATACTTGTGTTGACCCTACTGTTTTTTACCTGGTTGATCTCATCCTGCGTGGCCTTCAGAGACTTGATGATGGTCTCCAGTTGGATCTTGCCAGCAGCCAGGCTCTGCTCCAGCTGGTTCTCCTCCTGCTGCAGTCGGCCCAGGTCAGCCTTTGCCCGGCTCAGCTCCTCCTCCTGGCTCTGCAGGTCTGACTCCTGGGAGTGGATCTGACTCTGGAGGGTTGAGATCTGGAGGCAGAGGAAGGTGGGCTCTAAAATGAGCGCCTGCTTTAAAATTAATTCTGCACTAGCTGGTCATTTCTTGAAGCCATATACTGCCACCACGTGCCACAAAAAAGCAGGCGCTAAATTTCAGAGCCCACTTTACTTTCCTCCCTTTGACACCCTCTTTGTTGCCTCGTGGCAATTATGGCATTTAACAATTAACAACATTAACAATAAACACATTCCATCAATGTATTGTCACTATTTATGATACAGTGACAAAGTTCTTACAACACCTCACAGAGGTGGAAACTTTCTGCCTTGTTTTTAGTTTCCCCTGTGTCCCCAAGAGCTCTTCCTCACCATCTGAGACTCTTCCTGGCACTTCATCCGGACTTCATTCAGCATGTCCTCTAATTTATGTTTCTGCTGGTCCATCTCGTCCAGGCGCTCCTGGGCGTCTTGTTTCTGAGCCTCCAACTCCTGCAGGCTGGCTGTCTCTCTGTCGAGGTCATTCTGCATCTCCTGCCATGTGCCAAATTCAGGTGTCAACCACATAAGAAATCAAGTGGTCAGATAAATCCAAGCGGTTTAGTGCAGTACACCCAGGAGTGTCACAACTTCCATTCCAATGAAAAATTTACTGAAATGAGCTTTCTGTTTCAAACATCGAAATTAAAAGCAGGATCAGGGGTTCTCCCTGAATATATTTTCTCTCGACCTCCACCTCCTTTCATCCAAAGAAAAAAAACACTTAAAGCTGGCACAGCTAGCTTAGCATTAGCCTGCAGCTAGCTTAGTGTCACCCATAACTCAGACACTTCTCTTGTGTGATGAAGACGATCAGCTGACTGGTACGGGAGGAAACTGACAGTGTCAGAGATGTTGGTTTATTTTCTTTTTCAGAGATCCTTTATTGATTGGTTTGTGAAGAGTTTTGTGAAACTGAACTTTCTAACAAACTAAATTTCAATCTTTATTTTGGTAGATATTATTTGAACCTGCTCCTGTTATGATAAGACGTTCAGTCCAGTGTGCTATTAGCATACTTCTTTTAAAAGTAAAAGAGTATGATTTCAGTTTACTTTTTATGTACTTATCAGAGAAAAACTTTCCAACGTTATACTACAGTATACTTGGTTTATACTGACAGGTATGCAAGTCTAAGTTTATTGGCATTTCATACATTATATTTATACTAAATCTTTGATCGACATATACTTAAGTATAATAAAGTATTCTTGCTTTATGCAGAAAGCTTCTAATGTTAAAGACTGTAATCATACTGTGTGTTTGTTGGTTATGTTTTGAACTGGGCTGTTGACTAGTTGTGTTCTCAAAGTTTGCTAATCTTACACCTAAAGAAAACTTAAAGTATACATTTATAATCTAAAAAGTGGGCCAATTCACTCCCAAGAAGTATTGAAGTAGGACACATATAGAAGTAGGTAATATACTACTAGGCATTGATATATTGATAGTGGAATCATAATTAAACTGAACTTGAAGTCTACTTCTTTTTTTTTTACGGTAACCCTAATCTGCATAGAGACACCAGAATAAAGTCAAGCTGTAGAATATCTTTGTAAAGAAGAGTTTAGAACAGGCATGTCCCAACTATTCCACAAAGGGCCGTGTGGCTGCAGGTTTTCGTTCCAACCACCCAAGAGCACACACTTTGACCAATCAGCTGTCTGAAGACTGAGATCAGCTGATTACATGAGTCAGGTCGGGTGTGCTTCTGTTTGGTTGGAAAGAAAACCTGCAAGCACACGGCCCTTTGTGGAATAGTTGGGACATGCCTGGTTTAGAATGTAAATGACAGTTATCAGGACATAAACCAGTGATCTGTTTAAAAAATTTTAATCAAAAATCAAATCATGAATTTGGACAATTGTGACACCCCTAATTACATACACACTGCAGCCACTGGCTCGATATATACACACAGTGGCCGCGTTTCCCAGATTCGATCGTTCTTAAGGACTTAAGAAGGCTCTTAAGAAGGGTTCGGCTAAGAAGGAGCGCTAAGATACGGGTGTTTCCCAGATGCGTTCTTAACTGCCTTCTTAGGAGAACCTTAAGATCAAGCCAAAGAAGCTTCTGAAGAAGCTCTTAGTGGGAGCTGTCCACCGCGCTGCTGCTGTGCTGAATCAATCGATGCCAGGCAGATCGATCACCCACCTCTTTATCAGCGCATAAGTGCGTGTGTGTGTGCGCGCGCTGTCAGACCGGGCTGTCCAGGCAAAGAGATCCAACGGCCGTTGGATCTCCGCACGGGGCAGCCGGTACTTTGCCTGGACAGCCCGGTCTGACAGCACGTCCAGTGGGGAGAAGTGCTGACGCACGTATGCATTTATGTAAACCGTCTGGCTTCGCGCACGGCGACGCTGTTGGTTCGCAGGGAGAATGTGCTGTATTGCAGCCATGGTTTCTCACACGCGCGGACTTTGGCAACGCAGAGTAGCAGGGGAAGCCTCTCTGGATGAGGTTCAGCTGAGTTTAATACATCTGTTCCCTTGATATCTGTGAAATGCCACAGGGTTGTTGTTTTTTTTATGTGTAGTACTATAAACTCATATATGCAGATGTTGCGGAAAAGTTAAACGTGTAATTCAATAAAAAGGTTTTTTTTCATCTACCATTTTCTTATTTGTTTTTCTTGCGCCAGTGGTCCGCAGCTATGAGCGCATTTCAACACTGAGCATTGTTTTATTATTTCGCAAAGTGGAGGATATAAATTTCCCTGACGCGCTTGATCACTGAGCATTTGGTCGCTAAGAAGGCTGTTAAGAGTGGGTCAGCTCGATCTTACATTTCCTTCTTAGTGAAAGATCTTCTTAAGCTAAGAGCGACTCTGGGAAACACATCCTTCTTTCACAGCGTTCTTAAGAGCGCTCCTAAGAAGATCTTAGCACTTAAGAGCTTCTTAACGAATCTGGGAAACGCGGCCAGTTTATGTTATGTTGGTACATGTAAGGCAAGGAGCATTGACTATGGTTTCTCTGATCTTTGTGTAATGACTGAACTGAAATGAAAGGAGTCCACATTAAACCATGCTAAGTGTTCATACTACAGCTGACTGACAAGTGAACAAGGAGTCCTCACCTGCACCTCTGCACTCTTATGTCTGATGGCCTCCTCTGTGTCCCTGATGTCCTGCTCCAGAGTGTACTTCTCCCTAACACACACACACACACACACCAAATGCACAAGGGTGCACACCGACAGATGCCACAATTATGCTTGGAGACAAGAATGATAATGCCAAACTACCAACCCTCTGCTGTGTGTGCACATCAACATGTCAGAGTAACAAGACACTGGACTGGAATTCTATCAAATCCACAACGTCACAAAGAAAGATCACTGCACGCTCCACGTTCCACTGCTCGGGAACAGAAGGACAGGAACTGCTGTGAGTGACCTGATAAACAAAAGAGTACACCTTTCTACATTATTAATAATGAATCACTAATCACATTATTAAATTAGTTAATTGATGGTGTAATTGAAAAGGTCTTTTAAAACAATTGTGCACATCTCTTAAAGCCTGTTATTATTTTCTCCCTTTTATAGATCTGTGCAGAAATCAGTGGGAGAAGAAAGTGTGTGACAGACTGTGACAAATAAGAGTTTTAATGTTTGGGAACAAGCTAACACGGTGTGCTAACAACTTGATCAGATGGCAGTTTCTGAATGCACACTTCTATTATCAAGTCTCTTGTAACAAACAGCATTTGATTCCACCAAAGTCATTCTGACCACTGGGTGTCAGACTGCTTAAAGGCTAGGTCCTATAACAATAGTCAGATGCCCATATGAACATTGAAAGAGATTAGCTTGATGTAATCGTTACTCCTCGTCATACTGGCCCTGAAGAGAGTAGTTTTAATTAAGTGATGATGTCCTCATGATCACGATGATGTCCTTGAAGCTAATTTGAGTCTTGAGCAGTCTGTGTTAAACAATTCATTCACTGTAACTGAAAGTATATAAACAGGTGATCTTTTAATGGCCAGTATGAAAAGGAGGAATATTTCAATATCCATACAGACACCTGACTGTTGTTTTAAGACTGACTTGATCTAGAATTAGCGCCTTGTGTTTGTATGCCTCACCAGTCAAGATGCAGTTTACATCCATGTCTGTCAAGGGGTCGACAATATAAATGGCCCGGTGGCCCGGACGTACTTTTAAAACCATCAGGGCCACCAGAACGCTCCAAGCACTGGCCCGGTGGGGCCAGCATGGATTAAAGTTCTCCGTCGCTACGACGGATTTCCGTCATTCAAACTTAACAGAGGCGACTTGTGAAATCAATGTAGATCGGAGAACTGTCGGCTGATTTTTATTGACAGATTGTCACACTCTACAGCCAATTATATCTTTAACAGCGTGTGCTCGCCTGACCAATGACAGTGTAGTGACCCACACAGGGCGGGATCTCAACACGGAGCGGCGCTAAAGTTTAGCTGCTTAGCTAGCAAGGACTCGTCGCGCTGCTACGTTATCAATTGAGTTTAGTCAGCACGTGAGAACTCGTCTGACACAGAGAGTCTCCTGTTGTGTGCTTCATGTGTGAAATAACAACTATAGTCTGGACTTTGTCTGCAGTGTATCTGTGTAAATGGCTTCATTCAGCGTCTCTCCCTCCCCTCTGGCACCGTGAGTTACCATGGTTAATGATGATCAATAACAAGTTTTTGGTTAGTTTGACTGTGCAAAATCATGAATGTTGCCTGATTGTAGCTCAATGCTGAAATCTTGTATTATAACATATAGAACAAAGCCTCAGAGCTTCTTTGATTATTAACAGTATGTTAGTGATGACAGAAAGGTGATAACTTGCCATCAGACTGACAAGGCTGCAAAAGTTGCTGTTTGTATGATGTATTTTTCTGTTAAACGATAAGAGGCTCACTTTAAACAATATTATTAATAATAATAATTAATGATAATGATGATGAGAAGAAGTAGAAAAATAGCATACTGAAAAGTTCTGTAGATGGTTGATTATTTGAAAGAGTAAAACTTGAGAGAAGCTTGGCAAAAAAAAGGGCACAGATTGATTTCATAGATTGAAAATTACATTGAAAAGACAAAAAACATTTTAAGTGTGAATAGAACAGCTGTTCAGATCATCCTCCTGTAAAACACTGTTGGTCAAATATTTAAACTTGACGTCTGCATTAGAGAACATGGTGTGGGGTGAGGCTGTAAATCTTATCTTTTTTTTTTTAGCACATGTCAAGTAAAACGCCCTGTAACATGGAGGGGGCGCAAAAATCAACCAACTGAGGAGGAGATGGAGGAAGAACTGATTGTGCTTGAGTAATGCAGCACTGTTTGCACTTTTGATTTATGTATTTGCACTTTTTGACCTCAGTACTGCAGTATTAAAATAAATGTTATTAAATCAAATTGTTCTTTTTCGTTATTATGGGGATCGATTCCTGGGCCAGTGGTTACAATTTCCCTTATTGTCTACCCCTGCTGTCCATCCATTATCTGTAACCGCTTGCCCTATACTCATGTCTGTCCAGACTCACGTCATACTGTATATGTAGTGAGTACTTACAAAGAATTTAATACAAGATTTTACATGTAATTCTCTAGGTTATCACTCTATTAACATGTATGTGTCCAGTGACTAATGTCCAAGTAAAAACATGCTGTCTTCACCTACACTATTTAACAGAGGAGGACAGAGGACTGATAGAGAGCTTCATCACATGGTGCAACGACCACTATCATTATCATAACGACCAATCTCAACAGAACCAATCAGACAGTCACCTGAAGGTCAATCTCAACAGAACCAATCAGACATTCACCTGAAGATCAATCTCAACGGAACCAATCAGACATTCACCTGAAGATCAATCTCAACAAAACCAATCAGACATTCACCTGAAGATCAATCTCACAGAACCAATCAGACATTCACCTGAACATCAATCTCAACAGAACCAATCAGACAGTCACCTGAACATCAATCTCAACAGAACCAATCAGACATTCACCTGAAGATCAATCTAAACAAAACCAATCAGACATTCACCTGAAGATCGATCTCAACAAAACCAATCAGACATTCACCTGAAGTTAAATATCTTGCGGTGGACTATTGCTGATCCATCACAAAGAGGCGACATATTGTAAAATATGGATGCTGCACACACATCTGTGACCCAGCAGCACAGAACATCTCTATAGACTGCAGTTTGACGATGGACAGCAAAGATTAGTGTCACCAATTCAGTATGTGACCAAACGTGAAATATGGTCACAACCTGCCCTTCTGTTCTGAGTTATGATGTTGAATAATGGCCAGAAAACATTATGATGTTACAGTGAACATGGCCTTTGACCTGTTGGATATAACATTTCATCATTTCATCTGTTTATCCTTTTAGACATTTCTGTGAAATGTTGTCATAATTATGAATTGTTGAGTTATGGTAAGTTTTGTGAGGTCATACTGAACTCTGATGTTTGATACTTGAGTCCAAGTCAATATTTCAGCCAAATCTGAAGGAGTTGAAGGTGTTCCTGACACTATCATGTCGACACAAATGTGATGTATAATGTCTACATAACACCTTGTAGATCTACAGGCTGTGAACCTCTCCTTCAACAAACTCTACATCTTCATCTCGGCCATCAAGATAATAAAAATAATTAAATCTCCATGTGTAACGGGTTCTAAAAACCACTATGATAGAAACATTGATTATCTGTGTGTGTCACAGTAGATTTGACAGAATGCCAGTCCAAAGATATTCAGGAGCTGGTGTGTTTACCTGAGAGTATTCCACTGGGTAAAAGCAAGAGTGCTGAGGCAGCATGGAGAATAAGTGGTGAACAAACAAAAAGTTGATAAAATACACATCAAAGTAAGAGTGGATTGGCTGGGTGGATGAATGGAAGAAGGAAAGCAGGAGGATAAGACAAAGCCAAGATGAATAGTAAAGCTCAGACTATCTGATGCATGGTTCCTATGAAGTGTGCATTTCATCAGGAACACCATCCATACAGCAGATACAGAGGGTTAGCTGTTAGCTGCAACTCTCTCCGCCATCTTCACATCAGAGACTGACGCTCTGAGCCAATACCCACAGTCAATGGCCCACTTGGTTTAATGGAGTTAGTTTGATTTCTACATTAAAAACTACAGGATCGATTACACAGTATAACAGTCAAATCAAATTGACCTGAAGAAGTAACAGATTATTAAAATGGTTAGATCAAGGTGTTTAGAAGCAGGTAGACCTGCTGTGTTTAGCCTCATGTCCACTGCATGGTGCAGCGTGGCTCTACCCGAACAGACTCCCTTTTGGTGAGTGCCACAGATTTAGTTAAATATAGCTTCAGAGCTGAAAAAAACACTTTTTGAGTTATTTTGATGGTAGATTTTCCCAAGGATTATTTTAATTTCATTGATTTAATTTTACACAATATTCATTGTGTAAATATACAAACTTCAAAGATGTTATATTGGTTATAATTTTGTTTTTAATTTGCTAGTTTTTTTTAATTATCACTGGCTGTAGTATCACATTCAGTGGTTTTATTTCATCAGTAGATATTTGTGCTGTGTTGACTTCTTTTCTGTCTGTGTGATACCTTTTCACCTTTTTTCATTGGGCTCTGGAAATTTTCGAATTCATGTTGTAATGGTTTGGTCTGTTGCATATAGGTGATGTCATCTTGTCGTCTGTGTCCAAACAAAATATTAATCTTAACTAGAGAAGACAAGTTCTTAAGTAAATGCAGCTGTGAATGCTAGCTGATGAAAAGCTGACACCAAATGCACATTGCTGGCAGTAAAAACTTTGAATAATGCCAAGAATATATGAAAAATTGAATATTTTAAGGTTTGTTGAAAGGCTAACACTAGATCTGCATTACTGGCTGTAAAAAGTGAAATGATATTAATCATGTTGTGGAAGACTTTAAGGTTTTTGAAAAGCTGATGCCAAATTGAACTGGTGGCTTCATATATATTTGAAGTCACATCTGAAGAGTATGAAGAGTCACAATAGTGGTGTGAGAATGAAGGATTCATAATGTATAATTGGCTTGGGGCTAACCTGCATTGTTGGCTTGAATTTATAATTAAGAAGTTGCTGAAGGAGTAACAGTGGGAAAGAGTCAATGACTAAAAATGCTATGAAAAGATGAATACATTTCATAACGTATCAAAGGTGGGGAACATTCATTTTTAAATGGATTACATTCATTACATACAAGATTTTTTTTTTTTTTTTCATGTTGATGATGATATGGTAGAAAATATGAAAGTCTACTGAGCACACTGTGACATTTTTGTGTGTTTATTGTCAAAAATGTGTCTAGTGGAGCAGTTCAGAAAAGTGGATGTGTTTGCCTGCCTACAGATATTTTCCCTCAGTTTTAATGGGACTTAATGTGGCAGTTGGTCAGCGCTCCTGTCATTTAAAAGCCCACTGAGCCAAAAGTTTTAGTCCGATTGCTTCCAGAGGCACATGTGTGGGACAAGCACGAAATTATATAGGTGAAATAAACATTGTGGGAATGGGAGATAGTTGATGGCAAAGTTTTTTGGGTTATTTATAGGATTTTGTCCCATGAAACGTTTTACATGATTTTTTTTCCAAGAAAATCCATGAACTGGAAAAAGTCCTGGATTTTGGCTGAGTTGGCATGGAATGACCCCACAGCAAGAAGACAGATTTTGTTTTAGAAAAGGCTGAAGGCAGCAAGACAGAAGTAAAAACTGAAAAAAACTGTTGGGCCTTGGTGGAGGTATGTGCTCTACTGAGTGCCATTCTAGTTACCTCTGCAGCTGGGCTATCTCCTGGCTGATGTCATCCAACTCCTTTATGCCAGTGAACTCCCCTGAACCCACTGAGCTCGAGCTGTCCTGTAACAAGAGAGACAGGTAGACAGAGATAAAGGAGGAGAGGAAGAGAGGGAGACAAAGAAGACAACACGTTGGCAGAGTAAATTTTATTTGTTGAAGGAAGTGGGATGATGAAACAATACCAACTGAGCCATGGCAGACCAGGCCAAAAGGAGGGAGGAAGAGGAAAAGAGTGGATAGGAGAGAAACCAGCGCTCAATATGAGGAGCAGCACAGAGGTTGAGTCAGTAGGTGGGGGCTGGGTCAGTCACTAACATGTGACCACCACTGACCAAATGCCACAGAGAGGAAAGATTCAGGATCAGTCAGTCCCCCTCTGAGAACATTAAAACAGTTTTTATGAGGGTGGCTGCTCCTTTATTAAATGGGAATACTTGTTGCAATTGATTTGATTTATTGAACTTATTTATACCAGGGTCACAAAAAACTGCTATCATAACATTGCAGCTGCTTTATTAAATGTACTCATTTTTAAAGATTGCCAGCTCAAAGCGATCTTGAATCTTCCCTTGATCCTCGGACAGCTGACAGGGTGAGAATATGTCACTGCATTGTGTTGGAATGGAGAGAAAAGTCTTGCAAATGCTTTCCAGTAATCAGCCTAAACAGCCAGACACTGAAAGCATTTATAGGGCAACACACTGTAGGTCCATGTTACCTACCCACAACTTGAACATTATAGCCTGAGAGAGGAGGGAGAGGGGAGAGGTAGAAACATCAGCAGTAAGACACTTAGGCAGTACATGATTTACCCCTCCTCAAAATCACAGGGGTTACACTTTCAAGTTCTGTTCCAGCAAATAAGCAGATTTGACAGACTGGGAAATTGGCAGAGATCAAGAAACAGGATGTATAGCAGAGCAGGGGAGAGAGAAAAGAAGAAGTATTGACTTACTCGTCTCATCTCAGAGAGAGCGGCCATCTCTGATCCCACCGGGGTCATGTATCCTGACATACTCTGCAGCCAAACACAAACCCCTCAGTTACTGACAACCATGATACAAACAGGCACAGCTCCATCCCATGTCCAAACAGATGTATCAGACACATTAGAAAGAAGTCATCAGTAGTTCTTTTACTGTAATTTGTTATCTAATATACATATTATACCATGCTTTAAACTGAAGATAACAGTTAACAATACCATCTAATGGTCATACAACCTGTCTGACAACATGGATAAAGTTACATTAACATCTGCGTGGTGCCCAGGATGATAAGAGGAAACCTGAGGTCATTTGTCTCTTGCTGTCTTTGTATAGCTCATTTTACTGAAAGCATCAAACTTTACAGAAAATACAAAAATCCAGGAGTTCCAGCTATGATTTAAAGTGGAGGTGGATAACATTATCTGAAACAGCCATCACCTACACTGCCATCATAAAAAATGAAGACACTTTAATGAAGTAACTTTAATTAGTAACTCTAAGGAAGAGACACAGATAATGAGTGAGTGTGGCATTTGTTCTAATCATCAGGGACTGGTAGTATTTAAAAAAGATTAGGGATGCACCATCTGGATTTTTTCAGCCGACACTGATAATCGATAACTACCTGCTTTTCATGGCTGATTCGATAAAATAAATGATCATTTTTGTCTCAAAAAAGAAGGTCCTAACCTGTAGTTTATTTACAGCTGAAACTAAGAGAGGCTCAGGTGGGTTTTTTTCACAGACTTTTCTCCACCTCTCTAAAGCCCTGCAAAACATTTATTACAAATTTCAATGTCTTGATGACATGTTTGGCTTTCTAGTCAACACAGCCTTGCTCTACACAGCTACAGGAGTTTGACATCATGAGTGTGGCAAAAGTGCACTGCACCTCTTCTTTTCCTTCTTTTTCGGGCCGATAATTTTTCTGGCTGATATATAGCGTGCATCACTAAGATCATATAATGTGGCATTTTAGAACCGATATGTTGATACTGATATGTGAGGACATCTTGAGGATATCTTAAAGTACTACAAGGAACATGGTTATGAAACATTCTCTTATTCTTAATACTGATGCCTCCAAGACTGCTGGCAGATCAGATTTGTTTCTAAAATCAGACCTTTAAAGACAGACTGTCTACACTTTTATATGTAAGCGATCATATTGGACTTTTGTACCCAGATATCACCCACCTATCTGCATGGGTACGTACACAGTGACACGCCGTTCCCACAGAGAAAAATGGGAAATGGAGATCCAACCGAACAATGTCGGGGTAAAGATGCAGAGCAGGGGGCGCCCATTAGCTCAGTTGGTAGAGCGGGCGTCCCATGTGCAGAGGCTGTGTCCTCGATGCAGCGGCCCGGGGTTCGAGTCCGACCCGTGGCCCTTTGCTGCATGTCACCCCCCCTCTTTCTCATCCTGTTTCCTGTCATCTCTGAGCTGTCCTATCAATAAAGCCATAAAAAGGCCAAACAAATACTTAGAGCAATAGAGCAGGCAATGTACAATATTTCAGCCTGACTGACAGACTGTTGCTACTGCTAACACCAACATTGAATGTGCTCAGCCCCTCTGATGCACTTCCTTCACGGTGGATTCAATGTGTGTTAGAAAAGACTAAAATCTGATATGAGCATCCAGACAGACGCATCGGTAGAAATCCAATCTGAATCACATTCAAACCACCTCCAAATGTGGGTTGGATCTGATTTACAAAAATCACACTTCATGTTGTTTATAGAAAAAAATCATAAAAATCTGATTTGGACTGCCAGTCTGAACAAGGCTTATATGACCTACATTAGCAAACAAGACTATCAGCAGGAGATCATTTCTGAGTAGTTACAGTTATTCTTAATGCCTGTCACCAGGTCGGACAAGCTGTAAAATTTAATTATTAAAAATATTTTTTTTGGCGTACTGAGTGCTGAGGATGGACTAAGGACAGAAGCTGCTCTGTAGCCTGGTGGTAGGGCACTAAGACAAGGGTTATTTTGTTTCACCATCATCATCTTAACTCCACAAGGGGGTGCCAGAATTAACACAAACTTAAAACTTAAATAAGAACATTTAAAGAACTGATCAGTAGCAGTGTAGATATGCTAACCAAACAGATAACCAAGCTCTGTCCATATCTGCCCATATAAATACATTTCTACTGCACTTTACCAGAAGCGCTTTACAATTTGCCTCGCAATCTCCTGTTCACGCACACCGACACACAGACGGCAGGGAGTTATGATTCAAGAAGCTGACCTGACCATGTTGACCATCATCAACATGTGTACAGGAGAGGCCAGGAATTGAGATGTGATCAGTGGACGAGCCACTCCTGAACCCCATGAGATACACTCATATACAGATACACCGATCAGGCATAACATTATGACCACCTGCCTAATATTGTGAAGGTTCCCCTTGTGCAGCCAAAACAGCTCTGACCTGTCAGGAAATGGACTTGAGACCTCTGAGGGTGTCCTGTGGTGTCTGGCACCAGGGCGTTTTATAGTGGATCCTCTGGGTCCTGTATGTTGGGGGTGGGGCCTCCATGGATCAGACCTGCTCCAGCACGTCTTACAGATGCTCAATCAGATTGGGATCTGGGGAATTTGGAGTCCCGGTCAACACTTTGGGCCCTTTATTGTGTTCTTCGAGCTGTTCCTGAGCAGTGTTTGCGGTGTGTCAGGGCACATTGTCCTGCTGGGGGGCCACTGCCATCGGGTTGTGTTGTTGTGATGAGGGGGTGCACTTGGTCCACAACAGTGTTTGGATGGGTGGTGCGTGTCAAGTGGCATTCACATGAATGCCAGCACCCAAGGTTTCCCAGCAGAACATCGCATATGATGAGATGATCAATGTTATTCACGTCACCTGTCGGTGGTTTTAATGTTGTGGCTGATTGGTATATATCACTGAGCTGTAATAAACATGCACTATGTGTGTGTGGGGTGGGACCTACTGGTACAGGAGTGCCTCTCTCAGATGGGGGGATCATGTCAGCAGTCAGGGTCTGTGGAGGGTCTATGCCTTTGCTGACCTTCTGCTGGATGAGATGCATGGCGAGGGCAAACTGCTCCCTGGTCAGCTTACCTATCTGCCTGGTGTCTGCCAGAGCCCTGCAGGGAAGAACACCCAGTATGAAATCAAACCCTATCCAAACTTGATTGTTCAAAGTTGTTTCACTTTGGCACAGTGTTCCCTTTCTGAATTCTAGCTATTTCACTGATTTGCTCCCAGAAACATCCCCAAAACTCAATTTTATTACATAAAAAAGAAAAAACAACACTGACCTTTTGAGTGATAATAAAGAACAACATGGGTTTCACAATGTCCCTAAGGCAACATGGACACTCTGACAGGCTGTGCAGGAGAACTGAGATGGAAGCAGTCAATCTAGCCACTTTGGTAAAACATATAGATTGTCTGGTCTCTGTTGTTTGAAGAACTGCCACTTGACAAGCTGATAGTTGCAGTTGTTGGAATGAGTGACATTTTGTCCTAAATGATGACGTGGTGTTAAATTTGACCTGTTGAAAATCAATCATTTTGCATGGAAATACCTGTCAGGGTTTCTCTGTGACAAACATTTCTCACACTGGAAGATATAATGGCAACACTTTATAATAAGACACATTTTATAACTAACTGATTGATTTGAATTGATTTGATTTCTTTCTTGTCACGCATACAGTGTCCCATCCTCATGGATTTATTAAGTAAAGTCAAAAGTACAGCTGCAGTGGTCAAACAATTCATTTCATGATAAAATGTTCTACCTTCTCTCCCAAGCTTGGCAAACAAAATCTGCTACAAAAAAGGTTCCTTACTGAAGCACAACTCAAGGTTTTCCATAATCATCCAGCTAAAAGAAATCAGCATTAATGGATTACATTTCAGTATGAAATACACCCTTTATGTCCTCATGGACAGAAACACATATTACCTATGGCAGAAATAAATTCATCATCATTGGAGAAGAAAGCAGGTGTTTTGGATTAAGAGCAGCGGACTCTGAGACCTTCAAATAAAGGATTTCAAATCATTAGCCTTTGGATGACCATGTAAGATGTCCCAATTAAGTACACCAGAAACATAGTCAACTAGCTTGGCTGGGATGGGCTGGGGCTAATTGGTTAACATGCTAACTTCAGTAGACATCTCTGCAACACAACACAGACGTCATAACTGCTAATTCTTTACATTCTGTTGATCATTTTTGTTAATTTTTCAATGTTTTCAACTAAAATTCTTGCATACTACACCTTTAATAAAGGCATTCATAAAAATTAATAACCCTTTATGAATGCTGACTCAGCACAAATTGGTAGCCAAGACATAAAACACAACATATATTAAGGCATAAGGCAGTAAGGCATAAAGCATGAGTCCCTACCATATATGGGCAAGGAGGTTCTGAGTCAGTCCAGACTGCATAAAGATGTCCTTCACTTCATGTCCGCTGACAAAACCATCCAGATCAGCATCTGTCTTCAGGAAGATGTCGTCATAGCGACCACGGTCTGAGACTGGGACCACCCAGGTCACTGAATGCTGAGACAGAGAGGGATGAAGATGTTGTAACGATCTGTCATTTTAACTCAGACGAGATAAAACCATTCCATCCTAGTGATATATCTTTTTCACTCATTGCACCACCCTGTAAAATGGTAAGCATCTTACTTGTGGGAAACAGCACATACAAAATTAAAATCAATTTTAAAATGTCATTAATTAAATAAAAAATCCATAAAGATTATAACCTTAAAAAGAATGTTCAAACCATAAGCTTATGAAGGCAGAACTATCTATATATATATATATATATATATATATATATATATATATATATACAGCTCTGGAAAAAATTAAGAGACCACTGCAATTTTTTCTGAAATCAGCATCTCTACATGTATGACAGTCATTCCATTCCAGTGTCTGTTGAATTCCAACACAAGCACACCTCATTCTACTTAAAAGGTGCAATCGGTAACACTGAGGAGAGAGAGGACTTAGCATTAAATTTGAACAAGTACAACTTTCATATCTCTCCCCCTCCCTCTCTGCTGCACTCCTGCCCTGCCTCCAAAGTAGGGGTGGGCGATACTGGAAATTTTGGTATCAATCCGATACCAAGTAATTACAGGGCCAGTATTGACGATACCGATGCCATTAATTTTTACTTGAAAATATGCATGTAGCCTAAATAGGAATACTAATGTTCCTTCAACAGATACACAAAAGGGTTATTATATTCTGCCATATTCATACTTCAGGTTTGAGGTAGGCTATATATCTTAATATAAGTATATACTTTTGAGTTCCAGTAAAACAATTAAGATTTGTTTCAACTGTCTGAATATATGAGAATAGTTTAATCACTCTGCTAAAATGACATCTCTGACCACCAATTACACTTTGAAAAACAACATTAATTAATGCTGGAAATAACTTTCACTTCTAGAAATTGCTACCTGGATATTGTTGAGGTCTTTGTTGAAAGGCCTCTGTCAGTGACATCTGTCTCTGTGCCAGGGGTCTGGTTTGGGTTTGGGGATCTCCCTCCTCCTCCTCCCTCCGTTTGCTTTGCAGCTCAGCGTTAACTTTTGGGTGTGCTGCTTTTAAATGCTTATACAAGTATTGCTTTCCTGCATACATCACAGGTAGCTGTTTCTCCGACTGAAACTGTGAAATAACTCCAAACAGCACTCCTCTTCCTCTCTGCCATCTTGCCAGTCTGTCTCTGCTCTGGCAGGCAGCGCAGGAGGGGAGGGGGAGGGGGAGAGGAGGGGCCTAGTGAACCTGAGTGAGCGGAGTGAGAGAGGTAGAGAGGATCGCTGTGCATAAGGACTAGCTGCTGCGCTCACACAAACGCTGTGAAGAAATACGAGTGATTTGCTGAACTTGTAGAAGAGAAACTACAACAAAAATATCGCTAGTATCGATCCGATACCAATACTCACCTTGGTATCGATACTATCGATATTTGGATCGATCCGCCCACACCTACTCCAAAGTCCCTCCCCAGGAGCGACGTTAGACATTACTGTTGTGCAGTGATGGGAATAACGGCGTTAAAATAAATGGCGTTACTAATGGCGTTATTTGTTTCAGTAACGGGTAATCTAACTAATTATACTATACTACTACTAACTATTTCCATCGTTACAACGCCGTTACCGTTACCGACAATTAAATGTGGTGCGTTATAAACTGAAGCTACTCGTTGAAGCTGTTGTCATCCGACTTGGCTCTCAGCCACAGGAGCTGCAAAGCCGAGTTGAGAGGGGCGAGACAACCGCATAAGTGATGATGATTGGCTAAGGTAGAGTGTTCGTAAGCCAATCAGAGGCAGTGTTCAGTTAAGACACAAACCACACACGCACACAGCAGCCTCACACACACACAAACTAGCAGAGGTAAGCTGCAGCAATGGCGAGTCCGGAGGGAAAGTTGCCGTTTTCAAAGTGGAAGTACAGACACTGCTTTAATCTCCTTGAGGTAAAAGGCAAGAACGTACATATGAAGTGTACATTATGTCCCAGAGCAAAGTGTTTGTCCACGTCCGTTGTAAACAACTCTAATCTAATGAAGCATCTCTCAACGAGAGTTAAAGCACTCCATATTTAAACTGTGTACTTTTATCATTAAGAAAATACTTAAACAGTACAGCATGTACAGAGAGTTAAAAGCACTTCATAATGTTACACTGTGTATTTTTGTGATGAAGAAAATACTTGAAGTACAGTATGTACAGAGAGTTAAAAGCACTTAATATTGTTACACTTTGTATTTTTGTGATGAAGAAAATACTTGAAGTACAGTATGTCTACTAGTTGTGGTCTGTTGAGGTGCAATAAATATTAAAGGTTCTGTGTAGGTACCCGCTATGCAGTTCTACTCTATGCAACTGGCTTGTGAAACCCACTTAGAAAAAAATCCAAATTCTTAGACATATTTAAACTTAAAAAAAAAAAAAAAAAAGAGTAACGCAATAGTTACTTTCCCTGGTAACTAGTTACTTTTATAGTGGAGTAATTCAGTTACTAACTGACTTTTTGGGAGAAGTAACTAGTAACTATGACCAATTACTTTTTAAAAGTAACGTGCCCAAAACTGCTGTTGTGAATAGTCAACATTGCTGGCCAACAAACGAGCAGAAATAAATCATGTCGACATGAAAAGTAATCTACAGCAATATGTATTCAATAAAAAGCCAGCACACACTGATTTCAGTAAGTTACTTCGATGTTTTTTTTATAACTCAAACTGTTGTGAATATTGCTAAATGGCCAGTAAACCACGTACGACAACATTTATCTGTGAGAGCACAGAAACGTTCCACATAATTATGAGGACAAAAACAAAACCGATAAGACTGCCAGGTCACTTCATAAAGATATTTTCTGGTACTTCCTAATAAAACAACGCCAACCAGTAACGTTAGCCCTAGCATCGGAAACAAGCTAACGTTAGCCCGACTGCAACATCACAGTAACATCACATGCACTATGGAGTAGTGGCTCAGGCTCTGGCTTCCTCTTTTTACTAGTCTTTGCCGTGTATGCTGTTGTTGATAATGGAGGTTTCGGTAGTTTTTTCCTCGCTGATGGTTGTTACTGTGCCATTACTTTCTCTAAGCTCCTGAAGCCGCTCTCGGAGATATGAGCTTGACCGAGCGCTAGCATGAGCTGAGGAGGAAGGGGGAGGGGGCTGTGAACAGTGATTGACAGCTGTCAGACACTCATGCAGACACCATCCTGGCTCTGATTGGTTCTTTTTGTCCGGTCGCGGTGGATTTTGGCAATTTGCAGTAGGAGCAGTAGTGTACTTGTTCTTTACATAGTGACAGTTTTAGCAAATATGACAAAAATGACACTACACTGACCGGGATGACCGTCAACTCAATTGAATGTCACTCAGCAACCATAGGATGACATCAAGTGACCTACAAAAAGAATGGCAAATGGCAGCTGGGGTAAGTGCACAACGAGAATAGTTTGAAACAGGCTCCCAGGGGCAGGGCTTAAGTCATGTAAAGCTAGAAAAAAGCCCTTCAACTATGAGAAGCAAAGAAGAGCCAGGCTGAGGTTTGCAGAAGACCATAAGGATTGGACCATAGAGGACTGGAGTAAGGTCATCTTCTCTGATGAGTCCAATTTTCAGCTTTGCCCAACACTTGGTTGTCTAATGGTTAGACGGAGACCCGGAGAGGCCTACAAGCCACAGTGTCTCGCACCCACTGTGAAATTTGGTGGAGGATCGGTGACGATCTGGGGGTGCTTCAGCGAGGCTGGAATCGGGCAGATTCGTGTTTGCGAAGGACGCATGAATCAAGCCACGTACAAGGTTATCCTGGAAGAAAACTTGCTTCCTTCTGCTCTGACAATGTTCCCCAACTCTGAGGATTGGTTTTTCCAGCAGGACAATGCTCCATGCCACACAGCTAAGTAAATCAAGGTGTGGATGAAGGACCACCAGATCAAGACCCTGTGATGGCCAGCCCAATCTCTAGACCTGAACCCCATTGAAAACCTCTGGAATGTGATCAAGAGGAAGATGGATGGTCACAAGCCATCAAACCGAGCTGAGCTGCTTGAATTTTTGCGCCAGGAGTGGCAAAAAGTCACCCAACAGCAATGTGAACGACTGGTGGAGAGCATGCCAAGACACATGAAAGCTGTGATTGACAGGGTTATTCAGGGTTATTCTACCAAATATTGATTTCTGAACTCTTCCAAAGTTAAAACATTAGTATTGTGTTGTTTATAAATGAATATGAACTTATTTTCTTTCTTTAATTTGAGGTCTGAAAACACTGCATCTTTTTTGTTATTTTCACCATTTGTCATTTTCTGCAAATAAATGCTCTAAATGACAATATTTTTATTTGGACTTTGGGAGAAATGTTGTCAGTAGTTGATTGAATAAAACAAAACTGTTCATGTTACTCAATCACATACCTATAAATAGTAACATCAGAGAAACTGATAATTTTGCAGTGGTCTCTGATTTTTTTCCAGAGCTGTATATATGTATGTGATGCAGTATACATGGACATGTAGCATAAACAGAGAGCTAATGAAGAAATGGCAAAGCGTCAGGTAGAAGAAAATGCTGAATCTGTCAAAAAGAAGAAGAGGGGGTACCAAGAAAGTTACATTGAGTTTGGCTTCATAGAAGCAATGGACAAAATTAGAGCTGATGCATCCTTTGCAGTGAGAAACTGGCAAATGAAAGTTTGAAACCCTGCAAGCTGAAGCGACACCAGACAACTAAACACCCCGAGACGGTGGGTAAACCCAAAGAGTTTTTCCTCAGGGAACTCGTCACAAACAGGCCCCAAAACATTAAGGACAGTTTTGCCGAAGCAGGAAGCGACCAGAAGCAGGCTGAAGCAGAACAGTGGCATCTTTGGAGTGCTCTCTCCTTATTGCACAAGCCAAAAAGCCACACAACATTGGAGAAACACTGATTAAACCTGCTTGCATTAAATACTATGTGGACCGCAGGTGGCTAACAACTTTAAGACTGTACCACTGTCCAACAACACAGTGAAAAACAGAATTGACAGAATGGCAGGAAACGTTGAGAACACACTTGTCGAAAAAATCAAGACAGGCCCGTTTCCAATTCAGCTGGATGAAACTACCACTGTGGCAGAGGAGGCAATTCTCATATGTACTACATCTATATGTACAGTACATTGAGGAAACCGAGCTGAAACAAGACCTTCTTATGTCTGTTAATCTCACAGCCACCACAAGAGGAGAGGACATTTTCATTGTAGTTGATACATACTTCACAGAGCACAATATTCCCCATAAGAATTTATTTGCATGCTGCAAAGATGGAGCAATTATGGGGAAAAATAAGGGCTTCAACAGCCGCTTGAAGGAGATGGCGCCCCACTGCTTAGTGTTTCACTGCATGATACACAGGCACGCCCTGGCAGGCAAACACCTCTGTGAAGACCTGAACGTAACATTAAAGACTGTGGTAAAAATAGTTAACTTTATTAAAGCTCACCCGGTCAACAAACGGATCTTTGCCCAGCTGTGCGATGATGAGGCGCACCAGACACTCCTCCTTCATACCGAAGTGCGCTGGCTGTCCCAGGGCAAAGTGTTGGTGTGTTTCATGGAACTTAAAAACCAAATAAGAGAATTCTTAACCTTTCATAACCAGAAACTATCCGACGAAATGACAGATGAGTTTCTCATTAAGACTTCATATCTGGCGGACATATTCAGTCTGTTCAACGAGGCAAACAAACGCATGCAGGCCCCGGATGCCAATGTAATGGAGTGCAAAGAGACAGTGGATGCGTTTGTGTGCAAAGTGGAGTATAGAAAGAATAAACTGGCAAAGGGAGACCTGCAGCCGTTTCCCTTGCTACTAGAACAGTCAGGGGGGAAGTTACCTAATGCTTTGGCCAGACAGTTCACCCGCCACATGAAGGAGCTTCAGGAGGAGATGCACTCGCATTTCTTGGATGTTAATGAACATGTCTCAAAAGACGCATGGGTGATGGACCCATTTCTCGCAAAAGAAGAAGATGTGGAGTACCTCCAGGCTGAGGATGAGCTTATGGATATAAAGTCCAGTTCTCTCTGTAAGCGGTTCTATGCTGAACATGGATACAAGCGGTTTTGGCTTGTGAAAGGACCAGGAGTCGCTCCGAGACTTGCTCATCATGCGACCACCAGATTCATCTTGCCATTTGCCACAACATACCTGTCAGAGACTGCTTTCAGCGCTCTGGTCACCAAAGTATACAATGGTAAAAATGTGGGACCCTCGAGAAAAAGGTTGGGAACCACTGGTGTAGATACATGTATTTTTTTACATTCAAAAATCAAATAAAACTGTATTTATTGATAAAAATGTAAAAATTACACAAGCAAGATTACTTAAAAGAACCACCAGGCTCTTGGCTGAGAATGTTGATGTTATATGCTCATCAACATTGACTCATTACGTGTTGTATTGTGTGGTATTAGTACTTTTACTGAAGTAAACAGTGATGTTGCAAGGTTTTCCATATAGTGAGTCCCCAGGAACCACAGTGTGGCGTTGAACCGAAAAAAAGAATTGTTGAACAGCAAAATCTGAATCATCTGTTAAAATCCTGAGGGTACAGCCCTGTCACATCATCCTGATACACTTGGCTACACAATTGTAATAAACTAAACAGTGGTTTATTTTATGGTTTCAATACGATGCATCTCCTGAACAGTGAAACATCACCTGTCATATTCATCATGAGAGAATACAGAATCTATCAGAGCTGATTATTCCTGACAGTGATCCAGTTAGTTTATTCATCAATACCAAGTTTGTAGCTTTGATTGTTGAAATATGCGCATCAAGGAAGTATCACAAATTTCCTTTTATACTTATTTCAATATGGAGTTGTTGTTCACAATACATCATCATCATCATCACAGATCAAATATGGTGCATCCCCTTGTAGGAACACATCATGTGTTTTCATGCCTCTCGTCTGAACTATGAACTGAGGCCTTGTTTCTCTGGGAGGTAAACATCTTTTTAAAGTTTAGCCGACTCTGTGACACCTTGTACCATGAGGCCAGGTAGTCTCCACTACCTCTATCTGGCGAGAAGAACTTTATTTTCCTTTGTAATAAAGACGTCAATTCGGACACTTCACAGACCTGCTATTTCGCACCCATCTGGAAGGGCCCTTTGAGTTGTATAACTGGATTTACCACTGCTCCCCCGGTGACAGTCACACCTTTCCTTCAAGGGTTAAGCTAGGTTCAATTGATCACAATTGAATCCACAGATGCAAAACACCAGAGACTGAAGAACTTTCCTTTTAAAATTATATGTTGTATTAACAACATCCTCTGCATCTGTATTTCAGACTAAAAAATGCTGTCATTTTATTTTTCTTGAACTCTCTGTCTTGTTTACACACACACACACACACACACACACACACACACACACACACACACACACACACACACACACACACACACACACACACACACACACACACACACACACACACACACACACACACACACACTCCCCCCTTTCTCTCTGTCATCCTCGTCTGGATCAGATAACATCTACGCCATCATGGTAATTTATGACTCAGACATCACATAACTATTAAGCCAGATCCTAATCTCCTGTAAAATCACATATTATTAATCAGGAGGCAAAGTTCATAAAATTGATTCTACTCTCAAGTCCTTGTGACAAAAATTGACTAAGATAAGTTAAATGTGTGAAAATGCCCTGTATTCTATAGAGCCACAGTGCTCTCCAGTGGTGAGCCCTGGTAAGATTTGGAAAGTTTGAAAATACTTTTTCTAACTCATTTATGCATATTACTAGTCAATGTTTAAAGTATTCCCTGTTATAATAAGTATAAGTAATTAGTTCTACTGTACAATCAAGTGTGTTTAAGTGTTTAACCAAGTATTAATTTTCTTTTGAATGTTAATGATTTAATGATTTATGTGATTTGTGTTTAAACAGTCCACATTAAGCCATGGTGACATTCTGGGAAAGGAGAAACACGATTTGAAAAATTAAAATGTTAGTTTTGTTAGTTTGTGTGAGTTTTAGACTTACAATCTTCTCTAAAGTGCAGACACTGGCAGCCCTGCCCCTTTGGGTCACGCCTGAGATCAGGCTAATAAAACCGAGAGGCACCCCCCTCTCTTTCTCTCTTTCCCACTTTATTTTACTCTCTTCAAGACAGCACTCTCAGGGGAGTTGCTTGCGCAAAAAAAAATTGTACTTTTATATTTTTCACCGTATCGATCAATTTCTTTTAAGTCCTTCAACTTTTGTTAAGTTTCCTCAAGAACGAAGTTCTGTTTTAATTTGTTAAGTAAGTATCAGTTAAGTATCGTGACCTGACTTAGAGGAAGTGAACTTTAATTTGAAATTCTCTCGTACTAAGTTAACTAAGGATAACTCGATCGGCCACCGAAGCATCCTTCAGTTATTTTAGTGAAGAAGTTAAATTAGTTCATCAGTCAGAGCCTAAGAACCACCACTCAAAGCGACTGAAGAAGACCATCATCCTCGTCATCCTCTTCATCAAGACCATCATCATTAACAAAGATGTTATGACGACCAGCTGTTTAAGAAACCGTGTGAGCGGTTTCCAACGAAAGAAAGACTCTTTTGCCAGGTCGAACCGGCTCTACCCCCAACGCTCATGAGCGGTGCCACCCACTAGGTATCCGACCGAGACTGCTACCCACTGGGTATCAGACCGAGACTGCCACTTTGCAGTTGAGCGCCAGCAAGGCCGCTGGAGATGAAAGCCACAGCCTGCTGGCTCCACAAGACAACGCTTCAAACAAAGTAGGCTTAAGCCTTCCTTCACCCTGCCGGATTCACAGTTATGAAATATGAGTTGGTGTTCTTTGGCTTTAAATTAAATTTTGGAGTGTAGGAGAAATTTGGTTAGGGCTCCGTTAGCATTAAATTATTCTCTTGATATTTTACCGCTTTCACCCAACCCACAATTTTACGATCCGCACATATACGTTAACATCAGTTAAACTTGTCTAGTCGAATTTGATTAATTTCCTCCGGATTAGTCAAAGAGATAAAAGAACGGAGGTGGTGCCCCTATTCACGAGTGCTTTATTAATCTCAAGTGATTAATAAATTAAATGTATTAGTAGTGTTTCTCCTACACCCTGGACACATGGATAGTGAGTTCACTGGATCTACATGCTCTCCTCTCAGATTTGAATGCGGCAGAGATGCAGGATGCGTAGCTATCAGGTAATTAAAAAAGCCAGCTTTGTACTGACCCTCGTTACTGAAGCAGTCCGATGTGAAGAGGTTAGCACACACAAACAGACTTAAAGGAGCCGTAGCTGGCACGTTGTCGTTAAAAATGAAACGCAACCACTGTCTCTTCTGTAGCTGGGACAGAATATAGGCACTTATGTTGATTTTTACAACCAACACCAGAGCAATTTGCGTGTCTAGCTCTGAGCGACGACATTGCGAAACACTGCTATCTTACCGCTGGACACACCGAACTTCACCTCGGGGATGAACGCCCCCCTCTCGGATATCTGAGAGGGGGGAGTGTTTTTGCGCAGAGGCCGGCCTATGAAAATCACGTTTGTTCGTTACATAACGAAAGGAGCTGAATCTGACCAGCCTGTAGGAGCCTCGTTTTACCAGTGGGTGGGCTGCAGAGACGATGCAGGACTTGTTTGCTTTCCTCATTCTGGGAGTTGGTAGGCTCAGGGAGGACCAGTTTATATATGTAGAGACCAGAGAAAATTTGTTTTTCATAATATGGGACCGTTAACATAGTCAAATTCAACATAGTCATGGGAACATATTTCCCAAAAGCTAAGAAGCTAATTCTGTCCAACTCTTAATCCAGACACACAATCTAATATTGTGATAAATTAACATTGTTATAATATTGCTTATATTATTAGTGTGAATGCTGACACAGCATTCACACTATTGTTCTTCTGGAATTTTTTATTATTATTCTTCCGTACGTTTTTCAGCACATTTCTCCTCCTACAAATTTTGTGCTACAGAAACCATTCAACTATCAAAATGTTCAGCTCGTTAAGGACATTACTGCTATTACTTTTTGTTTTTCTATCTTTCATACTTTTTGAAATATTCAGCTTTTTCTGCAAAATTTTCCCCATTCATCCTTATGGGGAATTTCTCAAAATTCGCTCTGCTACTACTTCAGCATACGTTCAGCTATAGAAACCGTTCCACTATCAAAATGTTCAGCTTTTTAAGCTCTTTCAGCCTTGTACTTTTCAGCTTTTTGGCTTTTCAACTTTTTCAAATATTCAGCTTTTTCAAAAAAAAAATTAATATGGAAGCAAATGGGAAAATCTTCAAATCCTCTTCAAAACTCATTCACTTTCAACCTCTTCTGCTCCCTCATACTTTGAGCTAGAGACACCATTTCAACTTTAAACTATTCACAAGACCTTGAACTATTGAACTTGTATTTAAAAGTTTTAAAATCTTTTATGGTTTTGAAATTATCACAGTTTTAGTTTGAAGGATTTTTAGCTCCTCTTCTGGGTTTATAATGGGTGTGTATTGCGTGAGCTAGAGTGGGTGACATCATCGCTAGAGTGGGTGACATCATCGCTAGAGTGGAGAGCAGCTGCAAAAACTTTAGAAAAAACTCTCTTCAGCTTGATTTTTTTCAGATGTGCGACTTAAACTTTTGGCTGTGGAAGCCCTAGAGTGACAAGCACTCCAGCAACTCCCCCATAAGCCGCAGTGTTAACTTTGAGCCTAAATCTCTGGAGTGGAGCAGACGGTACCGGTTTTGTCTCTCGTTCTTGTGCCCTCATTTTTCACTCTACGGAAATAAAAACGACATCACATGGTTCAGCAATGTCTCCTGTTACTCACTGTATACATATTTTGGCCATAACCATTACACTTTTTTCTAAACCTGCAGGTGTTTGGGAGGTGTTTTCCCATTCATTCTTATGGGGACATTTTCAACTTTGGTTCTGCTATTGCTCCAGCATATGTGCAGCTACAGAAACTGTTTGGCTGTCAAACTGTTCAGCTTTTTAAGCTCTTTCAGCCTATTACTTTCAGCTTTTCTGCCTTTTCAGCCTTATGTTCAGCTATAGAAACTGTTCAACTATCAAAATGTTCAGCTTTTTAAGCTCTTTCAACCTATTACTTTTCAGCCTTTCTGCCTTTTCAGCTTTGGAAAAAATCAGCTTTTCCTGCAAATTCTTGACTATTCATTCTCATAGTTTTATGCATTAGGCAAGTGTTTTCCAGCACATTCAGCAGATTTTGCAAAATCACTTCAGCAATCAGCATTCACACTGTATTTTAGCAGGAAATACAATTTTTCTAGTTAATACTCATATCTCAATTGGTGGAGCTGTTATTACTGCTGTGGCTGTAATAATAGCTGCATAATAGCTCTTTATCAGACAGAAACAACATACATCAGAGTTGCTATTTCATGGTCTCCCATATCGTTTGTATTGTGGCTCCGTGGTCCACTCACACCTCTGTGTAATGACTGTTTTTGTGGAGCCCAGTAGAATATATATATGACTGGCAGATAAAAAAGGAGCAAACAAATAAAAAATTCATCAGGCTTTACATAACCAATACTGAACCATACGACAACATTTAGAAAAGAATGCAAATATTTAAGATTCTAGTTATTAACTAGTTGTGCACATATGTGTATGCCTGCATTAGAATACAGAGATGTAGAGTACATAGTGTGTATCACCTGTCCAGACTTCAGAGTGTGTTTGGGTGAAAGGCTGCCAGTGCTGTTCAGTGAGTTCATGCTGCCGTGGGAGGGTGTGGAGCGCAGTGAGTCTTTGGGAGGTGGAGGGCTTGCGGGCAGTCCAGGCACAGAGCCGGCCACTGAGCCCAGACTCTTCTTTCTCTTAGACGGAGGGATGAGGGCAGAGGGGAGGAGTGCAGGAACAGGCTCCTTCTCCAGGGCCCGGTACACTAGGTGCATGGCCTGGGGAAACACATCCTGTTATCAATACACCACACTTAATTGGCTGCACATAGACTTTTTATCAAACTAATTCATGTCCCAAACCTGTTATTTACCCCAAGTCATGACATAAGCTCATATACTTTTCTGCCAGTTCTGAGGCCGCTCTTATACTTTTTTTATTTGTATTTTTGTTTACGGTTTCCTTGATAGCACATCACCACAGTCTAATATGTCCTGCCACAGTTTCACATTGAACCAAAAATATTGTTCACTTCTCATATTGCAACAAAGATCTCAAACATTTGTGTCATTTTGTGAGCAGTGCTGGACCCCCCTGAAGGGTCTGAGGTCAAGCCACCTCTGTCTCAAGAAATTCTGTGAGAAAGTCACACTGCAGGGGTCGACAATATAAATGGCCCGGTGGCCCGGACGTACTTTTAAAACCATCAGGGCCACCAGAACGCTCCAAGCACTGGCCCGGTGGGGCCAGCATGGATTAAAGTTCTCCGTCGCTACGACAGATTTCCGTCATTCAAACTTAACAGAGGCGACTTGTGAGGTCAATGTAGATCGGAGGAGAACTGTTGGCTGATTTTTATTGACAGATTGTCACACTCTACAGCCAATTGTATCTTTAACAGCGTGTGCGCGCCTGACCAATGACAGTGTAGTGACCCACACAGGGCGGGATCTCAACACGGAGCGGTGCTAAAGTTTAGCTGCTTAGCTAGCAAGGACTCGTCGCGCTGCTACGTTATCAACCGAGTTTAGTCAGCACGTGAAAACTCGTCTGACACGGAGAGTCTCCTGTTGTGTGCTTCATGTGTGAAATAACAACTATAGTCTGGACTTTGTCTGCAGTGTGTGTAAACGGCTTCATTCAGCGTCTCTCCCTCCCCTCTGGCACCGTGAGTTACCATGGTTACAGGAACGCCCTGAAACTTTATAATGATGATCAATAAGAAGTTTTTGGTTAGTTTGACTGTACAGAGTCATGACTGTAGCCTGGTTGTAGCTCAATGCTTAAATCTTGTATTATAACATATAGAACAAAGCCTCAGAGCTTCTTTGATTATTAACAGTATGTTAGTGATGACAGAAAGGTGATAACTTGCCATCAGACTGACAAGTCTGCAAAAGTTGCTGTTTGTATGATGTATTTTTCTGTTAAACGATAAGAGGCTCACTTTAAACAATATTATTAATAATAATAATTAATTATAATGATGATGAGAAGAAGAAGTAGAAAAAAAGCGCACTGAAAAGTTCTGTAGATGGTTGATTATTTGAAAGAGTAAAACTTGAGAGAAAAAAGGCACAGATTGATTTCATAGATTGAAAATAACATTGAAAAGACAAAAAACATTTTAAGTGTGAATAGAACAGCTGTTCAGATCATCCTCCTGTAAAACACTGTTGGTCAAATATTTAAACTTGATGTCTGCATTAGAGAACATGGTGTGGGGTGAGGCTGTAAATCTTATCTTATTTTTTAGCATGTGTCAAGTAAAACGCCCTGTAACATGGAGGGGGGGCGACAAAAAATCAACCAACTGAGGAGGAGATGGAGGAAGAACTGATTGTGCTTGAGTAATGCAGCACTGTTTGCACTTTTGATTTATGTATTTGCACTTTTTGACCTTAGTACTGCAGTATTAAAATAAATGTTATTAAATCAAATTGTTCTTTTTAGTTATTATGGGGATCAATTCCTGGGCCAGTGGTTACAATGGTGGGGCCAGTGATCTTCAAAAGCCAGAGGGCCACTGGCAAATTTCCCTTATTGTCTACCCCGCCACTGTAATAAAAAATTAGGGCCGGGACTCGATTAAAAAAATTAATCTAATTAATTAGAGGCTTTGTAATTAATTAATCGAAATTAATCACATTTTTAATCGCATATACATATTTGACCTGAGAACAGTGAAAAGCAATTTTTTTCATATGGGTTTTAGTATACCATTGAATAATGACTGAATACATAAGCTTAAGCAACAAAACATTGTTTTGTTTTTTTTTCAAGGTGGTACTTAACCAAGAACAACCGACTAGGGATGCAAATTATCGATGAATTCATTAATCGTTAGGTGATGGACCTTATCGATCGATTAACGATTACCTGATAAGATGCGATTTTCCTGAGAACCTAAATTTAAGGGGAAAATTTAAGCTGAACATTCCTTATACAGGACTCTACACTAGTTTGTTAGTTTATTTTTAGAGCACAGCACAATGAAAAATGTTTAAGTAACACGTTATTTGGTAAATGGTCTTTCCTGCCACTACACTATGATGATTACTGTATTTAACTACTTAAATCACAGTAGCATAAACTGATTTGTTGAACTCAGCCTGATGTAAACATTAATAAAACACAGGCAGCTCTATGTTTTCCCTGTGTGATGTCTTATGCACCGTGAGACAGTGACAGGTCTGTAGGCTACCTACGTCTTGACCACATGTCAGCTGTTCAGCTGCAGCAGAGGAAACTCCGCTGTTCTCAGCTGCACTGCGACGAGCGCTTTTTAAACAGTAGCGACCGGCTAAACTACGGGAGGATACTGTAAACCGGCGCAGATCTGGTGTGTTTATCAAAGCTTGGTCGCAGTGCTGAGGCACCGGGTCGGTTTGAGCTGCGTTCAGGCTACATTAAAACTTTATAGATCCATGGGCAGTGATCAGTGTCGGCGGCTTTTTAACTTGTTAAATAATTGTGCTCCAGTATAATCAGTACGCCTGAAACTCATCCAGTGAGAAACGTTCCGCGGTGCAAAAATAAGTGCGATTAAAATGCGTTAATTTTTTTAACGCGTTAATTTTTGTGTAATTAATTAATCTTAATTAACGCGTTAAAGTCCCGGCCCTATAAAAAATATAACAATATTTCTCTCAAGTTTGACGTTTAGTTATGGATTATTGTGTATTCACTGATTAAGTTGTAGCTGAAGTGTACAGCACAAGACCAACCACAGCTAAGAACTGAATTTATTGTATTAATGCTTTTACAACATGGTCACACAATGACTGACTGGGCTGACTTGTGACTGATATATCTGGGCGACATAATGACTAATTAAGATATATCGATATATACAGTGGAGGAAATAATTATTTGATCCCCCATTGATTTTGTAAGTTTGCCCACTGACAAAGAAATTAATGGTCTATAATTTTAATGGTGGGTTTATTTTAACAGTGAGAGACAGAATATCAAAAAGAAAATCCAGAAAATCACATTAAAAAAAAGATAAAAATGTATTTGCATAAAGTGAAAATAAGTATTTGATCCCCTACCAACCATAAAGAATTCTGGCTCCCACAGATTAGTCCTCTGGCTTTAAGAAAGTACTCCTAATCTCAACTCATTACCTGTATAAAAGACACCTGTCCACAGAATCAATCAATCAGACACCAACCTCTCCATCATGGGCAAGACCAAAGAGCTGTCTAAGGACATCAGGGACAAGACTGTAGACCTGCACAAGGCCGGAATGGGCTACAAGACCATTGGCAAGAAGCTGGGTGAGAAGGAGACAACTGTTGGTGCGATTATTCGAAAATGGAAGAAACACAAAATGACCGTCAATCTCCCTCGGTCTGGGGCTCCATGCAAAATCTCACCTCGTGGGGTATCAATGATCATGAGAAAGGTGAGGGATCAGCCCAGAACTACACGGGAGGAGCTTGTTAATGATCTCAAGGCAGCTGGGACCACAGTCACCAAGAAAACCATTGGTAGCACACTATGCCGTAATGGATTAAATTCCTGCAGTGCCCGTAAGGTCCCCCTGCTCCAGAAGGCACATGTACAGGCCCGTCTGAAGTTTGCCAATGAACACCTGAATGATTCAGAGAATGATTGGGAGAAGATGATGTGGTCAGATGAGACCAAAATCGAGCTCTTTGGTATCAATTCGACTCGGCGTGTTTGGAGGAAGAGGAATCCTGACTATGACCCCAAGAACACCATCCCCACCGTCAAGCATGGAGGTGGAAGCATTATGCTTTGCGGGTGTTTCTCTGCTAAAGGGGACAGGTCAACTTCACTGCATCGAGGGAAAGATGGATGGGGCCTTGTACCGTGAAATCCTGGGTGGCAACCTCCATCTCTCAGTCAGGACACTTAAAATGGGTTGTGGATGGGTCTTCCAGCAGGACAATGACCCAAAACATACAGCCAAGGCAACAAAGGAGTGGCTCAAAAAGAAGCACACTAAGGTCATGGAGTGGCCTAGCCAGTCTCCGGACCTTAATCCTATAGAAAATCTGTGGAGGGAGCTGAAGCTTCGAGTTGCCAAGCGAACCTCGGAACCTTAAGGATTTGGTGAGGATCTGCAAAGAGGAGTGGTCCAAAATTCCTCCTGAGATCTGTGCAAACCTGGTAATCAACTACAAGAAATGTCTGACCTCTGTACTTGCCAACAAGGGTTTCTCCACCAAGTACTAACTAATGTTTTGATAGGGGATCGAATACTTATTTCACTCAATGAATTGCAAAATAATTTATATCTTTTATTTAATGTGATTTTCTGGATTTTCTTTTTGATATTCTGACTCTCACTGTTAAAATAAACCTACTAGAGCTGAAACGATTACTCGAGTAACTCGAATAATAATCGATTACAAAAAATGATCGAAGCAAATTCTCTGCCTCGAGGCTTCGTTTAATTCCTATCACCCGCGTTATGTGGCCTGCTTAGCTCAGGGATAATTTTTCCACACTGGACTGTTATTGCGGACACACACCACTACGTTCAGAATTGAGTGGGCGCGATGGCGGAGAGCCAAGAAGCCGTCCGTAAAAGACAGAGAAGGTCCAAAGTTTGGGATCATTTCATGCTTAAAAAAGAAGATAACAAAGTGCAATTTGTCTACTGCAATGCAGAACTGGCGTACCACAACAGCACTTCAACAATGATTCAACATCTGAACCGAAAGCATCCAGTTGTTAACACCAGCTCACCAAGCATCGCCGACACAAGCTAACGTAAACGTTGATGTTAGCTAATTCAACGTAGCCTACCATCGCTAGTTAGAGTGTATGGTATTTGTAGAGGCTGTAGCCTGATGTCGCTATGACTAGATATTAGTGCTGCACGATTAATCGAATCGCAATCGCGATGTCATGCTGTGCAATTATGTAATCGCATAAAAGACTGCGATTTGCGATTTAATGTAAACAAATGTGCATGTGTGTGCCTGTGAACAGGACTCACTCTCTCTTTTTTATTGAAAATCTGTATCTAACATTTTGAAAAATTCAACATGTAGCCTACATGAAAATAGAGTCATCAGTACAAATATTACAATGAACGGGACTATCTCCCGTGCGGTGTGGAGCACGGTGACGCCACAACCACACTGTGTGCAGCTGCAGGTATAGTCACATGACTACCCGGCTTTCAGCAGAGCAGAGCAGCCGACATGGAAGAGGAACTTGAGGAGGGACAAGCTCAGTTGGTGGCGAAAAAAAATGCAACTTCTATTATATGGCAATACTTTGGATTCAGGTACGACGACACTGAACAGCAAGATGTGCTGTGTAAAACATGCAAAGCTAAAGTCACTACGTCCCGCGGCAATACGACCAATCTATATCAACACTTGAAACACCACAAAGAAAAATACGAAGAATGCATTCAAATGAAAGCCCAACAAAGTAACGTGAAAGATACAACTGAAAAAAGCCTGAAACGACCACAACAACGCACAATTACGGATACATTTGCAAGTGTCACACCATACGAAAATACCTCGAAAAGACACAAGGAAATCACTGACTCCATAACACACTATTTGGCACGAGACATGGTGCCAATTTATACAGTTAATAAGGAGGGATTTCAAAAATGATCCGCACGCTGGACAGGAGATATCAGCTACCCTCGTGGAACTTTTTCTCCCACACCGCCATCCTCGAGCTCTACAACAAATGCCGGATTGAGGTTGAAATGGAAATGGCTACAACAACAGACTTGTGGTCAAGCAGGACCATGGAACCCTATCTAAGCTTGACCGTCCACTTTATTGAGGATGACTTTGAGCTAAAAAGCCGGTGCCTGCAAACATCGTATTTTCCCCAGGACCACACAGGAGAGAACATCGCATCAGGTCTGACGGAGGCTTTTGCAGCGTGGGGGCTGTGTGAGGAATGTCAGGTTACCATAACTACAGACAACGCTAGTAACATCATAAAGGCTGTGGAGCTTAATGACTGGCAAAGATTCCACTGTTTTGGCCATAGACTCCATCTTGCCATTGGTAAGTTAAATATTGTTTTCTACACTCCTTTACTTATGTACTGTTTGCTCTTTCTTTGTTTATTTATTCATTTTAATTATCTGTATCTTGTATCTGTATCTCATGACACCATTCATTTATAATATCGTAATCGCAAATCGCAATATAGTCCACAATAATCACAATCGCATATTTTCATCAAATCGTGCAGCACTACTAGATATCATGTTAAGATGTGGAAACTAATTTGTGTTAAACTGCAAGAGAGTAATAGCCTACACTAAATAACTCCTTTCCACACACACACACACACACACACACACACACACACACACACACACACATACACACACACACACTCAGCTCGTCTCTCTCACTCTCCCTCAGGCACGCGTGCACACACAAGCAAACACATACCCTTACTCCCGGTGTTAGGAATAGTTGGAATAAATACCTGTATGTTTTTTTCAGGAATAAAAGCCAATTGTTTGGTCTATTTAACAGGCCTGTCATTTTTGTTATGCATTATTAGGGCCCGAGCACAAATCTCGTGCGAAGACCTATTGTATCTGCTAGGATTATTAGGGCCCGAGCACGAATCTCGTGCAAGGACCTATTGTATCTGTAAGGATTGTTTATTATTAGGGCCCGAGCACGAATCTCGTGCGAGGACCTATTGTATCTGCTAGGATTATTAGGGCCCGAGCACGAATCTCGTGCGAGGACCTATTGTATCTGTAAGGATTATTATTATTATTTTTATTCCTTGCACGAGATCGCATTTTTGGTGGCTTTAACATACCCCAAAACTCACCAAACTTGGAACATACGTCAAAGGTGATGAAAATTTTGATAATTCAAAATGATTGGGGGTTGGTATGGTCAGGGGGCTCCATAGCGCCACCTAACGTCGATTTGTCCCCGCAAACTTTTCTCGGATCGTCTTGAAATTTACAGGAGTCATGGGTCTCAAGGATTTAGGCTGGAATTATTTTTGTCGGAATTTTTGCCGCAACAGGAAGTTGGCCATCTTGAATGGCGTGCGGCAATTTTCATTTTTCCGACGCATTTTTCGGGACTTTAGGATGTTCGCAGACTCACCAAATTTGGCCCGTAGCTTCTTGCCCATGAGTACGTTAATTTGATACAACAACTGCCCTCATGCACAGCACAACAGCTCAGTAGCGCCCCCTAACGCCCCCCTTATGGGTTTTCCCATTCATTTTTTGTCATGTTTTCGCTTCATACTTTATGTAACTGGGCCTACAGATTTAACGCCACAGACTTCACACTCACTACATATCATTTTCAGACCTTCATGATGACACCTTGTGAAAAGCTTTCGTCTATGATATACCTGTTGGGCGTGGCAGTGCGGTGACCCCTTATGGCTGTTCCCATTCTGTAGGAACCCATTTCTAAGCCTCATACATTAACTAACTCGTCCTACAGATTTAACGGCACAGACTTCACATTCACTACGCCTCATCCTCATGCCTTGATGATGATCTGTTGGGAAAAGCTTTCGCCTATGTTATTCCTGGTGGGCGTGGCAGTGAGGTCAATTTCAATGACCCCCTTATGGCTTTTCCCATTCTGTACGGACCCAAGTTCTATGGCTTGTAGTTTCACTATCTTTTCCTACATATTTAACACTACAGACTTCACATTCACTCAGTAGCATCCTTAGACCTTCAACAACCTGCGTTGCGCCTGGTGGGCGTGGCCATGCCGTCATTTTCCTTCGCCATCACGCAGGAAGTCCTTATAACTTCAACATACAATTGCCCATCTGCATCAAATTGCTCACACATGTAGAGGGGCTCACCCTGAATATGTCTCTGCATCAATACTGTGTCATATCTATAGCGCCACCCAGTGGAAGTCATTGAAGATGTCACTGTTGTGTATTGTGTGACATGTATCCCATTTAGGTAGGAAATTTCGACAGGCAACAGGCAAGCACACATCTGGCCGCGCGGCCTTCGACGGCACCACAGCCCGACGGCGCCACAGCCCGACGTACGTGGGGGGGCGAGGGCCCGTTCATCACTGCTTGCAGTTTTAATTTGGTATTGTTGTTTAATAATGCAAAATTATTTTTTATTAGATTACTCGATTAATTGATGGGATAATCGATAGAATACTCGATTCTAAAAATATTCAATAGCTGCAGCCCTAAAACCTACCATTAAAATTATAGACCGTTCATTTCTTTGTCAGTGGGCGAACTTACAAAATCAGTGACGGATCAAATAATTATTTCCTCCACTGTATTTTCAAGGGAGGTACGGTTTTAGACAATACTGTTTATGTCGTTATAGGGTGAAGTTGCCCTAAATATTGCCTTTCTTCTGTAGCACACGTGCAATACAGCACTGTGCTGCATGTTTTGGACAGAGGCGCTTGATCGAGTCAGGTAAGGGAAGTGAATCATAACGCATGGTTATTGTTCTTGGTAGTTGTAGTTTGCTGTGTGACAGTGAGACAGCACCTGGATGAGGGCTACAGGTGTTATACAAGATGTATATAACGTGGACACAGTGTCTCCCTCCGCCCCTCTCTCTCTTCATGCTGTGTGCATACATCAGATTAATAGCCTACATAAGTACAGATATTTAAAAATATTTGTTCAGGACTAGATTTGTGTGGCAGGCCATTGAAAACGACTTTTTAACTCCCCCACAAAGGATCTGAATTGTAACAAACTACAATGGACTTTATACTTCTATTCGTGCTTCAGTTTTGTGGCCTGTGCTACAAACCTTTAAACCGCTGTAGCTTAAAAAGTTAACATACAGCTCTGCTATTCACCTTACATGTTGAGCAGCTGTATATTTTCAAACGGGAGAAAACCCTGCCTCTGCGTTTTGATCAAAGTCTGTTTTAAAAAATAATGGCTTGTGACATCTCAAATGTGACTTTGACTTTCAACTAAAAATTGAGCCCACTTAATGTAAATACAGAGATGTACACTGATCAGCCACAACATTAAAAGCTCTGACAGGTGATGTGAGCATCATTGATCATCTTGTTACAAAGCAATGTTCTGCTGGGAAACCTTGGGTCCTGGTATTTATGTGGATGCTGTGTGACACACACCACCCATCGAAACTTTGTTGTGGCCCAAATACACCCCTCTCTGCAACGGTACTCCAAGATAGCAGTGACCACCCAGCAGGTCAGTGTGCCCTGATACACCACAAAAACTGCTCAAGAGTGGCTTGAAGAACACAACAAAGAGTCCAAGGGGATGACCTTGCCTCCAAATCCCCCAGATCCCAATCTGATCGAGCATCTGTGGATAATGCCGGAATAAGTCTGATCCATGGAGGCCCCACCTCCCACCATACAGGACCCAAAGGATCCACTACAAATGTCCCGGTGGCACAGGACACCCCAGAGGTCTTGTGACTGTGCCTTGACAGGTCAGAGCTGTTTTGGCTGCACAATATTAAGTAGGTGGTTTTAATATTGTGGCTGATCAGTGTATGTCGTGCATCGCCATTAGCCTGGAATTACCAAGATAAGAAGTTTTGTCCATATCACTCAGTCCTTACTTCATTTAGGAAAATACACTGAGTGTTAGGGGTGTAACAATACACAAAAATCACGGTTCGATACGTACCTCGGTTTTGAGGTCACGGTTCGGTTCATTTTCGGTACAGTACGGGAACAAAATGCAAAACATAAATTTGCTTGTTGTTTATTCGGAACTTTTGTAAACCAACAATTTATTGTAACATTATACAAAATATGAAAATAAAATAAAAAAATAGAATACTGTTGTAAAGTGCTGCCTGGTAATAAGTTAAATAAATAATTTTCACTGTCTCTTTAAGTCCCTCTGCCAGGTGTGCTCTGGTGTGTTGTTCATACGGGCTGAGTTGCTAGGGAGAGGCTGCTTGATTGCCAAAGTCAGCTGCGTTTGCACTAAGGTAATTTTTTTTCCTGTAGCAGTGATATTCACACTTGGGTGGTGCCGTTTCAAGTGCCGCGGCACAACACAGAAATTCAGCCGAATTTAGCACAGAGCAAACAGGAAGTCCGACACGAAACAACAATACATCCGGTTGATTTTCAAAATAAAACACTCCGTGTTGATACAAGCACAAAAACCTTAAAAAAGAGACAAATACGCGCTCTTCCTCTAATCCTTCAGTCGGGAACACTTCGTGTTGTTGTGTTTATAACACGTATAACTGCAGTCGTGTGTGATTATGTAATCATCACGGGAATTGTTTCGGTTTCGTTTCTCCAGCTGTTCGGCGGAACTGCGCCATGCTGGACTCGTCTTTCTCCGTTGCAATATTTAACCAGGAAGCCGAAGTGTTCCCAAGCAGGAGACTTAAGCGACAAGGGAGGGTCTTCAAGCTCTGGTTTCGCGCTAGCGTTAGCCATGATGTAAACGGGCTGCACGTGTAGCTGCAGGCAGAATATAAACACAGCAACCTCTGTTCTGGAAACTCACCCGTGCACAGCCCTGTACCGAACCAAACGTCCTGTACCGAAACAATTCAATACGAATACATGTATTGTTACACCCCTACTGAGTGTACTCATTTAGTATACCTGTACACCTGCTTGCACATTGCACACTGCTTAATGCACATAATCAGTCACTCATGTGGCAGAAACCTAAAGCATAAAAGCACGCAGACATTGTCAAAAAGTTCAGTTTTAAACCAAACAGAGAAGTGAAGTGATCAAAGTGATTCAGACGAGGTGGTTTGAAAATCTCAGAGATGTCCTGAGACTTTCACACACACACAGTCTCAAGAGCTAACAGAGGCTGGTGTAAAAAACAAAAAACCTACAGTGAGAAGCAGCTCTGTTAATGAGAGAGGTCATCGCGTTCAGTGTGCTCCAATCGGCTCCACAAACCTCACTCCAACTGTGCACCTTTAGGCTGATGAAGGAGCCATTGAGTGGATATCATGAAAGATTCTATATAGAATCAAAGTAAATATAGCGGCAAAGAAGAAGACAACACTCACCACTGCAAACTCATCTTTGTCCAGATGACCATCTTTATCTATGTCACTCAGGTCCCAGACCTAACAGCAGGAAAAAACATGATGAGATAGTTCAGCATAATTCAAAGAGTAGCCAACCTGTTCTTCAACAACTCAATGCTCAATATGGAACATGTGAACAAAGGTTCTACTAGCCACCATGACAGTCATGCTATATTCTGATTAATGAGACAACAACACATTTTGGTTTTGCTTGAGTAATAGCTTGAGAAGTAAATACCTTTCCAAGGACATCCAGAGGTAGCTTGGAGTTGATCAGGACTGGTTTGACCTTCTCTCCAGACAGCAGACCATTAACTGGAGCCAAACTCTCAAAGATTCCATCAAATTTACTCTTCTCCTCAGGCTACAAGGGAAACACACATGAGTTATCTAAAAAAAACCTCAGTAAAGATCTGACCTTGTCTTGCGACTTACTTGCTTATTCACAGAATGGTTTATTAAACAGCAATATTAGAGCCTGAACAATGGCAGATTTTTGAGAGTCAAAAACATTGTAAAAACAAACTAATTAGTGCTTCCTACGAGACATATACCAATATGTCTGTGAGGAAAATAATATGTTGTCATGAAACTCTGAAAAAGGGGAGTACATATTATGATACTTGAATAAAGAATGGATATTTATGACTAACGTTATCTGGGAATATCCAGTCAATACGCAATATTTCAATAGTCAAATTTTTTTTTTAAATGCTCTTTGGGACTATCAGCTAGAATTAACTCCTCAGGGTTATACGCCTTCAGGCACCAATTAAGCTGCAGTTGACACCCATTTGAAGTTATCACTGTATTGACATGTATGAGTCCAGTGAATAATTTCAAAGTAGAAACATGCTGTCTTCACTTAGAGACTCACTAGGAGGACAGAGGGCTGAGAGAGAGCTTCATCACATGGTGCAACAATCATCACCTGAAGACCAATATCAACAGAACCAATGAGGTTATTATGGGCTACTGCTGTACGTCTATTTATGTGCAAGTTTGTTGAGATACTGTGTTCACAAGAATGGGAAAGACGGACATCCCAGAAACAAAATGCACATAAAGCATAGAAATAAATAGGACTCTTTCTGGGTCAATGGGAAACACTTTTATAATGCGTGTGTGTGTGTGTGTGTGTGTGTGTGTGTGTGTGTGTGTGTGTGTGTGTGTGTGTGTGTGTGTGTGTGTGTGTGATTAAACACACCCTGACAGCCCAGTGTAATTCGCTTGGGGCAGAAGCTGTGCTGCTTAGAGACGGACTGCTGGTGTCCTTCTGAAATGAAACAAACAAAGATGGCTGTCAAAGCATTGAACAGTCACATCTTCTGTCTTACTGAGCTTTGATACAAGATGTGATCACACAGTAACAATTAGATGAACATGAAAATGAGTGTAATAATGATACCCAAAAAGACTGGAAGTCCATTATTATACACAGAATACGTGGATTAAATGATGATGTCATACTCACAAACTTGGGAGGAGGGACTGTGAGGCTGAGGCTGGACAGACTGACTTCCTGACCACTCTGTGCACAGGCCACCAGCCGCAGCGCTACATAAAAGCCCTGAGAGAGAAAACACTCAGTGTTACCATCAAGTCTCTCGCCACTGTTTACACCTGGAAATGTCATGTTTGGGCTCTATTACCTGCCAAGGTAAGCAGCAGATGTTCATGAACTCACTGTTATCAACTCAATACACCATTCAATTAGTACCTGCGATATTCAAATATTTCCTTCCCAAAAAGTCTAAATTTAGTGAGTTGTTGAGTTAGGAGAAACTTTATAAACTTTGTGACATGCTGTCTCTGACAAATTCTTCATTATTTGGGCCCTTTAAATTCAGCAAATGTTCTACATGAAGCTCTTTCTGCTTTTGTATAACAAACATTGTGCCTGTGTGTCCCAGTGATATAGAGAGAGGAAGTGAGATCTGATCACAAGTGGCCACACAGACACATGTTGATGTGAACTGACGGATTGAGAGCTGGACACTGATCAGATGATGTAAAACACATGTAACTGCCAGATTAAACATGCTCTAACACTGAGGTAGCCCCCCAAAGACAAACAACCCTTGTCATACAGTATTATTATTAAGAAATGAGAAAAATAATAAAATTGAACCAAATAAAAATAGTCCCTATCTATGCCTGCAGAAGTTTATGATTGCTGCTTTCCACTTGTTTTTACCTGAGCTGAACAAGCTGGCATCAGCCAATTTTGAGGCATTATTACAACTGGGGTCAGGTTGAGGATTTACAGGTGATGGTGGGCAGCATGCAATGTGACAGGTGGGTTCAGTAATAAACTACTGAAAACAAATAACTACTCAAAAAAAACATGTATATGTCAACATGACTTTGAAAAAAATCAATAACTAGTAACATATTACAATATTTATTAAATTTGCTTAATACATTAAAGAACCAAAAAACAGACTTTAACTCTACTTTTTGATGAACATGTCAAAAATAAAATACATTTCATATTTTCAAAATATGTTCAAGAGAGAAAACTCTTTAGCTCCAGAGTTCTCCGTACTGTATGGGTATGCTTCAGGGTTTGTTTGTTTCTTTCTTTCTTTCAGCCCTGATCACATCCACAAGTCAAGGGGATTGAACCGGCGACCTTCCAGGTACAAGCTCACTTCTCTAAATTTTAGGCCACCACTGGTCCATTCCTCATTGAATAAAAAGATGGAATTGAGATTTTATCTGCCTGGGCTGTTTCAGTCTAACGTATGAGAAACACTGGCAAGGTGTCATTTTCCCTTTTCTTTCTAAAAGGCATTCAGCACATCATCAAAGCACTGGATGAGAAATGATCTGTTCCCTACCTGTTTGTCCAGGTACCCTTTGCCATCGGGATCGGCCAAATCCCAGATCTGAAACAAGACAAACAAACACACAGCATTACAAACACAGTGACATGAAAAGTCCCAAATGATCTTGTGTCCAGGGTGGGAAATTAACTTTATAAAATGTGAACTCTACCAGTGTGTCTGTAGTCACAGCATTTGGCTGATGGCGGGTGCTAATTTAGCACCGTGCTTATGTCCCTTTGTAAATTGCTCATTTTTCTCTCATACATAATAAATGTCAAACATCGTATTTATTCTATTTCTATATCAAAATGCCTGCCTTTTCTATTCCTGTAAGATATAAGAATATTTTTTAGACTCCACTTGAACTCAGAATTCTTGAATTCAATCAAATGTGATTTGGGGTGACAAGCTTACTCCAACCATCATATGAAGCCACAATTAATCGGTAGCTAGTGAGTAGCTAGCAGAGTAACATCTTAGTAGGCGGTGTGATATTGGATATCTACCAGTAACCCAACCGACCAACCGACCGACCGACTGACTGACAGCCACTGACAGACATTGGTTAGGCACTCTCTTTAATCCATCTTTTCTCTGTTTAAAATAACTTCATCATATCAGACTCCGACTTCCCAAGATTGTATCAATCTGTCTTTGAACTGACAGTCAGAACTCAGGACTCTGAGGACTCCACTGGATTAATGATCCTGTAATATTTGAACTGACAAGCACGGTTACATTTTCTCAACAAAGCAGATGAATCTTAAATGAAAGCATCAGGAAGAAATAACGCACAGGCTACTGATGCAGTACAGGTTTGTGTGTTACTCGTAATTGACAGCAGCATGAGCACTGGATTAATGTGATGCAGAGCACAGCCACAGTCAAGTTAAAACCATTTTTAAAAAATGAGTCTGTGGATATGAACTCAGGACACAGTTAGCTTCAGTTCTAACTTGTGCTCCTACTTACTAGACAAGTCCAGTTGGCTTAGCCTGAAACATACACTTGATATAGAAATAAAAGCATGGTCCAGCTTTGGATTACACAAGTAATTACATCCAAAGAACCCGGCTTCATCTCACACACATAGACAACTTTAACTATCTACTCTTAAATTGCAAAAACAACATTACTCATTGTACATGGTCAGAAAAAAATCTCATCAAAATTCTGTTAAATTCAATTCAAAGAACTTCTACATCTCAAGCGAAGCAATCAGAAAGTATATGCAGACAAACACACATACACACACATCACTAAGACACCAGTTAGAAGAACTGCCTCTAAACCAAAAGCATCACTGCACATGAAAACATATTCAATCATATTAAAATGAAGAAGAAGTGATATAACCACTTTGAAGTTTATATGCAAATAAAACAAACACTTTAACATCAAGTTTCAAGGAAATAAACTAATCCTTCTTGGGAAAATATACAGTCACAATCTCTTATAAAGTGTAGGCCAAAGGCCAAAAACTAACAAATTAAAAGTTAGGGAGTTACTGGCCTCCACATCTGCATGTGCCACTGTTACCATGGCAGCATAATTGCCCTTAGGTGATGTCACTGAATCAGTGTTGGGGCTGAAGACTACAAGTCTGTAAATGAGGAGACTTTCACCAGCCCTCTGTAGCCCAGTCCTCACCTCTGCCTGCTGCTAGCGGCTCAACATGTCTGAAATAAAGAGCACTTCCACTAACACAGGGCTGGGCTGTATCGCCATTTTTTAACATATATCAATACATTTCCAAACAGGATAATTGATGACACATGATGTTTCCATCCATGTAGCTTGATGTTGCATTTCATAACCCATTCCTTCTGTAAAGCCATGCTGTCTTCTCTCACACTCCATGCAAATCCAGCCCCACTCACAGCACTGCTACTCTATTTTAAAGGTCCCATATTATACTGTTTTTCATCAATTTCACACAGCTGTCAGAGGTCCAACAACACTGTATTCGAAATGTATTGCCCCAAACCCATCCGTGGTCCTGAATTTCAGCTGTCTAAAAGTCACTCAAGTGAGCTCTACTGAGAGCAGGCTGTTTCTGTGCCTGCACCTTTAATGCTAATGAGCTCCGTCCTGCTACACGCCCCTCTCAGGGAGAGGATGCCGCTTACGCTAGCGGTAGCATGCGCTAATGTTTACGATGTATCGCTATGGCTCGCCGAGATGCTGTCGTTCAACCATACCAGTTTGACCCAGAATCGGACCCAGGAGAGGCTCAGAAAAATATGGACTCTGCGGCTGCAGCAGGACTCCCCAACACAACCACCCGGCTCCCATCCCCCACTGACCTGCAACAGGTAACATCTAAAAACAGCTAGCGAAAGCTGTGTTTGTCTCCAACACAGTCTCCAAACTCTTGGACACTGTTCGCATAGTCTCTGTCTCCAGTCTGCACGTTTCCAGACTTTTTACTGTGACAACCAAGCTCCACCATAATATTATTAACATTAAACTCGCTTCAAACGCCACTGCATAGCGGACCGAAGCGGAGCTAACTAGTTAGCCAATTTCAAGCTGACTTCACCATACTCGTAGGCAACTGTAAATACTATCAAAATCGGGCGACACTAACCTGTGGCTCGGGTGCAGTTGCTGGGTTCCGTCAGTGTCGAGGCAAAGTCAGCTTTGTACTGACCCTCATTACTGAAGCAGTCCGATGTGAAGTGGTTAGCACACACAAACAAACTTACAGGAACCGTAGCCTGCACGTTGTCGTAGGGCTGGACGATTAATCGAATTTTGATCATGATTTCTATTTTGACTTCTCACTATCATGAAAACACTGTAATCAAAGAAAAACGATTAATGTGCCGCCGCACGGCGTGTATGCAAATTACTGCGCTGTAAAAGCACAGTGAACGCACCTGTGTCGCCTGCAGCTGCAGCAGTGAGTTTGTGGATCAATTGTGGAGCGAGCGATTGACAACATGGCAGAAAAGCAGCCTGAGCCTTTAGTTGAAAAGAAAGGTAGGACAAGTTCGGTCATTTGGAGACATTTTGGCTTCAAATCGTCGGACGTGGAGCAGAAAGAGATTGTTTGCAAAGTTTGTCACGCCGTCGTGTCCGCACCCCAGGGCAACATGACAAATTTATTTAACCTTTTAAAGTTCAGCCATAAAGTGGTATATGGCAAAGTATTGACGGAGCAAAAGACCCAAAAAAGTGTAAGAGCGTCAACTTCAGGCTGTGACGTTCATGCTAGCTAAGGACATGTGCCCCATCAGTACGGTTAGCAACCCAGGGTTCAAGACACTGGTCAAGACTTTGGACAAGCGGTATGTGTTGCCATCCCGCAAACACTTTGTATGATAAATGTCGCGCTGAAGTTGAAAAAGATGTCTCCACTGCCGAGTATTTTGTTATAAGTATTAAGTTATATTTAAAGTTGAGTTTTGGTGGCTCAATAAACACTTTTTTTTTTTTAAATGAATGAATAATCGTGTTTATTAATCATGATTTCAATATCAATCAAAATAATCATGATTATTATTTTTTCCATAATTGTCCAGCCCTACGTTGTCATTAAAAATGAAACGCAACCACTGTCTCTTCTGTAGCTGGGACAGAATATAGGCACTTATGTTGATTTTTACAACCAACAACAGAGCAATTTGCGTGTCTAGCTCTGAGCGACGACATTGCGAAACACTGGTATCTTACCATTGGACACACCGACCTTCACCTCAGGGATGAACACCCCCCTCTCGGATATCTCCGGGGAGAAGGGGGAGTGCTTTCACGCAGAGGAGGCCGGACTATGAAAATCACTCCTTTCGTTACGCAACGAAACACAACATAGCTGCTCTACGTGGTAGATGCAGCCATTAGTGTGATGTTGAGACAGCACGTAGCAGCAACACAACAGTCATTAAATGTCTGTGGAGTTGCTGCATCTACGTATTGAATTGATTTCTTACATGAGCCATAGGTAACAAGACTGCAGAGTTGGTGATTATTCTCTGTGGGTTTGTGAAAGCGACACCTTTCAGTTAACACAAAGTCACTTTATACTGTTCTTATAAAAAAAACTGATACAGCTTTAAAATCCTGCTTGCTGGTCCTATGCACGTGAGGTCTGCACAGGTTACTCTGTAGAGCAGTGTTAACAATGCTGACAGCAGACAGCACACAATGTACAGACTGACAAATAAGACAAGTCAGATCCACAAGCATCAGCCACTACACTCTACCAACCTTTCCCAGTGTGATGTCAGGGAGTCCAGACTTTTTTAAAAACAAAGCAGCTTCTGTTGGTCCGACTCTCCCTGTATTCCCAGGATCCACCTGCGAGCAAACACACACATATTTACGTATTAACATCCGTCATAATAAACTCTCACACGTCTTTGCGAAGTATATAAGTAATATCATCTCATCATCTTACCTGTCTGTACAAGTTCTCATATACAGGGTTCCCACTTGACAACTGCAGAGGAAAGAGAACATTATTGCACTAGTGATGACACCCATGCACTCCTCTCTGAAGTGAGCTTCAATCAGCTACAAGCACTGACAACATGGAAGCTGTCCAGTCTGATTTTCACCTCTGACTTAACATAACTTGCCTCCACGAATTCAACCAGCTGAAATGAGCTCTGTGTGAACAGTACTGACTGAGTCATCCAGCTCAGACTACAATAGTGATTATAAGGTTTTGATGAGAGAGCACCCGAGCCCTGCTCTTCTCAATCAATAACAAAGGTATCATAAAGCAGCTGCATTGCCACATTATATGACTGTTGCGCAGGCGCAGCTACCGTGGCTGTACATCAGCCTTCACACTAACTTGGCACCAGTGAACATGAAGGCTAGCTCGTTAGCCAGCTCACATCAGCATCATTAATCAAAGCTTAGCCCTGGTTAGCTGAGGTTAGACTACTGGGTAGCCTGCCTTCTGCCGAGCATGTTAGCCCCATCCTCACACTAATGCTACTTGGCATTCCAGGCTAGGCTAGCTCAGATTTGCTAGCTTAAGGACTGACCATTATCACAGTTTCTGATGCTGTGATACATACAAGTGCCAGGCCAGCTTGTCCCTCCCTCACAATGTGTACAGAAACCAACGTGTTATCTCAAATGTGTAATTGAGTCAACAGCATGTTATATCGTAGGTAAATAGCTACACGGCTAGCTAAAGCCAGCTGAGGCTAACAAGCCCGCTACCTAACGGTACTGCAATAGGCCTTATTCGACTAGCCCACTGCCTTATTTCTAGCTGCTTTCAAAGCGAGCTAAGAAACAGTTTCAAGTCAAATTAAAATACATTGTGATGACTGAGACGAACTGTTTGTCAGTAACTATCATTGGCTTAAGCTGAAGTAGAGAAGTAAATAGCTGCATCTTTACCTGGGTCAGAGATGTGAGAGCTGCCATCTTCCCTGTTGCTGCGGGAACGCACCCACCCTCACTCACCCGGCCGGCTGGCCGCCAACACTCCCCTTAGCGGACAAACCGGTGCCTCACACCCGCCAACACAAACTCCAGTTAAGTTGTGCTCATTGTTTTGTTGACTATATTATCTGCAAAGTAATGAATTTCTTCAAACAAGATTTTGCACCATTGTTTTAAAGTTTGGGCCAGTTCTTTATTATGTAAAGTACATGCTTGTCTTCTGTGGCTGGTATGAGGTAGAGTAAAGCCTGGCTGTATCCATGAAGAGGAGCAGAGTAAAGCCTGGCTGTATCCATGAAGAGGAGCAGAGTAAAGCCTTGCTGCCTTCCGTGACGAGGAGCAGAGTAAAGCCTGGCTGTATCCATGAAGCGGAGCAGAGTAAAGCCTGGCTGCCTTCCATGAAGAGGAGCAGCAAGAATCACGATAAAGAATAAATAAAGATAAAATATAAAGATAAAGAAAACCTTCATTTTTACAATCAACTTTAAAATGGCTCATCATGTACTTTGCACCCACATGACTTGACTGTTATGAAGCTGTGTGATGCTCAGAGGCTTGCTGCTTACACACTGCTGCACTCCTTCACTGCCTGTCTGTATCATAGGTCTGAACTCAGCTGATAGTGTACCTGTCAGTGAAATGTGAGGGTTACACCTCTGCATTCATGATGAAACAGTCCGTTCCACTTTGTAAAAGCCATTTATTTTGGACAATGTTGAAACAGGTTTTTCACAACTATTCAGCAAACTCTCAACTGGTGTCTTTGAGGTGGTAAGTATTTTTATAAACCCATAAGAAAACAAAAAAATTACAAATTGGGTAAAACAACAGACCGAGTGAGATCAGAGCACCACCACACTGGTGCTTCCATCATTCCTAACCCACTGCATGCTATAAATAACTCTGGAACAATTTCATGCAACCAACAACCCCTCACAGCCCAACAGCAGCATTTGTCATAGTAAAGTGCTTTTTCCCCAAAAGTTTGTATATCCCATATATAATATAATACAAAACACTGCCAGTCATTTCCAGTTCAAACACACCAAAGAAAACAGGAACAGCAAAGCACATGCCGAAAGCTCAAAAAAGTGTGTGTATGTATATATGCATATATTCATATATCTGTATGTTTATGTATGTGTGTGTGTGTGTGTATATATATATATATATATATATATATATATATATATATATATACACATATATATATATATATATATATATATATATATATATATATATATATATATATACATATATATATATATATACATATATATATATATATATATATATATACATATATATATATATATATATATATATATATAAATATAAAAAGTTTTCAATCAATAGCTGATCAATAATTAAAACTCATGATAACCGATCTGAGAACAATCGTTTGTGAAAGATGTGATACACTATATTTTACTATAACACCATTTGTAAAAGGAAAAATGTTCAAGTCTTAACAACCAATAAGGCATGAAGGAGCTTTTAGATGCATAGAATATGTGACATGAGACAAATTGAACAGAAACAGATTGTCTGAAAGTAGGAAGTGGACTATGTTGGATCAGTGAGGACCCACAACTTTTCTTTAAAATACAAAGTCAAATATTGAGTTCACACAGCATGCCATGTTGCACCTCATCATCAACCTTCATATTCATCCATCTGCTGAAAAAGAAAACAGTCTGTCTACAGTGAAAGACCACAGTGACCATTTAAGCCTGGAGCTGAATCTGGGTGTCCCCTCTTCTCCCACAAAATACAATATCACAACACGCATAATCTTGATAACAAGCAATGATAATATACTGTGAATGCACAACTAATTCACTGTATGACCCAAATGAAGTGCAACACATTGTGACTTCTGGTAGCGGAGTTATCCACCCACTTAAAGCAGATATGTTTTACTAATATGTCTACAGGTTTCGGAAGCCCATTTCTGCAAAGAAAAACAAAGGAGGAAAAAAAGGGATTCATAAAAATGTAAATACTGATGGCAAGTCAAAACAATATCATTAACTCAAAACGGTTAAATAACAAGTACAAATACATCAGATAATGAGATACTGAAATAACATTTTGCGATAATGAGCAAAGTTAAAATTTTGAAAATCTTGACATTCACTTACTGTCTCACAAGTCAAATTTAGTGTAGTCCCCACATTTTAACTTTGAGTAGATTACATCTTTGGCATTCCTAACATTATCTCATTTTCCTTTTTCTGGCAGACTAAGTTTCAAATACTTCTGCAGCTATTTCAGTCACCTTGCACATTTCATTTTCCATGGACAGAACCATCAATGAAAGGTCTAAACAGCACCGGAGGAATCCATTTGAGCTATCTGAACTCATGGGGTCAGAGATATTCAGAGTGTTTGAGATGTTTTTCACATGTTAAAAGAAGCAGAATAATGAAATGATCAGACCTGAACTTTAATATAAAGCAATGCTAGCTCTAAAACAGTGAAGTCAACAGTTTGCATCACATTTCCGTGTAAATCCAACATATTGAAAATGTGTTTTTGTTCTGTATATATTCACTACAGATACACTCTGATGTGAATCTATACTGTACACGAACAGAAGTTGAACATATGTTGGACATGTCGGTATATTTTCTGCCATGACTTCTCTCGGCACATCACTCGGCACAAGCGGCAGCAGTAATGATGTAGCAGCAGTGAGGCACGGCTCAGTGTCAGCTCCTATGATGATCATCACAGCAGAATGTAAAGTAGGCAGCACAGCTAACTGCGAACAGCATGTCTTCATCATCATCACCATTGTCCAACCACAGTCACATGGCATGAAAACAAATGTCCACTTCCTCTTCTGTCCTTGTTCATCCCTGGTGGACCATGGAGAGCGCTGTCATCCACTCTGCGGCCCTGCTGAACGGTGATGTCTCAGCTCATGTTTGGCTACTCATCATCCCACGTTTGCTGTAGCAAGAAGTTAGCAGCCAGATTCTCGTTCTTCTCACAGGCGAAGTAAGCCTGGATGACTAAGCCTTCAGGGAAGCCCAGCGCTTTTAACTGGAACACAACACACAAGTTTACGTTATACACACACCAGGACAGCTGTGTGTGAGACAGGTAATGGGATAAAGGGAGGGATAAAGAAATACAGCACATTTTTAAAGGTTAACCCAATCCAAAGGCGCTAGCTTGAGTGCTACATCATCGTCTGTACATAGACTCCATACTTTAGGGTTATGAAATACAGATATACAAATACTCAACTTCACGAACAAACTGAGTTACGAAGAATGTTACTGCTTCTAGCCCTGTAAATCTGTCCTTTCATGTTTGAGGGTTTGCATTATTATGAGATCAGGGATGATGAAGTTAGTCACAGTAGGGGGTGCTGAGGGGTCATAGTTAATAGTGTGCCATATTAGTGTGGTTATTATAACCAATTACAATGATTTGAGAATATTGTACACTTTAGCAGACATAAACTCCAAAACCAACACACTTAAGGTTCAAAGCAGCCACAGCAGCCGGGTTCAGACAGGACGCCGAAGCACCGCGATTAGCTGCGAAGCGCCGAGGAGCGGAGCCATTTTTGTTTCGGCGCCCATGGTAACCAATTGTGTCGTTCACATAGGAAGCGCCACAGCGCTCTGCTCGTTTCGGCGTCTGGTCTATTTTTTTGGTGTGCCGCGGCCGAATGTGTCAAGTCGGGCAGGAAGTCAAACAAAGCAACGAGAGAATCCGGTCAATTTTCAAAATAAAACAAATTTCAAAATAAAACTATTTTCGATAATTAAACACCCCGATTGACAGAAAACTACTCATTACTATGAAGTGGACATACATTTACAGTTGTCAGGAAAACATGGCGTTGTAATTTTATGTGGTTATTTACTTTTGCTATGGTGAAAAAACAGCTCCAAGTGCAGATTCTCTCGCTGTTGCTTTGTTTGACTTCCTGCCCAGCTTGACACATTCGGATGCGGCACGCGAAAAAAATAGACCAGACGCCGAAACGATCGCTGCACGGCGCGCGCTGGCAACGGAGCAGAGCGCCACGACGCTACCTATGTGAAGGACACCATTGGTTAACGTGGGTGCCGAATCGAAAATGGCTCCGCTCCTCGGCACTTCGCAGCTAATCGCGGCGCTTCGGCGTCCTGTCTGAACCTGGCGTTACCTGCCAACATTTAGCAGCTGTTTGAACACACTGTTTACATTGATTTCACCATTTACACTCAATTTATGAAAGAAGAAACATTTTATTGACACTAAACATGTCAAATTTTACAAATACACTAAACAGCAACCAATATAGGCTACTTCTTTGTCCCAAGGGAGAAAGTCCCCAGACTCCCTTAAAAATATGTCTCAATTTAGTGAGTTGTTGAGTTAGGAGACACTTTATAAACTTTGTGAAACGCTGTCTCTGACTAATTCTTACTTGGCCTTCTTGTAAATTCAGCAAATGTTCTACATGAACTTTCTGTCTTTGTGTAGAAACATCGTGTCTGTCTGTCCCAGTGATGGACGGGTTTATTTCATATAGAGCAGGAAGTGACATCTGATGACAGGTGGTCACTCAGACACAGGTTGATGTCAGCTGTGAACTGACGGACTGAGAGCTGAACACTGTGATCAGATCACCAGACACGTTAATGACAGATATGAGTGAGGATACATTTGATAGAGGAGAAGAGCGTATCTGCTCGTTTGTCAATGTTAACGGAGATCCAGTCAGCAGTATAGTTCACACACATCACTGATAAGGCAGAGAACTCTAGAGTAACATTAGTCTTCATGATTAAAAACTGTTTTATATCATGTGGAAATGACATGTGGATCATGTTTATCATATTGTCACGCTGCTCTCTTGTTTGTCCACGAGTACTCCCTCTCTCCCCCCAGCTGCGAGTCTGCGTCACACTTTTTATTTTTCCAATTGATGTTTTTTTTAATGCCTCAGTGCTGAGTACAGCCCATCGTGCATCCATGTATAAGATTGTCTCATTATGGATAAATAAGAAGACTTAAGGCATGATTTGGATGGGCAGAGAGCAACATCTTTGTGCTCAGATGGTTTGGTGAAAAGAACAATAAATCTTCTACTATAGGTTTCTATACTGATTATTAATTATTAAGTTAACAGCATGCAAGTCAATTTTTACCATCTTTTGATCATAGTGCAAGTTGTGCAATTACCCAGACATCAAGACACTGAATGAGACTTAATACAGACAGTGGCAACTGACCCTCTCAATAGCCTCCTTCTCCTGTGGGGTGACCTGGATGTAGTTGGTGTGTGGGGACCCCTGGGCCTCGGCCCCTTGCCCTCCAGTGTCTCCACCTCGTGGCTCATTCAGCATCTGCACAAAGCGCTCCTGGTGCTGCGTGATTTGCTTTAAGTAATACAAACAACAATATGAATACTTCCATACATGTAACATACTGGTTCCCATTCCCCAGCAAAATGACAAGTAGCAAGTGATTACGATTACAATTCAACTATCCATTCAGACAGTATACAGTAGACATGGTGAACATGACTGTGTCACGTGTATTTGGTCAGACTTGTAGCACTACTACATCATTCACAGTCTCAAATATGTTTGAAATGTATATTTAGTGGTTATGTATTTGTATTAAATCGCCATATTATGTAGAATATCACGCTCTTGTGTAGTGCTGATGCTTTCATAACAGCATTTTTCAGTGGATTCAAATGTCTTCCACTGCTACAGGGTGGGATTAAGGGGGATGAGATACTCTTCTTGTACATTTGTATCACATTGTGTTGAGTAGTTTTGTGTGGTGGCACGTGGGTTGTATATGCTATATTGATTTCTCATTCATGATTGTGCTGCAGTTAATAGGAAAATAAGCAAAAGTGATCCAAAAAGCGCTTTCAATTTCAAAGTGTTGAGACAGTCTCTTTAAAAATATTTCTTTATCCAGGGATCAGACTTTGTTCCCTTTCGGCACTGTTAACAGTCTTTTGAATAATCTTCCTAACAGAAGAACAGAAACCCATGGCAGTGTGATGAGCACGCTGGTGTGGTACCTGCAGCAGCTGTGGGTTGTCTCTGCCCAGCTGCTGCAGCAGAGCTGGGAGGAGGGATGGGTTCTGCTGGATGATCTGTCTCATCTGCTGGAACTGAGGCTGGTTCCTCAGGAACTCCAGAGGGTTCCCTGTAGAGACAGAGCCTCCACCCGCAGAGGGAGGCTGGCTGCCAGACACTGGCCCTGCTGGGGAGGGGACAGGATAGGCTGCTTACTATTGCTGTTGTTCAGTGTGTTCGAGTACATTTTTAGGGAGATGGTTTATAGACAGAATGGGAGGTCTCTTTGCAGATAGTTCAGTGAATTTAACCTCACCTGAAAAATCTGTTAAAACCACATAAAAATCCACTATTGCCCTATCTGTCCTGTTCACCTACAACGGGGAAGTGTCCAACACATTCAGTTTTTGTCATGCAGCATGTCACCCCGGTGTGACAGGGATTTTCATTCCCATGACAACAGGGCTACCTGCTTGAAGGTGTGTCTTAAGTGATGACACACTTGTCTAGTGTCGTGATCAACGGAGTGGCTGTAAAAACTCTTCCTCCCTGCAGTATTATTGAAGAATAGCTGCTAACAAAGCTCTGCTAAATTGGTTCTAAACAGGTTTCATTTCCTATAGATACTTCAAAATAAAAGTCACCCTTTATTTAGTAATTTAAAAGCTTTTATTATGAAGCAGCATTACAGGATATGTTAGGTTTTCACCAGCAGTAACTTAACACGTGACTTAACACGGTGGAGCAAAACACAGAAGATAGCTGAGAGTACGAACAGGGACGCAGGAGAGAAACTGAACTTCAAACCACAGAGTTTCAGTGAGAAAATGACAGAGCTGAACACACAGACACTTTTAAGAGCGTCTTTCTCTCTGGTCTCCTGCACAGACATGAGCAATTGCAACACACTCTTGTCTGAGGGGGAGACGGGGGTCCGACACATGGTGGCCGCGGTCGCTAGACGTCACTGCAGCTCCCATGGAGGCGGGGCAGGAATATCCAGCGAGGGTAGATCTCCAGCGTGGTTTGGCACAAGTTGCTTAAACTAGCAATGGTAACGCAAATCAGCGCGGCACGGTTTGACTCAGCGCGGCCAAAAGTGACGATGGAAAAGCCCCATTAGTTCCTGTGGTGGAAACAGTTCCTAAAAATGATTCCAGTGGTGGAAATGAACAATAAAACCTGAAAATAAGCCTAAGTCCAGTGAGTGAAAACTGCAAATAATAGCACAAATATATGTAATAAAAGTGTGCTCTTACTGTTTGAGGCTGTGGGGGGCTGCCGTGGTTGCTGTGCAGTCTGGGTGGGGGGGTTGGATGGAGCGCTGTGTCTACCAGTCTCCTGAGGTGGAAGATCACTGGCCTCTGCAGGAATACCCTGCAGTACAGAAACAGTTAGTGCACCATGTAGAATACAGTGGCAGGCAGGGCTGACATATGGCACAGAGGCTTGTTAGATCCTCACCATGAGTAGATACTCCACTGCTCGGTCTGGGTTGTTATAACTGGCTCTGAGTGCAGCAACGACCTGCTCCCGCTCATAACCCATTGACATAATCTCTGACACCAGGTTCTCATAGGCTGGACCTGTCACTGTGGAGACAACAAGAGAGGGAGAACATGAGGAGGTTGTTTATGCATGTTTATAGCATCGTCACTACAAGTCTTAGACATGTCACAGAGGCCCTGTTCAGACTAGATATAAATATCCGTCCTGAGTGATCCGATCACGTTGACAGCTCGAAGCCCGTCAGTTCACACCTGACATTCTAATGCATCTCCACAAGCATTTCCAGTGACCATCTGTGATCAGATGTCACTTCCTGCTCTATGTGTGTAAAAAACCCGTCCACCACAGGGACAGACAGACACGATGTTTCTATACAAAGATAGAAAGAAGTTCATGTAGAACATTTGCTGAATTTACAAGAAGGCCCAAATAAGTAAGAAGTAGTCAGAGACAGCGTTTCACAAAGTTTATAAAGTTTTTCCTAACTCAACAACTCACTAAATTGAGACATTTGTTAAGGGAGTCTGGGGACTTTCTCCCCGGGGACAAGAAGTAGCCTATATTGGTTACTGTTTAGTGTATTTGTAAAATTTGACATGTTAAGCATCAATAAAATGTTTCTTCTTTCGTAAATTGAGTGTTAACGGTGAAATCAGTGTAAACAGTAGTGCCATGCACACTGCCCTTTCAGTGCAGGAGTCATGCATCGATACTCTGCCCCGCCGTTTGTGTGAAAGTTACAGATGTGGAGAGCGGGGACAATTTCACTCCGGCTCTGACCAGGGGTAGATCAGGGGTGTGATGGTCTGATGGTATTCACAGTCTGACAGCTAAACAGATCCTTCACTCATCAAATAAAAGAGAAATGTCCACTTCAACCCACACTTTCTACTTTATCGACGGTGATATGTTGTGGTTTCTTTCTTGTGACAAATGTATTTATTGTAAGTCGCTTTGGACAAAAGCGTCTGCTAAATGCCCTAAATGTAAATGTAAATGTAAATGTACGGCTCCCGCTGTTGAGTGGCGGTGATTATGTGACTAATTCAAAGCAACAAACTTTAACTCACCATGTCTCTGGTAACTTGTATTGAAAAAAATCACCACGACGGTGAGCCCTCCTGACTGAGACTTCAGTGAACTTTCCCCCAGAAAATAGTACCCTCCCCATGAGTGAGAGAGTCAGACAGCGTCCTGTTTACTGATGGTGATTATGTAATAATGTAATTTAGAGAGAAAAAACAATAACAATAACAGCATACATATATTTATAAACAGTCATTGGATACATGTTTAGATTAACAGGTGGAAACGCGTTGAAAAAACCCACACGTGTCAACGTCATGATGTGTACCATCACGCCTCTTTTGGATCTGCAGCGCTGGCGTGCAGTATGAATTGACACACTGGAGCAGCTTTACACCGCGGCTGCATGGCTCAGTGTGAACAAACAAAGGCGGGGTAAAGGCGAGCCTTCAATGCGGCGATGACGCGGAGTCTCTGTGTGAAAAGGGCTAGTGTGTTCAAACAGCTGCTAAATGTTGGTAGGTAAGACTTTAGCACTTTAGACACAGAAGAAGACAGGCTGGAGCAGCCATGCTGCCACAAACTGACACTTTTTACAAGGAAACTAACAACTTCATGTTTTCATTTAATGCTGAATTTACAAGAAGGCACCGATGATTTAGAATCTGTTGTAGCCGTTTGATAATTAGGGCCCGAGCACGAATCTCGTGCGAGGACCTATTTTATCTGTAAGGATTATTTATTAGGGCCCGAGCAGGGAACCTGCAAGGACCCTATTGTTTTTGTGGTGAGCATTTTTTGTCCCAAATGATTGCATTTTTCACTGCCTGAACATACCCCAAAACTCACCAAACTTGGAATATATGTCACATCTGCCGGAAAATTTTATAATCTGTTGTCATTGTGAATTTCCATCACTAGGTGGCGCTGTAATCAAGGAAAGTGCCTTTTGCCTTATAACTCCCACATACTTTGTCGCACATTCAAAAACCTTATATCCATGCCTTCAGTGAATTCTGCTGAATCTCGTGATATAGGCCACGCCCATATCCTCCTACCGTTTTTTTTCGCTAGCTCGCAAAATGACGCAAACCTACTTTTTCCAACTCCTCCCAGGCAATCTCACCAATTTCCACGAAACTTTGCACACAGCATCTGTGGACCCTCCTGACAAAAAGTTATTAAAAGAATTTTGATATTCCAAAGAATACTCAACCTATTAAATGACAACTTCCTGCACATTTCCTTCAAAACAGGAAGTCTTGCATATCTCCGCAATGGTTCATCCGAATGACATGAAACTCAGGATAGTACTTCCGCATGAGCCCCTAAGGCTCTGTGGACAATCTTGCCTGATGACCACTAGGTGGCGCTCTTTAACTTGAAGTATTTTATATCTCCACATCGGTTGGTCGGATTAACACAAAACTTGGTACACTCATTGCCAATGCCCTCCTCAGGACACCTCTTGAAGCTTTTACCGATTCGCCACTAGGTGGCGCTCTGGTGCCAGTTTCATTAGGGCCCCAGCAGATAACCTGCGATGTCCCTATTGTTGAAAAAACCATATATCCACACGTTCCCTGAATTCTGTTGAATCTACTGATATAGTCCACGCAAATTTGCGGCCTAGGTTTTTTTTCCACAAATTCGCAAAATTTCCAAAACCTACTTTTTCAAACTCCTCCCAGGCAATTTCAACCGATTTGCACCAAACTTTGCAAACAGCATCTGTGGACCCTTCTCACAAAAAGTTATTAAAAGAATTTTGATATTCCAAACAATACTCAAGTTATTAAATAACAACTCCCTGCACATTTCGTTACAAACAGGAAGTCTTGCATATCTCCACATTGCTTTGACCGAATGACATGAAACTCAGGATACTACTTCCCCATGAGCCCCTCAGGCCCTGTGCAAAATCTTTGCGGATGACCACTAGGTGGCGCTCTTTAAATTGAAGCATTTTGTATCTCACATCGGTTGCTCAGATTAACACAAAACTTGGTACATTCATTGCCAGTGCCCTTCTGAGGATAGCTGACGAATATGTTACCGATCCGACACTAGGTGGTGCTCTGGTGGCAGTTTCATCTTAGATTTGGCACTGTGCCCACACCATAACACTTATGGATATCAAATTGATAGGGGTGGTATAGACTGGCCCCTGTAACTCACACACCAAAAATGACCACCAGGTGGCGCTATTATCAACACAAAACCGTTTTTGCCTTATAACTCCCACATAACATGGTGCACATTGTTAAATCTTATATATACGTGTTCCCTACATTCAGCTGAATTTTGTGATGTAGGCCACGCCCACTTTCGCAGTACATTTCAATTTGCACATTCCGGAATGTCGCAAACGTACTTTTTCGAACTCCTCACACGCAATTTCTCCAATTTGCACCAAACTTTGCACACAGCATCTGTGGACCCTCCTGACAAAAACTTATTAAAAGAATTGTGATTGTCCAAAGAACGCCCAAAATATACAACAACAATTTCCTGCACATTGTGCTCGAACAGACAGTCTTCCATATCTTCATGAAATACGCTCGCATTAACACTAAAGTTTTTCTAATTATGTCCCATGGCCCAATGATGGTTTGTGAAAAATTTGGTGCAAATCAGCCAGTAGGGGGCGCTTTTTTTGCTAAATGACGAAAGAACAGCTTGCCTGCCTTCACTTTTGATTCCTCAGCGGAAGTTGTTGCATGAACAAGCCCCGACAGCAGCATGTAGCGACAGCAGCATGTAGCGACAGCAGCACGCCGCGACATCAGCACGCCCCGACGCGCGTGGACTGCGAGGGCCCGTTCATCGCTGCTTGCAGCTTTAATTATTATTATTATTATTATTATTATTATTTTTTGTCCTTCCCCAAGATCGCATATTTGGCAGCCTGAACATGATTAGAGACGGGTAGACAGAGTTGTTGGAGAGAGATCAGTGTGATGCAGTGAGGCAGAGTCTGTGACAGCAGACTGTAATCCAGTGTGACCAATCAAAATAGGTAATAGGACTTGATCTGGATGGGTGACAACAGCTGACTCCAGTGCTTGTGTATAATGTTTGTGTGTTGCAGGGGGCACTCCTGACAACTTTCTATGACTCTGTGGTGGCATCAGCCATTTTCTATGGAGTAGTCTACTGGAGCAGCAGCATCTCGGCAGCAGGCAGGAGGAGACTTGATAAACTTATCAAGAAGGCCAGCTCCATCCTGGAATGCCCTCTTGACCCATCGCTGCTGGTGAAGGAGTCCCACCCCCTGCAGGTCACTTTCATAGCACTGGGCAGCTCCTTCAGCGATAGACTGATACACCCCAAGTGTGTGAAAGAGAGGTATTGCAGGTCCTTCCTCCCTGCTGTTGTTAGACTGTACAACCAGCACTGCTCCCAGTAGACCTCACATGTGCACTATGACAATTTTTAATACCCATATTTATTATTTGTAAATAAAAATACCACACTGTTTATAATTACACTGTTCATATTGTAAATATGATGTATACACGAGTCAATTCTATTTCTTATCTTGTTATTATATTGTTCATTTTTTACTTTTTATTATCGTTTATTGTAATTACTGTCCTTTTTTTACTCCCCATTTGCGGGACAAATAAAGGAATTCTGATTCTGATTCTGTTCTTGTATGCCTGTTGCATAGTTTGCATCAAAATCAATCAACTAGGTACTGAGGATTCAAGGGAATAGCATGTGTACCCAGTACATTGGTATTTTTTCATTTATGACAGAGGTAAGAAAAGTCACAGATGTATTACCCAGTATTGATGCTGCTTCTTCGAGGAGACCCAGTTCATCAACAAGGCTTTGAGAGAAGAGAACAAACACATGAGTCAATACACAGTCCAAATCCCAAACAACTGCAGTGAGACATCCAGAGAAACAGGACATCAAGTCTACTGTACCCAGCTCTGCCAGGCTGTACTATGCACAGTGGTGTTTTTGAGCTAATGCTAATATCAGAATGCTAACATGCTCACTGTGACAATTCCAACAACAACTACTGATGACAGAGCTGAAGGAAAAGTAAAGGGATCAGCAAAGTTATGAAAACTTATCCTGAGCTTAATAAACCATTAATATACCTGTAAGTCTTCAAATACTTGTTGACACATTTCAGTCTGGACCAAAGTGTCGGACCAGCCAGCAAACAGACCAACATCCATCCCTACAGCCATGCCACCTTCTTGCTATGAGGGCAAAAGTCTCATTATTGAACTAAGTTACATTGTTTCATGATCAAGCTGCAGAAGCATGCTTACAGGAAACATGCATATTTAACTCCTAACTCGTCCTGTTAAAGACACACAGTAAGTGTCCAACCTGGCAGCAGAGGAGTGGACTGGTGCAGTGGCAGATGGCTGACTCTCTGGGTCTTCCCTTGGCTTCTCTTCTGGCTGGGCAGCAGGGGTGGGGCAGTCTGCATGGGCAGAGGCCGAGGCTGTCTGAGCAGCTTCAAGAACAGGAGCCGGGGGCGAGGCTGGAGTGGTAGTTGTGGCCGAGGCTGGAGCTGAGTCTGGGACTGTGTCTGAGTCCAGAACTGCTGTTGCTTCAACAGAAGCAGACAGGCTGTTTTCAGGGGCTGGGGGCGGGGACTCAGAGGGAGGCACTGACTGTGGGGCAGGTGTGGGTTCAGACACTGTATGTGTCGGTGTGGAGGGCACTTGTGTTGGGCCTGGGGTCAAGTGTGGAGCTGGAGCTGGAGCTGGTTGGGGAGTTGGCTGAGGGGCAGCTTGTGGAGGAGGGGCTGGTTTGGGCTAGAAAGACAAATTAATGAAATGGGTTACAATTACCCGGACTGTGCAGCCCTACATGTAAATTCAGTACATGCATTTCTTCAGCACTAATTCCATCAGTACAGTGCTGTCACGGTCACAGGTTAGTCACTCTGCCGGGGCTGGAGAGTGGAGATATCGACACACGATAATAGTGCGACTCTTTTGCTGCGGCCATAATGCACAATGAGTGACATCCCTCAACCCTGAGTAGGAATAGGTATAAACAAAAGGATCTTCATTTGAATGAATGGACATTGATTCAGATAATCTGAAGATCAATATTTACCTTTTCCTGCATCTGTCATGTCATTAAAAACTATGCTGAGAGTGTTTTGGTGTTACTTACAGGCGAGCTGCTTCTTTACTCTGCTGGCTATCAGTGTTGGAGTTTCACACACTCACCACAGGGACAGGGGCTCTTCTCATTTCTCTAGTTTTTGTCTCCTCATCTCAGCCAGAATATACAAACCATGGTGGAGGAGGGCTCTACTAATGTGTTCCTTCATTCCATTTTCATAACGCGTACAACTAATTTTAAATGATCAAATACAGAATCAAACTTTCTGTCCTTCACTGTATGTGAAGCACCTCGTAAGGCACTGTTCTAACCACATGCCTTCATGACATTTCACCTTGACTTTATATATGTCACATTATGCCACCTTGTGAATTGCATTAAAGTAAACGTACAAAGTTGTCATGAACACTGTTCTGCTTGTCTGACAGAGATGTTAAATATGGCAGCAGACTATGATAAAATAATGGACAGATGATGCAGCCGTGACGTCTCATTTTGTTAAATGCCTGTTGCCTCAACTCCTCTCTCCTCGGGCCTCCTCCTCCACTCACATCTCATGTGGGAGAAGATGTAAGGCGAAGAGGTGAGGAAAGGAGTTGAGGAGGTACGAACTGAGAAATGAGAAAAGGGGATGGACTTCATGGTGCATTCAAGTTAGTGTTTCCCATTTGCAACATAGGTGATGTCAAGCAAACAATTACAAGCTGTAACTTGAACATTTCCAGAAGCCAATAAAAAATAGGCTTAGTAGGCATCAGAGAGATAGAAAACCCTGATGTCAACACAGTCTAATTACCCACTGATGAAATATAACCACTGAATGCGATATTACAGCCAGTGAAAAGTGTGAACAGCATGGATCTTCTGACCTCTGACTTCTGATCTTCTTTTCAAAAAATTATAAATGATGGAGTAATATAACATCTGATTTTTTTATATGTATGCAATGAATATCAACACTTTCATAAACTAAAGTTTCAAGAATATAAAAAAATCCTTCTTGGGAAAATCTACAATAATAATGTGTGTTTTTCAGCTCCGAAGCTATACTTAATATCTGTGGCACCAAATAGGACAAAATAACTTCTGGATGTGACAGAACTACATTAATACTACACAGAACAGACATTTGGTTGCATTAAAGTAAAAACTAATGCAGATTACATTTTCTTTAAAATTATAGATTCTTCGTTCTGGTAAAAAAATTACTTCCTGTTATTAATTTGATTATTGTAACCATTTAGCAACAACTATTTAAATGAATGAATGTTACCAAGTTTCTTCAGGCTCTCTTGGATGTTGAGGACAAATTTCAACCCAATTCAGTGAAAAGTAAGCGACTGCTGAGGTTAGGAAACATATCAGGAATCACTAAAATGCAGAAATTTAGCTCTGAGAGCCAAACTTTAGAAATTCATGATTTAAAAAGTATTTGGAGTACAGCTATTAGGATTTGACAAGGTCCCATGAATTTAATTGAAGTTTTTAAAAAAAATACATGACATGAACTGGGAGGCCCTAGGCAAGTTGGCATCAGGGCAAGAGGGGTAGGAAGAAGGAAAGGGGCCCCTGGCCCACATCAGTTTTTAAACATGGATCTCTGTATTACCGGTTTCATACTTTCCGGGATACTCTAAATTCAAGTTGAGATCAAAGATTAACAACAAGATGAAACCATTTTAGAAAGTTGCAGCAGTGTGAACTGCCCCGTCTCAACTCGACTCAAGCCATGTGAGTGTCTCCTGCGACTGAGCTTGTCAAGTCGGTCAGCGGCAGGTTTTAGAAGGTAAGGCACATCACCTGTTTCACCAGCCAATCAGCGCCTCATAGCTAAGTCAGCTGGTTATGTCAGTTACACCCGTCAGTTGGTTGAAATGACAGTTTTGGACAGTGAGAATTGGATCACCTCATTTGTTTGAGGAACAGACATGTCTGAATGACACAAACCTTCAAATTTGAATTTTCTGCTAAAACAGTCGTTCTCAAAATGTTTCTACATGCCCCCCTTCTGCGAATAGCAGTATTTTCAAGCCCCCCCTGTAGGATTGTTGCTGTTGGTAGCCTGATCTAATTAAATCCTTAACAAAGACTTCTTGTCCTTTTGTCCAGCCCAAAGCTCCCCTACATCTGTCTTCTCAGTCTTTAAAGCTGCAGTTCTTTGTATCTTATTAGTTTGTTATTTTCTTCGATAGTTTCCTTTAATGGAGACACCGCTTTCTTAACATGTTTGTTAAAATTCCTCAGCTCTGTATTCTCTTTACGCATTGCCTCCGTCTTCATTTGACATTTTCTGGTCAGTGCATTTGGTAAAGGCAGTGGCCCCTTTTTGTTTCTTTTTCTTGTGCTTCCATTACATTTATCATTTGTCTTGCTTTATCTGTTTCTGCAACAACTTTTTTCTAAGTTCCCCATGACCTTGTTTTTCTCCTCCTCCAACTCAGGATACTGTTTATCCTTTAATTCGACCCTTTGCCTCCAGCACAGTTATTTTTCTGAATCTGAATTCATTTTTGAAAAAAGTGAGTGTCAAAATGGAAAAGTAAATGGTGCTACCTAGAAGTTAGATGTGTTGACTCTAACACAATTTCCTTGATTCTGATTATGTAGTGTCTGCTATGTAAGCACTGTTGAAATGTTTTATAAGCTTGTCCACAAAATCAAAACATTTGGGTGAGGTGAGCCGCATGTGGAGGAGGTTTGTTTTAACGAAATAGCATAGAAACCATCCAAACCAACATGGTACTGCAGCTTTACAAGCTTGTAAGTTTGTAATACCAGGGCTGATACCAGACATCTCTCTCCATGTTCACAGATGGCATTGTTCTCTCACACAGATTAAACTAAAATAAAAAGAAATGCTAAAACACAGTATAGGTCGACATGTGGCAGCCGTTCATATACCTTGGTTGCCTGCACAGGTAAAGTCTATGTGGGAAACACCATGTCATGTGTATGTGAGAAGAGCGAGAGAGAGAGTCAGCCCCAAAAATTGAAAATCACGATGTGGCGGCCAACACTGCAACAGCTTATCCTCTTCTGACAAGGTTTGTAATGTTGCAGTGCCTCACAGTCCTGCCGCACATCACATACAGCACTTCTGCTGTTCCGACACTGAAACAACTCCACACATGAGCCACCATCAATATCAGTTTGTCAGGAGCCCCTTACACATTTATAGAGTCGCAGTTAACATATGACTACGACAGGTGGAAGGAGACATTATCTATATCAAGATGGTATTATTTAGACTAGATCCTGCTGACAGCTGAGTTTATTTCTACTGTGATGAATGGAAAATAAAACAAATAAAAAACTAATTAAATCCCAATTCTGAGAACAAAACACTGGCACATCTACGGCTGCCTCCTGAAAATTGATGAGCCAGTCAGAGTAAAGAGACATATATAAAACATAGAAGCTTATGAAAATGCACAGGGATAACAACTCAATGAGGAATTATATAAAAAGAGAACCATAAACATACTTTTATATTAGCTGCTGCTTTAGATAAATAAAATCTAACTGACAACATGTGATGGTGGTTAGCTGATGACTCAAGCTGCAATTATGGGGGCACCAAATCCTAATCTGGCCCAGGGCCCCAAAATGTGCTGACAGCGGTGTCTGCAGCCGACAGGAGAGGCGCTCCGTGGTGCACAGGGATTTATAACTGAACTATGAGCAGAGCGCACACTTTACTTTCTCTGACTGTGAGGAAATCTGAGAGACCTCTGAGAGAAGAGTCTGAGGCTGCAGGTAAAACATACTGATGTAGGCAGATAAAGAAGTTTATTGTGGCACTGAACTGAAGAAAGACAAATAGTTCAGATTCAACGGTTAAAATCCTGTCAAATCATCCTGATACACTTGGCTTCACAATTCAAATAAACTAAACAGTGGTTTATTTTATGGTTTCAACATGATGCATCTCCTGAACAGTGAAACATTATCTGTCATATTCATCATGAGAGAATACAGAATCTATCAGAGCTGATTATTCTTGACAGTGATCCAGTTAATTTATTCACTAATACCAAGTTTGTAGCTTTGATTGTTGAAACCTGCGCATGAAGGAAGTATCACAAGTTTCCTTTTATACTTATTTCAATGCGGAGTTGTTGTTCACAATACATCATCATCACAGATCAAATATGGTGCATCCCCTGAACACATGGATAGTGAGTTTATTGCATCTTTTCAGATTTTAATGTGTCAGAGACGCAGGACACGTGACTTTTTTTAAATGGAAATTAAAATTGTGATGCAAAATTGATCATTGTCACTAATCATGAATCATACTGCAGTACCTTTATTTATTATTGCAATGTGATGTTTTTCCCATGTGGTGTAGCCCTATGTGACAACATTCACTACTATGCTGCTCTGAGAACAAAGATTGTTGTCATTCACTGATTATTTCTACTTTTCACTTTTGTAGCAGTTGTTAAGCTAACGTCATAGAAACTCCACAAGAGTTTTGAGTTAAAAGCCTAGCGGGAGAGCGGCTGGAGGGTTTTCGATGTAAAACATCAATGGAGGAAGTGTTGGGTACCACGAACGAAAGCTCAACAGGGACCAGGGACAGAAAAGTAAAAGCAACTGGAAATGACTTGGAAATGAAAACAGCCTTTTAGTTCAGAGCAGCAGAGTGGTGGGTAGGACACAAGTCTTTATAAAATATAACAATCTGACGTGACACTAACCTTGGTAACCATGACAACCACAAAGTTTTTCTCATCAATTTTGTACTCCTTCAGCAGGGTGTCATCATTTAAGATTTTGCCTGCAACATTCAAGCAGAAACAACAAATGAGACTGAGATTAATGACAGATTTATGACCATCCTATGGACACTGGGTCAGAATCAGAATCAGAATCAAACATACAGACATGTCAGAGAAACATAGCTATTATCCTCCACAGTCATTTCTACTACTGTGATTTTGAAAACCTTTTTCTGTTCGACCTCTGAAAATTTCATATAAGGACTTGTATTTATCAGTGATTACAGCTTATGCTTAAGTGCTGCTTTGAATGGTATTTCTGTAAAACACAGTCACACTAACCCTAACCCAATGACAATAGATGTGACTCACACTCCTGTCCATGGAAATGTAGGTGTCGAGGTGACACCACCTAAAACCAGACCTTGGAATAATACTAACCTCCTATCACTAAGAAAACTTCATTTAGAAGATGAGTATTATCCTGCTGCTTCAGTGAGTATTCTCAAAGTGGCTTTGGTACTTTAAAACATGAGGTGTTCTGAGATTAGATAATAACTGAAGAGATGGGGGTCAAAGGTGGATGGTTGTTTTCCGGGCCATCCTGTCCAGATGGGCCATGATATGAGTGAACAGGACATTTCAGTGTGCGACTCTGTCACAGTTAGCATCTGGCTCACCTGCATAGATGAGTTTTTGTCCCGCAGCAGGAAATGCATCTTTTCCTCTGTCCTCTTCTATTTTCTCCTTCAGGGCTTTCACCTGAACAAACATCAACACATGAAACACCTGTATCACTGGGAAGTTACTGAAACGACTCCAAATGTTTCACTGTGTGACTGAGAATTACAGAGGCTCAGCATAAGACCTCACAGCTGCTCAAAGGTAAGTAGTGCAGGCGGGGCACATTGGGCAGGCCCCCAAATAATGTGATGGGTGGAATTTTTACTAAATTACTCTGGGAAATTAAGGTAATCATTTACACTTTTCTTTTGTTTAACTTGTTTGTAGTTTCCTGTATAACTGAGTATGGATCACAGAAAACACAGAATATATATTAATTAATGATGTGCGCTTGTGTTTCACATGAGGTTCTATCAGGTGAAATTCAACTTTACTGCCACAGCAGAGTGTTAAGTGACAGTACAACTACGTAGGTAGGAGTTTAGTATCGGAGCAGATAGTGCAGACTGATGTCAGGAACACAATAAATGAGCAGTGACAGAGAGAAGGGATGTGGTTCAGTATAAACTCCTCCATGTTACTGTACGATGAGAAAACGCTTTGATCTTTTCTCTATCAAACACTCTTTTATTTTCTCGATCCAGTTCACAGATGGGAGGTTTGAAATATTGCATCGTCATTCAGCCGACACAAGTCAAACACTTCAAGCTGAAGAAATATGAACACCATTTCCGGCGGGCGTTTTCAAATTAAACCTCCAATACGCTCATACGTCCTTTAACGGGCTGACGAATACATAGAAGAAAAGTCAAAACAATCGCCGGAATGCAGACTTTGTATATTTACTGGGGTTTTAGCAAATGCAAACATAACTTTGGTGTTTGCATTCATTTCACCCGTGGTATTAAGACAGCTTATAATTTACTTCAGGATGTGATGCTTTTACATTGAAGGGAAAGTTGCTCATTTCCGGTCACACACGAGCTAACTGTAGCTACGTTCACGTTACCTCACATGAACTCGGTCACTGTAGGATCCTGATCAAATGCTAACTTGTCTGGCCTTTATATTTGTCACATTGACGTAACGTTACTTTTTCAAATAAGACAAATAAGTTGCCTCTCCTTTCCCGCTGTGGGCAGCCATGTCTGAACATTAGCTAACAGTCCCAGCTGCTACAGTCTATGCCAGCCCTTCCGGCCTGACCGTGTTAACTTCAGCCCCGTTTACCTCACTCACCGTCAATTCTGCCTCTATTTCTATTTTAAAGGTCTGCTGTTGGAGGGTCTTCAGTGTTATCGTCAGCATCTTTCAACGCGCTGTCAGAGGGAGCCTCGGTCCGGATTCACTGTTTTCACGGTAGTTTCCTGACTGAAGCCGCTCTTTCTCGCACAGTATCTGTTTATGTGGGTCTGAACGTGTGTGTGACTCAGCTGTCTCAGTGCTGCGGAGCGGGCTAGGCAGCGGCGCCATCTACTGCTGGAGGCAGGGCACTGCATGGTGCCGCCTTCGTGTGCTGTCGGAAAGAAGCCCGACCATGTCAAGATGATTGGTGACTGTCCAAACAATGCATTAATAATACCTGAGGGCCAGTCATGAAAAAAACAAGCTAAAAATGCAACATTTAGTCAAGGCCAGGGGTTCTCAAACTAGGCCCAAATTTGAACCGTAGCCAAACAATAAAAGCAGAAAAAAACAGATGTATTAGATCAATAATGCTCCTCTAGAATTTAGAAATGTATCAAAAACCAACAAAAATAAAAGCAATAATCTGAGAGGGAACAGTCACTACCACAGACTGTAGAAATATTCAACCTGTGATCAAAGGAAGGAAGGAATCACAAGTCTGAAGGAATCACAAGTCTTTGTCCATTAAAGGGCTACTCCAGCAATTAAGTATTGGACTTTCAAAACATTGGAGGACTCACAAGAGATGATATTTAAGAAAAAAAAATGTCAAAATCAAATCAAATCAAATTTTATTTGTATAGCCCAAATTCACAAATCACAGTTTGCCTCAGAGGGCTTTACAATCTGTACAGAGACGACACCCTCTGTCCTTCGACCCTCGATTCGAGTGAGGAAAAACTTGCCCCAAAAAAGGCCCTTTTAACAGGGAAAAAATGCGGAAGAAACCTCAGGGAGAGCCACAGAGGAGGGATCCCTCTCCCAGGACGGACAGACGTGCAATAGATGTCGCATGTACAGAGCAGATCAACGAGATCACAATGTATTCAATTATAAGCGATGGTTGACAGGAGTGAAAGTACACAAAGATGTATTACAGCAATAATGATGAAATGCACATGGAAATGTGATTACTAGTGATAACAGTAGTAATGATCAATGGCAAGGATGGTATGTAGCAATGCAGTACGATAATAGTAGTGGAACGTATGTAACAGAGATGTGACTAATATACAGAGATGTGACTAAAATCAAAGCAGCAGAGGTACAAAACACATTTTCAAAAAAAGTTAGACCCTGTGTTCTGAGTCAATCATGATGCTATCACCTGTGAATGTACTAAACAGGTGTTTTTGGAGCATTTCTCAGTCTTTTGTTGATGAAGTCAAACATTAAATAAATTGTACTGTTTTCAACTGAGTGTATGTCAACATTATCACATTTTGTTTTGTTTATCCAACTTTTTAGGAATCAGAGTTGTATGAGTTGTCAGGGATATCCTGATATTTATTCGCTTGTATGGGTCCAAAAACACCAGATTCTTTTTTTAAATGATTTACACTTTTACTGCTTTTACAATATGAGCAAATATGCACATCATTTATTGAGCAAATCATGTGACATATTTATAACAGAAAAATACACAGGTTTCTATGTCATCCATAATTCAACCAATAGAGTCCTTCAATCAGATGGCATCACTATGACATCATCAGTATAATTTTTTCTAAGACATTTCAAAGCTCCTCCAGAGCCACATAATTAGGCAACAGACACAAATACACAAATAACACAAATAACTATACTCACCTTGGATTATGGCACTATCCTAGACATGTGTTAAGTGGCAAAGCCAAGCATATAAAATGCTCTGGTGGACAGCACAGCATATAAGGCCTAAAGGCTTCTTCTTTCTGCATCTGCATTAGGAATGGATGGATGCACCATTTACAATCTACATATACTTGTGTCATTTTCAAACCATATCATATGCAGGTATTCTGGTACTGACACTACTCAAACAACCAGCCTGACAAATACAGGCTTGTGGGACACCCATCTCAGAATATGACAGTGCCACTGTATCACAGTATTACACATTTATCATTATTATGATCAGTTACAGTCACTCCCAAACTGATGAAAACTGAAGTTTTTTTTGGGTAAACAAACACTTTATGATAACTTCACAAAATATCCTGACGGAAACAAAACTTGAAATAAGCTTGAAATATATATATAAATAACACTAATATAACAATAGAATTTAATACCACAGATGAGTAAATGTACAAGGTATTAGGGCTCCAACTAACGATTATTTTCACAATCTATCAATACTTGATATTCTACATTATGATAACTGTCGGTTTTCATTCACAGTGTACCCTGAAACCAGTAAACCACTGCAATCCTACATACTTGATATTTAACTTACCTGTGGTCCACATTGGATGCTTGTGTGCTGCGGGCAGCTGCGTTGCTGACTTAGGTGTGTGTGTCCACACAGGCAGCGTTGCTGCTGCAGCGCGGCTCCTGCCCTGTCCGTTTACATGGAGTTTGACTTTGATAATTATACATAAATATGATGACATGATTTTCCTTTACCCCCGTTGACAGAGTGAGAAAGTGGGAGGAGGGAGGGAAGGAAAGAAAGAAAAAGCACATGAAAAAAACTGCCCTTTGTCTGTTGTGTGTGTTCTCTTCATGTCTGTGACATATTCTACAGATACAGACATTAAAACTGTAGTGAAACACTGCTATGATGTCCATGTGACTGTCTACAGGTAATTTTTAGCTCTAGTTTTGCAGAGAACGGCACGCATGTCATGGTAAAAATAGGCGAGACTCTGAATCTCAAGATGAAGCGATGCAGCCACGCTTGACACGCACACAACAAGTACGACTAACGCAGCCAGTGTCTGCTCTAATGTTAACATCCAGGGTGGCCAGCCTGTAGCTCACACTCCTCGGATTAGATGCATTACTTTATCTTGTGCCACAAACCTAAATTCTTTCCGCCAAAACATTTGATGTCAACTTCCTTATACATTAAAACTTTTCTTTCCAATGGAAAGTCAGGGGATTTACAAAATGTTTAAGATGAAATCTTCACTGTAGCTGCTAAGTTTAAAGTGTTAGCATGCACCCTGTCTGAAGCAGGTGCACAACTCGACCACACATCGGGAGCATGCCTATGTTCCCACAGCCCTATGCTCCTTCCCTAACCACTTCCCTAACCCTAACCTCTTCCCCTTCCCTAACCCTAACCCAAAAAGTGTGGGAACATAGGGCTGTGGGAACATAGGCATGACCCCCCACACATCAAGGGTGTAAATAACGTCTTTTCAAATCAGTTTGGGATCTCGCCACACATTCAATATTAATAAATCTGGAATAAACAGTGATCACTGCTCTGCGCAGCAGCGGTGGTGTGGCCTCAGCACTCTGGCTTCATGGCTCTGCAGATGTAAACAAAATGGAGGTTGGCATGGTGCAACAACTTGCTGTAGTAACGCGTTGCAGTGAGAAAGAAAAAAAAAAGCATAAGGTTAAATGAGTCTGGATGAGTGGTCAACACAGGTTTTCATCTCTTCAGAGAGAACTGGAGGTGAGATTTTAAGTTTCTGTCAACAGTAGCATGCTAGCTAACGTTAGCCTCAAGGGCTACAATGTTTACTGTTGCTGGGCAACACATTCACCATCAGATTCCTATCTCATCAGTTGTTGTGGTCCTGCTGGGAAAGTACCTTTGTAATCATCCAGATTTTAAATGATAAATGTTAAACACGTTTGATGAGTGAGTGAGCAGTTCAAGAGGCTTCCGACTGGATCTGTGAAACCCCTCACATTACCACACCATCTGAGTCCAACACGCACTGCACCAGTTCCCCAAAATAAGTATATTTTAGTTATCTGTATCCAAACTCAGGTGTCACATGGGTAGATCCTGAAAATTGCATGGTTAGAGTAGGGTTAAGGTTACGCCATTAAAAATAACAGTGGAAAGCGTATATTTAGTTTGACCACCAGTCTATCAGCCAATACATATCTCCTTCCCACCCCACTGAAATAAGACAGACAACGTTCAAACATCCACAACTTGAATGAAAACAGGTGTCAGCTTGTTGAGAGAAGCTTCAATTTATTCACTGAAACTCAAAAACAGTGTGCACCCATGGGACAGACACTCATTAAAACAATGAGAAAACAAGGATTGTACAAATCACAGTTTGTCTAATGCAGACATGCACATGCACACACGCACACACGGCGTATGTCTGAAAATCAGAGCTTTGGGAGCTGACATGTTGTCTTCAGGGGATTAATGTAATGACTGAATAAATTATGAAGGGGTTCATTAAAATCACAAACAGTATGACATCACACAGGTGAAATCAAAGTGCATGAACCAGACATCACAGAGTTCACTGGACATCCCACCACAGACGGCTTTGTGAGTAAATGCGCAGACACCTCATTCACTGAATCGCATTAAATTAGAAAAGTAGCAGAAGCAGACACACACAGAAACATGTAAACTGTTCTCCCATCTCAAATTTAAAGGCTAAAAAAAGCAAGGGAATCAATAAAAAAGAAATGGGACCTGACCCCACCTTCCACCCTCCCCCACCCCTACACCTGAATAAAAGACTGCTGTAAGAAAGGCCAGAGTCCAGTTGCTCATTTGAAGCTGTAGAGGGGAGCACGCAGAGGGTCCTTTCCTCTACAACTCATCCTTCTGTTTGACCTCGCCGTCCCCTTCTGTCCCAGCGTCCTCGTCCGTCTCCTCATCATGCTCGCCCTCTTCCTCTGCCACCTCCTCCTCATCTTCCTCACCTTCAGTGTCCCTCTTACTCTTCTCCTCCTCCACCTCCCTCAGTTTCCTCTCCATGTCCTCCTGCTCTTCCTTCATCTTCTTCTCTGGTCCCTGAGGCACAAACAATACATGTTGTTTCAATGTGTTCAACTGGCGTATGGTGGTTAAGTTGACCATACTTAATATTATTGGATGGGTGTTCTCAAAATGTAATGTCATGACCCCTTTGATTGACGTCACACTGTAGACACAGTGCAGTTGACAATTCTGATTTCTAACTTGGATTCAACATGATCTATCCAATCAGACCAGCAGCATCAATGTCTGAGAACATATACACTCAATTTAGCCTTGAGCGCCTGTTTAAACCGCTGTTCATCAGTGGATGTGGATGATCAGTGAAGGACCAGCATATTAAACCCACTATAGTGATCAGAGGCTGAGTACGGTAACAGTGACAGAAGCGCTAGAAGCATGACAAAGTACTACCAGAGGGAACACAACGTGTAGCGTTATGTTTCACTTTTAATCACCGAGTTTGGTCTGTGCTCCAGTTTAAAACAGACGGTAATGATACGCATCATATCCTGGTTGTTGACTATTATTTCTGTTGATGTGGACAAATGATCACTAGTAGGACCAGCATGCTAGTAGCAGAACAACACAGCAGCTTCTACTTTCAGCAAACCAATCTGGGTTAAAGTTCACAACATGACGTCACACAAACGACCATGGAATGACACTCCCACACCGCCGCACAACCCTGCAGCTAAACGCTGCAACACTGGATTCTGTCTGAATGCAGCCTTAATCAGTTCTGCGAGCTAGCTCATATACGGGACCAGCTCTAAAAGGATTCAGTTTGGGGTTTCAGTGAGCGTTCAACAAGACAGATCAGTTACATGACTGTTGGCAGTCTTCCTAATTAGGTACTTTCACAGTCTCATACTTGATTAATTTTAACACAAACTGGACCTTTTTCAAGCTGAAAAGTATCTTTTGACTTGACAAACATCATACCTGTTATTCATGGCACAATTCAAAAGGGGTCAAAAAATTCTTCTTTTTTCAGCTATTTCCAACTTACACATTTTTCTGAAATCATATCTCATAGTGGTCCACCGGAAGAGAAGGGCGACATTCGGTTGCCATGCCACGCACAACAGAGTGGAAGGAAACCGTTTCTATGGTGCAGACACACTGCAAGCTACCTGACTGGGGACATATCACACTCATTCCTTGTCCACGGGAAGCAGCTGATTTGCAGCACAAGGCATGCTGGGATATGGCAGCAGATTAAGGCAGCTCATCCAACTGCAGCACTGATGACTTTCTGGATTGGTGGATTCAGTCAAATGAGGAGTTATCTAGAATATACCGTCTCTTTTATAGAAACAGGAATATGGTGGCAGCTGGCTGGAACTGAACACACCTTCTCTCCCCTCTCTATTGGCTACACTGTGTTTTCTGTCTATGTTTGAATACAAACAGAAGAAGAAAGCAACGTCAGCCGTCTTTGACTTGAGTGATGACATCATTCTGATCTCCACAACAGCTGGCCATGTGTGGTTTGTGTGCCGACATGTTCAATGGGTCCAGTGTGGATAGAGTGTGTCTGATGCGATGCAGTGGTCGCTCTGCTCTGAGTACTTCTGATGAGTCTCATTAGTTCTGATATTTAAAAAACTAAATAAAATAAACTCATGAATTAAAACAAAATCAATAGATGAATTGGTGGTGAAAACATTGTTTGTTTTTTCTTCGTCTCATATACAAATCACAGTGCAGTACATGGTATGCTCTACAGACAGAGTACAGGCCTACCTTAGTTGCTCCCCAGGTTTGCATCCCAAACTCCTCTGCTTCTTTGACATCATCAGTGATCAGGAAGTTATCAAAGATGGTGCCAGATTTGACCTGAAAGACACCAAACACAGGAACAGTGTTTATTCAGGGATTCCAAATAAATGACTATTTTCATCTTGTTTCAGCTCAGCTGTATCCTGAATTTTTACCACACATGAAAGTAGTCTGTACGTATACGAAGGCGCTCAGTAAGTAGTCGTGGTTACCTGCCACAGATCCAGGCCCAGCACTCCAATGTTATCAAACTTGTACATGGTGGCGTCATGAGTGTACTCTGGGTTGTCGATCTCGGGGTGAACCCAGGCTCCCTTGTAGCCAGGGTTGTCAATCTGTTTGGGTTTCCACTCACCCTGCAGAGACACAATGAGAGGGCTGAGGACTAGTGATTGGATGTGACAGAAGGATGACCTTCACAATACTAACCAAACAATTCAATTCAATCCAATCCAAACATTCCTTCTCACAAACACCACTGATCAGTCATTTTACGTAGAAATGTCCTCACCTTATACTCTGAGTTGCTGATCATCGGAGGTTCCCACTCTCCGTCCATGTCCTCATCCCAGTCATCAGGCTTCTTGGCATCAGGGTCAGGGATGGTCTCTGGCTTGTCCCAGTCCTGCAGAGAACAGCACTGGAGTTATCACTAAAGTTAGGATATGATGCACATCATTAAAACAGCAATGTGACCTTAACAGGGTACATGGATAAATTCATGAGCTGGATTTGATTGCTGATTATTTGACACAAGCCTGGATATTGCAGTCCTTCAAAACAGGTTTAAAACTTAAGGCCTTTTCACACCGCGGACGTAATGAATTAACGACACGAAATTGCGAAATATTCGCCGCCGAATATATATATATATTACATTATATTTATTATATTGTGGAGACGTAAATTATAAAGATGAGACAGGAGAGGGGGGTGAGTCGATCTTACGCTCCACAACAATTGACACAAACAACTCTGGTAACTAAGCAACCATACCGGCATATCCCATAAATCCTTGCTCTTAAAAGGTATATGGATCCATTAGCCCTACATCTATGCTCTGGTGAACATCTCTCCTAGATTCCCTATTGTGGGTCACCACAGTATTATATTAATTTGCTATATTCTGATTGGCCTGTGTAAAATGTTGGTGTTACAGCCTGTCATTTTTCACATCCTTATCTTGTCTGTCAATCAATCTATTTGACAGTCTGCCCACTACTGCCATCTATTGTATTAACTCCCATACTGCCAGTCAGAGCCCTGCAGTATGTGAGGTATTTTGTTTAAATTTTATATCTGCTTCTTTTTGTCTCAGCACCAGCCTTTTTTAGTTTGGATACATGTGCATTCCTATATCTATATCTATATCATATCTATATATCGATATCATATCTATATCTATATATCTATCTATATCTATCTCTCTATCTCTCTATCTCTCGATAGATAGATAGATAGATAGATAGACAGATAGATAGATAGATAGATATAAAAATAATTGTATCAAAAAAAATTACTGCCAGTAATGTGTATTCAAATTTTACTCCTCTCCCACCCTCCCCAGATTTCTCAGCACAGGGGAGTCCTTTACAACGATAGCCTCCAGTTTCCGGCTTGGAGTGTCAACCGTGGCTGGCATTGTGAAAGACACATGTGATGTCATCTGGGCACAACTGAAGGAAACCCACATGCCGGTTCCAAATGAGGAGCTCTGGAAGAGCACGGCCAAGAAGTTCCAGGAAAGGTGGAATTTCCCAAACTGCATTGGTGCACTTGATGGGAAACATGTTATAATACAGGCACCAGCAAATTCAGGTTCACAGTACTACAATTACAAAGGTACCTTCTCTGTTGTCCTCCTTGCGCTGGTGGATGCCAGTTACAGGTTTTTGCCTGTCGATGTGGGAGGATTTGGTAGCAACAGTGACGGTGGCATCTTTGCCAACTCCTGTCTGGGGCAGGCCCTTCAAGATGGGAACTTAAATGTATCAGCACCATGCCCACTCCCCTCAGCACCCGAGTTGGGGCAGGTGCCATTTGTGATTGTAGCAGATGAGGCTTCCCCGATGAAGACCTTTCTCCTCCGCCCTTATCCTGGGAGACGTCTGCCAGAAGATCGCAGGGTGTTCAATTACCGCCTCTCCAGAGCCCGGCGCATCGTTGAAAATGCCTTTGGCATTCTCAGCCAGTGTTGGAGAGTGTACGCCAGCTGCAAGTCTCTCCTGACACTGCAGACAGCATCATCAAAGCCACCTGCATCCTCACAGACTACCTCCGTGGTGCTGATGGAACCCAGAGTGCTGATGTTGATGACGGTTCAGGTGCTGTGGATGGCAGTGGCCTTGGTGCCATCAGGAGTCTCCGAGGCAACAGAGCATCAGCTGAAGACCTGAGGGTGCGGGATACATTCCGCCAGTATTTCACCTCACCTGCTGGCCAAGTCCCGTGGCAGTATGGCCATGTGCACCGTGGACTCACTTGACTTTTCCACTGTGCTGAATTTTCTGGTTGCTAGAATATCTTTGTAAATATAATTTAGGTTGTAAATATTCATAATTTGTAATGATTTCCATGTGCAACTGTTCTTATTAATTTTAAACTTCAGTGTTATGAATTTTCTGTGTTAACTTTATACTTACTGCTTCAAATAAATAGTTATTTATTTACACAATTCATTCATTCATTCATTCATTCATTTTCTATACCGCTTATCCTGCACTAGGGTCATGGGTAAGCTGGACCCTATCTCAGCTGACTTCGGGCGAGAGGCGGGGTACACCCTGGACAGGTTGCCAGTCTATCGCAGGGCTAATATTTACACAATGTCTTGTTAAAATAACGTTCTTATTAAGTATCATATCTAGGATTTTTTTCTTTTTTCTTTTTCAATTCTTTTTTTATTGTGATTTTGGTTCACATGTTCATTTACATATCACTTCACCAATCTCATCCATTCATCTGTATATTACATCTGAATAGCTCAGTAATACAGCCACGATTCAATTGACAATACAGATAGGGATGATTGGTCCTCCCTCAATCACACAAAGGGTGAGAAATTAAGAACGTAACTCCTTAGTCTTAGAACAAGAATGCTGGGGTGCCCTTCTGTTATATTAGAGGAAAAAAAAAAAAAAAAAAATTTAAATACTGATGCATAAGGGTTGACACAGAAAAACATAGATGACAAAAGGAAATGGATATAAGACCTGGTACTAGACAAACGATGGACGAACCGGAGTGACATAACTAATCCATCTTTTCCATCTTTTCAAAAACAGACCCTGTTTTAACCTTATAGCAAAAGTAATTCTTTCCATTTTAAAAATGTTATAAATGATGTCAAACCACTCGTCCACCATAGGTTTTTCTAGTATTAGCCACTTCCTTGTTATAGCTTTTCTAGAAGCAGCACTTAAAATCTGAAATAAGTATTTGTCATTAGAGGAGACATTTTCTGATGGTAAGACTCCTAAATATAATGATACAAACTCAAAAGTAATGTCTGTCTGGAATACTTTTTGCAAAATGTTGTAGACCTCCTGCCAGAAAGGCAACAATATTGAACAAGACCAAAATATGTGAAAAAGATTTGCCTTGAGGCATCCACATTGTCTCCAACATATAGATGAAGTGGAATAGTGTCTTTTTTGAGCTGGAGTGATAAAAAATCTAATAAGGGTTTTCCAACAAAACTCTCTCCATAGTGTTGAATTTGAAGTTTTCCATTGTATCTCACATAAATATTCCCAATCTTCTTCATTTAAAACTAGATTTCCTTTCCTCTCCCATTTCTGTTTTACATGCAATGAGCTACCCTTCGTTTGTTTCTAAACCCCTATAGAGTCTTGAGATGGTTTTGTGGCCTGGGCCTGAAACATATGCATCCATAAATACTTTTAGTAGAATACTATCCCATTGCTCTTGTTTAATCTCTTTCCTTAATTGTTCAACATGGTGACGAACCTGTAAGAATCTGAAGAAGTCATCATTATTTAGACCAAATTGTCTCTTTAGGTTTTGAAAACTATTCACTGACCCCTTATACAAAAAAGTACAATATGCTGTAAGTCCATGAGCTTTCCAGGCCTTGAATCTTACATCCAAATTTTTAGGCATGAAATTTTGGATCAAATGCACACCATCTCAGTATTTTTATCGCCTCTTTCAAGTTCTTTTTAGTTATTACCCAATTCCACAGTTTAAGTGGTAAACCAATCCAGGGGTTTCCCAGATCAGTTAACTTATTCATCAAACCCTTATCCCCTATTGCCGCTTGAATTGGGAACTCTGCTGTTATGTCCCCCTCTAACTCCTTCCATCTAGCACTATATTCTGGATTGCACCAACACACTAACGGTCTCAACTGAGCTGCAATGTAATAATCTTTTAAACATGGGAGCGCAACCCCCCCCTTATTTTTTGCCAACTGTAAATTCTGATATTTGATTCTTGGTCGACGCCCCTGCCAAATGTACCTGGAGATGAGTTTATCCCACTCCTGGAACTGTTGATCAGGTATGTCTAGTGGAAGGGACTGAAAGAGATACAATAACCTCGGCAGGATTACCATTTTAACAGATTCAATACAGGAACCAAAATTATGAAATGGTATTAAATCCCATCTCCTAATGTCCTCCCTGATTTTGTTGTTCGGGGGGAGAACATTCAGTGAGAACAGTTTTGACAAATCTGCTGGTATATTCACCCCCAGATACCTCATGGATTCAGCTTCCCATCTCAAATTATATCTTTTTTTCACATTTTCTGAGGGACTGTAATTGAAACTGAGAATTTGTGTTTTTGAAACATTTAACTTATATCCAGAAAAAGATCCATAATGATCTAAAAGTGAAAACAAATGTATTTGAGATTGCTCTGGACTGGATAACTGTATCAGTATGTCATCCGCAAATAAGGAAATCTTTTGTTCTCCTCCTTTCATATGTATTCCTTTAATGTTCTTATTTTGTATAATCCATTGACTCAGGGGTTCGATAAAAAAAAAAATCGCAAATAAAAGGGGGCTAATTGGACAACCCTGCCTTGTTCCACGTTCCAGTGAAAAGGGGTTCGAAACTACACCATTAATTTTAAGTCTGGCCCTCGGGTTATCATAAAGAGCTTCTATTGTCTTAATAAAGGAGTTGTGAAAACCAAACTCATCTAGGACTCTAAACAAAAAAGACCAATTTTCACAATCAAACGCCTTTTCTGCGTCTAGTCCTACTAATACTGCTTCTAAATCCTGTTCTATTATATGACTTATTACATGTAGAGTCCGTCTGATATTATCTTGGGTTTGTCTGTGACGAATAAAACCCGTCTGGTCAAGGCTAATGATTTGTGGTAGCAGTCCTTCGTTTGGCCAGTATATGTGTAAAGATCTTGTAGTCCTGATTTAACACGCTAACCGGTCTATAGTTACCGCATTCAGATCTATCCTTCCCCTCTTTTGGAATAAGTGAAATTACTGCTTCCCTCCACGAGGGGGGTATTATATTCCTTTTAAGGACCCAATTAAAGGTGGACTGCAACATAGGGATCAACGAGTCCCCCACCACCCTATACCACTCTGAAGGAAACCCGTCGGGGCCAGGGGATTTCCCTGATTTAAGATGGGCTATGGCTGCTCTTATTTCTTTCTCTGTAATTTCTTCTGCAAGTTGGTTACTCTGCTCACACGTCAATTTAGGAAGATTAATTTTCTCAAAAAATTCTTCCATTTTCCCTCTATAAACATGGGGTTGAGAGTATAATCTTTGAAAATATGTTTCAAAGCTATTCTGTACCTCTTCCAATTTATAGTGTATTAAATTAGTCATCTGGTTTTTAATTTTATGGATCGAATTCTCTGCCTGTTGCTTTTTCAGCTTATAAGATAACAATTTACTGGCTTTCCCAAAAGTTAATATTTACAAAACAGAAGTATTATGAAGGCATAATACTTCTGTTTTGTAAATATTAACTTTTTTTGTATATCTCTTGTATAAATCTCGTCTATTTCATTCTTTTTCTTCTTAAGTGCTTCTTTAATTTTCTTGTCATTTGTGTCTTTATGTTTTTGTTCCAACTGTTCCAATTCTGTTTGGAGCTGGTTTAGCTCTTTTAGCCTATCTCTTTTTAAGTGGGAACTGTATCTAATTATCTTACCCCTGAGCACTGCTTTACATGCGTCCCACAAAATCGAAGGTGTAACCTCACCATTGTCATTCTGTTCCAAAAAGTCGGTAATATCCTTCTTAATTTGGTCCTTCATATGATTCAATATATGCATGTTTAATCTCCATAAGGTGTTTCTCTGGGATTGTTCGAGATTTAGTTTTAAATACAGAGGGCTATGGTCCGAGAGGTCCATAATCCCTATGCTGCAATCACCAACCCTGTGTAAATCTTTACCAAAGGTTAAGAAGTAGTCAATCCTTGAATACAACAAGTTAGGATTAGAAAAATATGTATAGTCTCTCTTTAAGGGATTTAATTCTCTCCACACATCTACTAAACCAATATCCTTTATTGCCGAATTGATCCTTTTGTTAAGGTGACTGGGCTGAGCTACCTGTATTTTTGATGATTCAAGTTTAGGGCATAATCTAATATTGAGATCCCCCCCACAAATTAATAAACCTTGAGATTCCGTTATAATTAATTCAAATATTTGACTAAAGAAACTCCAATCAGAATTAGGGGGAGCATATATATTCAATAAGGATATCAATGAGCCATTTAAGTTCCCTCTCAAAAACATATATCATCCTTCTGTGTCCTTCTTTTCAAATAGGGGCTCAAAACAAATTTTACTGGAAATTAATATTGCCACCCCCCTCCTATGCCCATTTGCATATGATGATGAGAACTGATACTTAAAGCCCATTCTTTTTAATTTAGCATGCTCCGTGTCTGAAAGATGGGTTTCTTGCAAAAACGCCACCTCAACTTTGTCTCTTTTTAGTTTTGTCAAAATCTTACTTCTTTTAATAGGGTTGACTAGACCATTCACATTATAAGTTGCTATTTTAGTTGCTTGCATTTAGTGTCCAGTATTGAGAAGAAATAAAAAAGGAAAACCCTCTCGCACCCACACAAATAATAGCCATTAACTGAATAACTGAATGTATGTACTGTTTGCGCACAAACACAGTAAGACATGAAAAAAAAAAAAACTTCCAATAGTGAGGTCTTCATCTCGACCCTTGTTAGGCCCTGATGACAAGAGGGCCTTGAGGGGAATCCTCCCTCACCAGCCGGTGTGGGAGGGCCCTCAGCCATTTGCAGTTTTATTCTAGTGTCCGTCCGGCTGTCTGACAAAGGAAAACAAAACTCCCGACGTCACAGTATGTTCTTAGTTATAGCCTGTAAAATGTTCCTGTAATGTACAGTACTTGTTCGCAGTCTGTTCTTACTGACAGCTGGTTCACCCGGACTCTCCTCTTTAGAATAAAAACTCAACCCTTCTCCTCCGGGAATTTCAACGACCCGTGGGTCACAGATGTTTTATAATCATGCTGGATCCTGGCGCCTAAACACCTGTAGTTTTTCCACGTAACTCCTCTCTTTGCCTGCTCTCTCCCGGTTCCCCGATCTCCTGCTCGTTCGCCATGTGAACTTCTGAATCTGCTCCAGCAGAGATTCCGGGTGTTTAATAACCGACACGGAGAACCCCCTCTTCGCCATGTCCCCGGTCGCCTCCTCCGCTGATCCATACAGCACTGTCCCCCGGGTAGAACACTCTCAACCGGGCCGGGAACGGAGTTTGAAATCTGATTTTCTTCTCCTTCAGTACTGATTTCGTTTCGGCATATTCCTTTCGCTTTTTCAACACATCAGGCGCGTAGTCGTGATCCAGATTAACACTTTTTCCGTGAAGTTGAAATCCCCGCTTTTGCCAGGCCAGCTTCAGTAACTCCTCTTTCATCCTGTAGCTTGACAATTTAGTCACGATGGACCTCGGTGGAGCTCCGGATGGCGGCGTCGGTGTCAGAGCGCGATGAGCTCTCTCTACTCGGAGCTCGAAGGAGTTCTGGAGCCCCAGGCCCTCCCGCAGCAAACGCTCGACATAACCCACCATCGATGGAGAGTCCTCCTCCGCGCCCTCTTTAACTCTGTGGATTCTGACGTTCTCTCTTCTGGAGCGACCCCCGAGATCGGTCAGCTTTGCATCCAGGTGTATCTGCAGTTTCAGCAGCTCCGTAACCGCGTCTTCCGTCACTTGTATTCGAGTTTCGGCCGTGTCGATCCTCTTTTCTGCCTCCTCCATTCTAGTATTAGTTTTGTTTATTTCTTCACGGATCTCTTTCAGCTGCTGACTGTTGTCCTTCCTAAACTCCCTTAGTTCTTTCAGTATAAGGCCCAGACCTGCTTCTTCCGTCTGCTCCTGGTCGTGGTCCGGGTCCGTGTCCTCCATTTCGTTGCTAGCTTGGAGCTCCTGGCTAACTTCGTCTCTCTCAATTAACGTTAACTCCGACTGCATGAACTTTTTCAGCTGATATTTAGGCATTCTCGAAGCCCACACTTATAAATTCAACTGTTCTCACGTTTCTTAAATGTATTCGAGTTGTTGTGGGTAATTTTTACTTTGAAATGTCGGGAGCAACTTTCCTATGCTGCCATCGCCTAGCTCGTCAAACCGGAAGTCTCCATATCTAGGATTTAAAGGTGTTGACAAGGAAAGATATACAGGGAGAAAAGGCTACTTCACCAGATGAAAGGAAATCTTTATTTTTGATGCACAACTATCCACCAGGAACAATGGTAAGATCAATCACAGCTGTGTGAATTGAGAGTGTTCTGGCTCTGAATATCCAAATTCTGCTTGAAAGTCAAGCTCTTGCATTTTCATTTTCAGCCATGATTGCTTAGCCAGAGACAGCCTTCTCATGGCCGGAGCAAGACTCATGAGAAAATGGTGAATGTCATCTCTTTCCTCACGCTCTTTAGCACGCTGCTGCTCCCTTTCTTCTTTTCTTTCCAGATATTCTTGGAGTAAATCCCTGCTCCTCCTTTTAGGTGCCCTTGCAGCAGAAGCAGCAGTAGCAGCCTCTCCCTTACTCTCCTCTGACTCTTGCCCTGTCTCCTCCATCTCCTCATCCTGCTGTGGGAGGTCCAGATTGCTGTGCACCCTGTCCAAACATATGATAAGTGTCCTCCTGTCCTGTGTCAGCTGAATGAAGTCCAAAGGAGGACTGTGTACCCTCCATCCAAACCTGTATTCTGTATTAACTTGTGTGATAACTACATAAATGAATAAACATGTTTTTAATTTTTTGTGTGAAAAAACAAACAAGTAAACAAAAAGGAAAACTCACTTATGTCTTGAAATCGGCAATTGATAGAGAAAGTAAATCAAAACTTATTTTTCATTGCTGTGTTTTAGCTTAATTATCTGATATGCTGAGGCATATCAGGCTGAAAATGACTGCATTGTGCAAAAGCAGTGAAGAATATAATCAATTCAATAGTTATAACGTGTGTGTATGTAGCCTACTGAGGTGGACAGTGTCTTACAATACCAACAAAACAGTGTAAACTACATTGCATAATTGTTGAATCTAGTTATCACACAAGTTGAGAACAGCTTTGGACAGAGGGCACATTACATTAGTGCACAGTCAGTTCCAAATTACACAACTCAATTTTAATGTACAATGATGTACAGTACATCATTTACCATTTTGATACAAATGAAAAATAATGTGTACTAATTAACAGACCATAGGAGAAAGACTATTTGAAAAAAATCTAACTACCTGTAGACACCCTGCTTGACCATTAACTACAGGTAAACTAAATACCATTGCTAATGTTACCTTCTGAAAGCTGGGGATGTGTCCAGGAAAGACATTACATCCATGTATTTCCACTTCTTCTTTGCTTTCCCTGCCTGCCCAGTCCTTGTCTCTTTTTCTTCTCTCTTCTTCCTCACATACGTGTCCCTCAGGTTTTTCCAGTCTCTTTGCATCCTCAACTAAAATCATAAAAGGTACGACATTAAAATTATCATTGTGTGTTTCTTTACCTCCCGTCGAGAACCTACTCCTTGATTATCCCTCACATATACACCGGTTTGTTTACGTTAGCAAAACCGGCATTGTTGTGCCGCTGCCGTCTTGTTACCAACTCTACTACATCTAACAACAGCTCACTGTCTTGATAGCCAAGATGTTCGGCGATGCTTTGCCACACATTATCCTTCAATTCGTTATCATTGTAATTTTTGTGTCCCTTGTCAAATAACACAGGGTGATGAGAGACGCAGGTTATCAGTAGATCCGCCATTGTTGTCACAGTGTTGTGACGTCGGGGTTGTGACATACCTCCTTTTCACGCTACATGATTGGTTGATGCGTTTAGTCGCCGGGCGAAAGCTCAGAAAAATCGACCTTGCTGCGAAAAAAAATTATGTCACATTTTCGCCGTGACACATTCACGGTCGGTGTGAAAGGACTCGTGATGAAAACCCTGGGTTAAAAAAAAAAATATTGACACGCGAATTATTCGCACGAAAAATACGTCTCCCCGGTGTGAAAGGGCCTTTACATGTAGAAATGCTGTCAGGCGAGCTGTGCTGACATGTGGTTTAATGCTTCATGGTGTCTGCAATAGGATTGTGTTTGTGCTGTGAAATGCTTTAACAACTATGGCTAAAATTGTGTGTGTGTGTGTGTGTGTGTGTGTGTGTGTGTGTGTGTGTGTGTGTGTACTGTCCATAGCACTGAACCCGAGCACAGGAGATCAACTGATAGACAAACAGACCATGCAAGTTAGTTTGGTTTCTTAGTCTGCTGCTTTACCTGGTCATAAATAAAAGTTTACATTTCTCCACACAGCCATCCACTACAGAGAGAAGGGAGATGACAGGAAAGTGAAGGGACATTTAATGAGAGAGAGAGAGTCATGGGTCTCTCTCGTTAACCATGACACGTGAAGTCAAAGTGATGTTGTACCTCAGGCTTTGTGTCGCTGGGATCGTCGATCTTGGCTCTGTCGTCCCAGTCACTGGGTTTCTTAGCCTGTGGGTCCTTGATCTTCTTCTGGGGCAGCAAGTCCCAGTCATCCTCCAGGGAGCCGGACTCCACCTTCTCATTGTTGATCCTTACCTCATATGTCTGGTCTGCATTCAGAATGAGTGTGTACATGTTGGTCAGCTCATCATCCTGCACAGAGGGGATACGAGCAATTTAGAGTGGGACAGAATATTTAAATTCATCTTCACACAAGTCAGAAGTCCACATTATTCAACAGGTTTACACAGTAGCTACCTTGCACTTGATGTCTTTCTTGATGAGGTGGTTCTGGCCCTCGTAGTTGAAGATCACATGAGCCTTCTTTGTGCTGTATCCACAGATATCAGGCCCTGGAGACAAATGTCATATTATCTAACATTACAGATGACTCACAGTATTGACGGCATCTGAAATAGCTGAATGTAAAAATGACTAGAATATGAATGAATAGATCGAACTTCCTTCAGCGCCTCAGACAAGCATGACTCACCAAACATGATGTAATACTGAGAGTCTCCATGCATGTTGTTCTGGTCGAGGTCAGAGGGGAAGATCTTGACATAGCCGCCTCCGCAGTCAATCTTCTGCTCATGCTTGACGGTGAACTGGACGACCAGGGGCTTTCCCTCGTTGCTAAAGGGCTCAAAGCGGGCCGAGATGGCATAAAAGCGTGCGTCCTGGCTGGTCTGGATACCTGGTAATAGTGCAGATGAGATTGTGTCCTGTTGTTATTTATTCATACATTAATTTATGTTCAGTCAAATTACCACAGAGTAAAGCTGGGTTTAGGGAGTCCTGGATATAATCTGATCACATACTGTACAGGACAGTTCCTTGTGTTTGTAGTGGGTCGACTGAGAGCAGCTCATATACACAAACCTGTTTTACCTACATTCGCATGATAAGACACCATCTGCAAGTATTGGAGATATGCAAATCAGCCATTTCAGAAAATCCAGTTCTATCAGCTGTCTCAGTGACAGAATAAAAAATACCTTTATCAGCCTCAGCGTCCCCGTAGAACTTTCCAGCACTCAGTTTCCACTGACCGTAGTCTGATTTGTGCTTTGACTCGACCCATCGGCTCATCCATCCATCTGCAACACAGCAAACCATCTCAACTGGTTACTGACACTTCCCTCACTGATACAGTGAGGGAAGTGTTATCAGTGCACATATCCAGCAGTTTTTGTATCGGTGCTTTGGTTTTTTGTGTAGTTGCCAATTGAATTCATTTGAACATGTGCTACTTTAGCTCTGATGCAGTATCCTTCTGTCCTCAAAATAATACTTAAGTACGGTACATAAGTAAATTGTACTTTCATCACAGTTTAATTTTCCTGCAAATGTATATTGGTTCCAAATATTGGTCTCCTTAATGACTCATAATTGGTATCAACAAAAGAAACACAGTGGCCGATCCCTAGATATATTACCAAACTACTTAATGTGTTAATTGCATTGTTTCCTAAATGCATACAACATTTCTGTACCACATTTGCAGCATGACACAGCAATAAGAGGACTTCATGATAAAGGCAGTTTTTTGAGAACATATAAGAAAGTGCCTCAAAATTGTGGTTAAGAACAGTACTTAATAATAAATTGTACTTAGGTTTATTTCATCACTGGTCATTAGAAATTTTGACACAAAGATTTTTATTTTTACTGCAAATGAATATCAGTCCCAAATATCGGTTTTCAGTCTTCTGGATTTCTCATAATTGGTTACAGCCCTGAAAAAGCCATATCTGTTTGTAGACCCTTAGTTTGATCAGTAATCATGTGTAAAAGCAAGTATTAGTAGTTCAAGTTCAGAAAATTAAAACATTTATGTCATTTCACTATATAATGATATAAACATATATCACCATGTTATATGGATATGTGTGACATGTCCCTCTCTGTGCTTATAAAAGACAGGCAGACAGACGTGACTGCAGCTGATCTAGACTCACTGCAGCTCAGCTCAATATCAAAAGTGAAAGAAGAGTTGGACTCACACAACCAGATGTCAACTCATGAAGTGTTTGTGTTCACATTGCTCCAGACAACATCCATTTATCAGAATCACATCAGATCATTGACTTCACTGCTCCATGAACTCTAACGTTACTTCAGCCACTCTTTCTTAGCTAACAGCTCTCACTTGACTAATAGACATGAGGTGGCCTAGCCTGAGCCGATCAATGAATGCAGTGAGGCTATTTTAAAACCAACATTTCTTTAATTACCACAAATTACAGAGAAACTAGCACATGATACAGATGAGTGCCAATCATTCATACTAAGGTCGAGAGGAGACGGAATTAGCTGAACTGTACCTCCATCCATAAACTGTTCCTGAAAGTAGACGGTGGCATGAACAGTGACAGCTGTCGATGCTAAAACCAGCAGAAGCGCCGCCGGAAGCTTCATGTCGGCAGCTTGTGTCGGGAGCAGAACAGGTGAGGAGGACAGGTCTGAGGAAACCAGCTAATATAGCCACAGCAAGTGGAACCTGACAATTTCAACAGCGACGAGCCCTGCACAGATGGCCAAGGCTCATTGGACCAGCGGCCCGCCAATGGGATGAGACCACGAGTTAATTTTCGGAAACGCTCGGGTAGCATCGGACGAACATCGGAGAGGGGCGGAGGCGACAAACGGCACTGCTGTGTGTTCAGTGTACACACACACACACACACACACACACACACTTATCTATCTTTATCAACGGTGATATGTTGTGGTTTCTTTCTTGTGACAAATGTATTGTAAACCGCTTTAGACATAAGCGTCTGCTAAATGCCCTAAATGTAAATGTAATGGATATTTCTGTTTAAAAGTTGTTCATATTTTATATGTTCTGTTGTGTTATCTTTTGTTATTGAGGTTTTCACAGTTGTTGCAGTGTGCACAATAAATGTTCACATTGATGAATCAGATGTTGATTTAAAAAATATTTCACACAGAAAAAAAAAAACTCTTGGGGCTCCCTGGTACTCACACCGCTCCATAATATAACTGGCAAGAATACAAGAATTTCAATGCTCGGCCTACAATGGGAAAATGGTTGAATCTGGTGGAATAAAAATATCACTACTTTTCTTCAAAATGAAATGCTGACATTACAGAATGCATGGTTTTATACTGTAATGGCAGTGAGATTAAAACATGTGGTTTGAGTGGAAGTCAATGAGGCATTTTTGGCCACGAAGGTGTCCAGAGGGAGTATCTGACACTACATAAAAAATGCTAATGCAATCAAATCAATTTTGCTGCTAATCTTTGAACTCGTGTTTTTTTTTGAGACTATTAATAAAAGTCTGACTATTTTTTTCTGCACAACTCCCTGCCACCGGGATGTTTTATCTTCATCCATGCTATCCTGCACCTCACCTTACAACAGTACAATTCAATAATCCCACAGAGAGATATTATTAAATATTTTAACTAACCTTACTCACAGAATGCCTACACTGTATACATAGATACATTGGATCTACAATTACTTTTTGACTTACCAGCAGCAGTTTCACAGCTTCTTGCCCTTAGACAAAAAGTAACGTAACTTTTTTCTTGACTTCCGGGTATGGCGTCGAGACAAACGGCAGCATAATCAGAGTGCTCTCAGATGGTCAGGCCTTCCCCCCAGCTAAAACCAGTTGTTTATTCAATTAACTGAAAAATAATATGGAGGGGGATAAACAAAGGAGGACTAGGGGTAAAGCAATTCAAAAACAAGACAAAGACGAGAGACTAACGACCGAAACAGAAGATACCTCCATGAATGATAATGGCAAACATGCAGGTTTGGACTCACTGCAAGCTAGCATAATTGCTATACATGCTGAAATTAAGGCTGTTCGCTCCAACGTAAGGATGGAGTTAAACAACTTTGGTGATACATTTAAAACAGAGATGGAGGAAGAGCTGGGGAATTTCAGGGAAGAAGTTAATAAGAACCTGTGAAATTGTCACAGAGCTGAAAGACACAGCGGGCCAAGTGGAGGAGGTTGAACAGCGTGTGAATGACATTGAGGAATGGAGCACCGAAGCAAAGGAGGGGCTTCTCCAAACTGTACAAATTCAAGATGATATGCAGGCCAAACTGACCGATTTAGAAGCTCGTTCAAGGAGAAATAATATACGTGTGGCGAGGTTAAAAAGACCTACAATTAAAATAAGTTCTTAAAATTTATAAAATGCCGACAACGCCACCTAGGTTGAAAGAGCCTAGGACTCCAAATTAAATTAAAGCTGCAAGCAGCGATGAACGGGCCCTCGCAGTCCACGCGCATCGGGGCGTGCTGCTGTCGCTACATGCTGCTGTTGGGGCTTGTTCATGCAACAACTTCCATTGAGGAATGAAAAGCCAAGGCAGTCAAGCTGTTGTTTTGTCATTTAGCAATAAAAGCGCCCCCTATTGGGCGATTTGCACCAAATTTTTCACAAACCGTCATCAGGCCATGGAACATAATTTAAAAAACTTTAGTGTTAATGGGACTGTATTTCACCAAGATATGGAAGACTGTCTGTCTGACCACAATGTGCAGGAAATTGTTGTTTCATATTTTGGCCGTTCTTTGGACAATCACAATTGTTTTAATAAGTTTGTGTCAGGGGGGTGCACAGATGCTGTGTGCAAAGTTTGGTGCAAATCGGAGAAATTGCCTGGGAGGAGTTCGAAAAAGTAAGTTTTGCGACATTCCGGAATGTGCAAATGGAAATGTACCGCGAAAGTGGGCGTGGCCTACATCACAGAATTCAGCTGAATGCAGGGAACACGTAGGCTGTGTCCGAAGTCACCCCCTAATCACTATATAGTGCACTATATAGTGACTACGCCATTTTGTAGTGGTGTCCGAATGTATAGTGATCAGGATATAGTGCACTCATTGTATCCCACAATTCACCGCGAAATGTAGTGAACATCCGATGGTCACTAACCGAAGCAAGATATCCCATCATGCATTGCGCTGAGAGAAAAATGACGGACGGAGGCTCAGTGGTCGCGGAGCGGGAGCTGATTTACAAATGTGAGTAATGTTGATAAAAAATATATAGGGATGTGTTGAAGCTGTGGTAACAGTTTTTTAGTAATATTATGGCACAATTCACAGCTAGCGACGCTCGCTAATGTTAGCTGACTGTAAGCTAACTGTTGCTGTCTTGCTCCTGCTGGGACATGGAAGTGGTTCTCCCTCATGGATGAGGCGACAGGTGCCAGGCCATTTTTTCAGCCTCTTTCTCTTATTGCCTCAGCATGGGGAGAGAATCAGTGTCCCCTGATTCAGACAGTGACACACCAGAGCCAGGGGATCTTTGTTAATCTCATCAGGGATCCTTGTTAATAAAATGTTCTTTAAAAAACTGATTAACACCGACTGTGAACTCAGATCTATCATAACATATCAACATACCGACAATACCCTAACTCAATGGATTATCAATAACAAAAACTGATGAAAACTAATATTTACAAGGCAAATTCTAACATCAACATTTCCTTAACTAACATAAACAAATCAAAGATTATATTATTAAAGTTTTAACACGTTATAATATCATTTGAAACTTAAGAAGTACTACTAAGATGTATAACCTAACCAAAAAACTTGACTTTGTACTTCTTTCTTTTTTTAAATAGTTTTTAACAATAATCATGTTCTTGAAGAGCTCGAGGAGTGTTGTCCGGTGCAGACAGAGCAGCAGCGATGAGCCCATGCAGCTTTTCCCCACAATGCTGGTCCTGCTGAAGCTGCTCACCTCCATCATCTAGAACCCTTCCACAGGCTCTAATATGTCCCCATCCCTGATGCAGAGGTTGTGCAAGATGGGACAACAGGCAATCACCTTCACGGCAAATGCAGGGTGCACCTCCAGAGCCTTGAAGAAGACTGATCACCATCTGGTCTTCATGATGCCAAAGGCAGTTCTATGACTGAACGGGCCTTTCTGTCTCTTATTTAAATCCTTTTTAGTATTTTAAGTCTACTTGTTTTTATGTCCCCTGTACGTATTGGATGTCTGTCTACCTGCTGGTGTATTTATTGTATGTATGTTCTACCTGCTGCTGTAACAAGTACATTTCCCTGATGTGGGATAAATAAAAGTCTAAAGTCTTTTGCATGGTGCTGGTTAAACCTCCCAGCGACCACACCTCTCACAGGCTCTCTGTAGGGGGTTACAAGGGCCACTGGGTGGGACATGTAGGGGTATCCACCATCCCCAAGAATGCAGTAGCCCTCAGATGGATAAAGAGGGCTATTTTCCAGGACTCTAGAGTCATGCACTGAGCCTAGATACCCAACAAATGTGTCCAAAAAAAATACAACTTCATAAAATGAAATGTGCAATAATAATTATTTTTAATTTATTTATGTGTGTTTTTATAAGCTGTTGTTAACTTATTTATTTGTGTGTGTTTTTATGAGCTACTGGAGACCTGAATTTCCCCTAAGGGATGAATAAAGTATATCTATTTATCCATCCATCTAATCTGATTTATGAACAAAGCTGTGCCATGTCTGTTTCCACAGGATGGGGTGTAGTCTGACAATACGAGTGAATTATTGACACTAGCAATACATTAATGATTTAGATGTCTTGTATAAATGTAAAATTCTTCATCTTTATACTGACAATCTGACGATGATGGTGAGTATATTGGGGAGCTCTGAAACTTGTATGTAATTGCGAAGTAAATGGGGTCTAATTATAGCTCTTTGATCGCATGGTACAAGATAAAAGACAAAGGATGTGGCGTGATTACATATACACATACATGTATGTATATATGTATGTATATATATATGTATATATAATCGGGATGTACATTAAAATGCGTGTGTTTTGACTCAATATTAACGGTATACTTTTTAAATACGTATAGTCCACAACCGGCGTTGATGTGTGACATTTCAACTGTGCGACGGCAGTGACGTAATTAACGGCGCCTGAGTAGTGTCCGAAAGTGCTTTTTTCTTTCTGCCGATGAGCTCACTATATAGTCCACTATGTTGGACTTTCTATATAGTGAGTAGGGCGTAGGGAATGAGTGAGTGATTTCGGACACAGCCATAGATATAAGGTTTAACAATGTGCACCATGTTATGTGGGAGTTATTAGGCAAAAACGGTTTTGTGTTGATAATAGCGCCACCTGCTGGTCATTTTTGGTGTGTGAGTTACAGACGCCAGTCTATACCACCCCAATCAGTTTCATATCCATAAGTGTTATGGTGTGGGCACGGTGGCAAATATGAAATTAGACTGCCACCAGAGCGCCACCTAGTGGCGTATCGGTCAAAGCTTCAACAGATATCCTCAGGAGGGCATTGACAATAATTGTACCAAGTTTCGTGTTAATCTGAGCAACCGTTGTGAGATACAAAATAAAAGAGCGCGAAGATTTTGCACAGGGCCTGAGGGGCTCATGGGGAAGTAGTATCCTGAGTTTCATGTCATTCGGTCAAAGCAATGTGGAGATATGCAAGACTTCCTGTTTGTAACGAAATGTGCAGGGAGTTGTTATTTAATAACTTGAGTATTGTTTGGAATATCAAAATTCTTTTAATAACTTTTTGTGAGGAGGGTCCGAAGATGCTGTTTGCAAAGTTTGGTGCAAATCGGTTGAAATTGCCTGGGAGGAGTTCGAAAAAGTAGGTTTTGGAAATTTTGCGAATTTGCGGAAAAAAAACCTAGGCCGCAAATTTGCGTGGCTTATATCAGGAGATTCAACAGAATTCAGGGAACACGTGGATATATGGTTTTTGAACAATAGGGACATCGCAGGTTATCTCCTGGGGCCCTAATGAAACTGGCACCATAGCGCCACCTAGTGGCGGATCGGTAAAAGCTTCAACAGATGTCCTGAGGAGAGCATTTAGCAATGAGTGTACCAAGTTTTGTGTTAATCCGACCAACCGATGTGGAGATATAAAATACTTCAATTTAAAGAGCGCCACCTAGTGGTCATCGGGCAAGATTGTCCACAGAGCCTTAGGGGCTCATGCGGAAGTACTATCCTGAGTTTCATTTCATTCGGATGAACCAATGTGGAGATATGCAAGACTTCCTGTTTTGAAGGAAATGTGCAGGAAGTTGTTATTTAATAAGTTGAGTATTCTTTGGAATATCAAAATTCTTTTAATACATTTTGGCGGGAGGGTCCACAGATGCTGTGTGCAAAGTTTCGTGGAAATTGGTGAAATTGCCTGGGAGGAGTTCGAAAAAGTAGGTTTGCGACATTTCGCGAGCTAGCGAAAAAAAACGGTAGGCGGATATGGGCGTGGCCTATATCATGAGATTCAGAAGAATTCACTGAAGGCATGGATATATGGTTTTTGAATGTGCGACAAAGTATATGGGAGTTATTAGGCAAAACGCACTTTCCTTGATTATAGCGACACTTAGTGGTGGAAATTCACAACAACAACAGATTATAAAAATTTCCAGCAGATGTGACATATATTTCAAGTTTGGTGAGTTTTGGGGTATGTTCAGGCAGTGAAAAATGCGATCATTTGGGACAAAAAATGCTCACTACAAAAACAATAGGGTCCTTGCAGGTTCCCTGTTCATAGGTTTTATATAGCGCTTTTCTAGGTACCCAAAGACGCTTTACAAAAACACAAAACAAATGGATACAAACAGACAATACATACATACATACATACACATACAGGGACTCAAACAAAGGTAGATATACAGCAATACAAAAAAAAAGAGTAGACAGGAAAAATAAGAAAGAAAGAGGGTGGAAGATGATTTTGTCAGGTCTTGTAAGTGATGTTGAAGAGACGGGTTTTGAGATGACTTTTGAAAGACAGCAGTGAATCAGAGTTACGGATGGCCAGGGGGAGGGAGTTCCAGAGGGTAGGGGCGGCAATGGCGAAGGCTCTGTCCCCTAGGGTGCGGTATTTGGTCCTGGTGATGGGGGTGAGGGTGTTTGCATCTGCAGAGCATAGTCGATGAGGGGGAATGTGGCGATGGAGGAGATGTGTCAGGTATGAAGGGGCAAGATTGTTTAGGGCTTTATAGGTGATGAGGAGGATCTTGAAATGTATGCGTTGTTTTACGGGAAGCCAGTGAAGTTGATGGAGGATAGGCGTGATGTGTTCTCTGGAGTGGGAGCGGGTGAGCAGTTCTTCCTGACAACTCAATATCATGGTCAGTAGGGCTGTCAACGAATATTCTAAATTCGAATATATATTCGAATATTTTTAAAAAATGGAGATTCGATTGTGAAAATTAATATTCGACTGTGGAAAAAAACCACATCGGCGGCTGCTTTGCGAGTGGGCGCACTGCATGACGGGTCAGAGACAGGTCACTTGCACAGCGTCACTCACTGCTGAAAGTGAGACGCGACAAAAACCGTGGCAGATGCAGATGGCAGAGAGAAAAACGAATTGGCAGAAAGTTCAGAGCCCAACTAAGCAGCAGAGAGAGTGGTTTGGACTCCAAGCAACCTAAAAATCCCCGTTTGGAAATACTTCGGATTTTGGTCAGGAGACAGCAAAAATGCGGTGCCTCGAGATAAAGTTGTATGCTAGCTGTGTAAGCTACAGTTAGCTTACCATTCCACCACTAGCAATATGAGGGGAGTTTGCGCATAGAGAGAGAGGGGGGCGAGCGAGAGAGAGGTCTACGGTCCTAAAAGTTTTACGGTATAGGCCATTAGTTCGTTTACTTATTTTGTAATGTGAAGGTATGTTTTCAAAGACATGTTAAAACTAAAAAACAAATACCTATACAAGTAGTTATGTCTCGTTGTATTAGTTTGTCCTCCTGTTATTGACATAATGCACAAATCTAGATATTCGAATGGTTCGAACCCATGTGTTTTTTTTAGATCGAATATTCGAACGTCATTTTGGAGCAATTTTGACAGCCCTAATGGTCAGTGGGATTTTGCACATCGAGAACAACGTAAGGTGAAACACCACTTCTGAGCTTTATCAATGTCTCACTAAACTCAAGGCCTTCAGTCCACTGAGGATTTATGTCAGGCTCAAAGAGAAGTGTAGTGAATTTTTTCAGTGGCCATGTCTGTACCCTTCAGTCTATTTGAACAGACGTGTGTTTGGATACAATGACTTTTTCTCTAGTTGTTTTCACAACATAGTCACATGGCTGTCCCACAGTCACCAGATCATTGAAGACTGTAACATTTTCTTTCTGAAGGCAAGGGAAAGCTGTTCTCAATGTCTCATGCAACTGCTCTCTTCTCATAACATCTGGTTCTCCTATAGTGCTAGTTTTTATTATTTGCTCAATGACATTAAAGCCTAGGATGGGCTGTGAAAGACGTCCACCTTTCATTACTAGCATGGGGACAACAAGTTTTTTGGGGTCGGCTCCATCTGCAGCTAATCCAAAAGTGACTTCAATGAAGCCCTCATACGGCGTGTTCTGTCCGTTAGCAGCTGTGATTTGGACAGGATCTGAGACCAGATTCTGCTTCCTGTGAAACAAACTGGATGAAAACTAATCTCCAGGTTCATTTTGACATTTATAAAGAGACTTTACATTTTTAATTTAGAACTGAAAAAGTCAAGGCAGTCCTTCTTTTCAGACATTATCACCAAAAACAATAATAATGCACGTGCCCTGTTTGCTACTGTCGACAGGCTATCAAACCTCTGAACATCTATCTACCAGGGCCTGTAATGAATTTGCATCCTTCTTCACTGACAAAATTCAGAAAATTAGACAAGCGGTCAGTGCCACCGTACCTGGTACAGGAGGCGCGTTATCCATGTGTCCACCGAAAACCAACTCTAATAACATGACAATTTGATCCAATCAATGACAAAAACCTGCAAGAAATAATACAACATTTGAAATCTTCCTCATGCTGCCTTGATATTTTACCAGCAGGGTTCTTCAAAAAAGTTTCAGACTGCATGACTCCAGATCTGCTACAGATTGTCAACATGTCTCTACTTTCAGGCGTCTTCCCCCAAGCCATGAAAACTGCAGTTATTAAACCACTCCTGAAGAAGAACAATCTAGACACATCAGTAACGAATAATTATAGGCCCATATCGAACCTCCCAATTTTAAGTAAAATCATTGAAAAAGCTGTTTTTCAACAGCTGAACAATTACTTAATAGTAAATGGCTGTTTTGACGTCTTCCAATCAGGATTTCGACCACATCATAGCACTGAGACTGCTCTAGTCAAGGTCCTCAATGACATTCATTTAAACACAGACAATGGCAAAATTTCAGTCTTAGTACTACTGGATCTCAGTGCTGCGTTTGACACAGTCGACCACATCATACTACTGGACCGACTGGAAAACTGGGTGGGACTCTCTGGTACAGCACTAAACTGGTTTAAATCCTATCTAAATGATAGAGACTACTTTGTGTCTATTGGTAATTACACATCTGAACGGATGAAAATGACAAGCGGAGTACCCCAGGGCTCCATTCTGGGGCCTCTACTATTCAACATTTACATGCTTCCTCTAGCTCAGATAATGGAAAACAACAAAATATGTTACCATAGTTATGCAGATGACACACAAATTTACATAACCATCTTACCAGGGGACTATAATCCCATACAAACGCTAAGTAGATGCATTGAACAAATCAATGATTGGATGTGTCAGAGTTTTCTTCAGTTAAACAAAGATAAGACTGAAATAATTGTTTTTGGAGCCAAGGAAGAACGACTCACAGTCTCTGCTCAGCTTCAATCTGTAATGTTGAAAACTGCAAACCAAGCCAGAAACCTCGGTGTAATCATGGACTCAGACCTGAACTTCAGCAACCACATTAAGCCAATTACAAAGTCAGCCTACTATCATTTTAAGAATATATCCAGGATAAAAGGACTTATGTCTCAGCAGGATTTGGAAAAACTTATCCATGCATTTATCTCCAGCAGACTGGACTACTGTAACGGTGTCTTTACAGGACTCTCTAAAAAACCCATCAGACAGCTGCAGCTGATTCAGAACGCTGCTGCTCGAGTCCTAACAAGAACCAAAAAAGTAGATCACATCACTCCAGTTCTCAGATCTTTACACTGGCTTCCTGTCAGTCAAAGAATAGATTTCAAAATCCTGTTGTTGGTTTATAAAGCACTGGCTGGTTTCGGGCCAAGATACATTTCTGATCTGCTGCCATGTTACGAACCATCCAGACCTCTGAGGTCATCAGGCTCAGGTCTGCTTTCAGTCCCTAGAGTCAAAACTAGACTGTATACAGGTTTATAATGCACATAATCCATCCACACCATGTATGCATATTCTGTGTTTCTTGCACTAACTCTATGATTTCTTTGCATTACTTGTACTATGTTCAACATACAGCACAGCTGGCTCGTAAACAGACTTACAGTGCGTTCAGACCACACGCGATGGATGCGATGCCATCGCCGGTAACGCGAGCATCGCGTCGCTTGACACATTTGTCACATTTTTCACCATCGCTTCATCGCGCAATGACGCAATCCACCTCCCGCTATTTCCTTCACTTCCCGCTGTTCTCGTCAACCATGGCTGAGTTAACTACCATAGCTGCGCTTTATCTGTTGTGGACGTATTTGGATCCGAAACCCAAACGCCGCCGCGTCTGGGTTCATGAGATCCTCCGCAGACGCTCACAGCTGGGTGAATACCATCACCTCCTCCAGGAGCTGCGTCTGGATGACGGCCGTTTCCAGCGGTACTTTAGGCTGACGGTGGCCCAGTTTGAGGACCTCTTGGCCCGGGTCGGTGCGAGGATCTCCCACATTGACACCAACTACAGGCGCTCACTACGTCGGTGACGTGGTTTGGAGATCAACGCTGATTGGATGTCGCGGCAAAGCGTCACGCGATGTCGCTTGAAAAGTTCAAATTTTTCAACTTCAAGCGATGGACGCGATGAAGCGATGGCCGCGATGGACGCATCATCGCGTCACTCGTATCACGCGAAACGCGTCGCCCGACGCGCCATCGCGTGTCATCGCGTCATTTACATTGACTTTGTATGGAAAGTTGTGGCGTTCATCGCGTCCATCGCGTTTGGTCTGAACGCACTGTTGTGGTGTATACTTGTATGGTGTCGGCCATGGAGTTTTTTAATATACAGTATATACACCTTTTACTGCACTGCACTGTACCATTCCCCATTCTTTACTCTTTAGCTTTACGTAGTTCACGTCTTGCTGTCCTTGATAGCTGTATGTGTGTTTCTACACAGAGAGCCATGTAAACTGTAGTCAAATGACCTGTGTGTGTATACATACATGGCCAATTAAGCGGATTGTGATTGTGATTCTGAAGTGAAAATAAAATGTCCTGTTTGTATTTCCTGGCAGCTGATGTCAGAGTCTAACTCTTCCTCTGTTGTGAGTGCACATTATTCCCTGTGTTCTCATGACTTTCATGCTACAGCCAGTCACATGGGTGGATGTCTCCACATAGACCTCACACAGGCTATGAACGGGAGTGTGTAGGTTTCTGTGGTGGTCCTGTGACTGTCCAGGGTGCCCCAGAGCATGCTGGACTGGCTGCCATCCCCTTCATACCGCCTGAATGTGTGCTGAGTAGCATGTCACTGTCAAGCCTCCCATGTACACTCTTTTTCATTTAACATGAATGCATCACCACTTGAAACGAGTATCCCTCGCTCTCATTCGCGTCAAGAAAACCAACATCAACAAGACCGATACCGGAAGTTAAGGGATATTAACTTCAGAATAAAACTGGTTATAAGCGTTCCGGTAGGCCGAATTGTATTTTTCGTCTTAACTTCGACAATTAAATGAAGAGAGAGCAGAATATTTGAGTGGTAACTTCTGCTGACTTACTGATGTGACAGTATAACTGTTGTTGTAAGAAAAACATGATCACGATAGAGGACATCTTTCAGCCCCCACATTGCTCTCTGTATGTCTGCATTATTTTATATTATATAACATAGGAACACATGTATGTAAAGTGGGAAATAAAGCAGCTTTTGAGACTGGCATGAATATTTTTAAAATGATGTCGTGAAAAGACGACATTAAAGAAGGCTATCATTCAGAAATTGTGAAGTAGGTTTTATAAATAGACACTCGAATGCTGAAATGCTTTTCATTTAATTTTTAACAATGTTTGTTCGCAGCTGTGTCGTGCATGGTGATTGGCTGGTTGTGTTTTACCACTTCCTAAATCAGTCAAATTATCTTTTCACAGGCATTCATTCAACTACAAGTTTTGCAAACAAGTCTGTCATAACTGATTGTGATCAGTCATGTATATCTCTGCGATGTCTACAGACTGTATCTCATTTCTACGTTCAAGCCTACTTGTTTGTGTTGCTCCAGCGTAGAAGGTCTTATTGTGAAAGTTGTGAGCGGATGTGGTACTGGTCACTGTTGACACATTGACTGTGGTCTGGAAGGAGTGACTCGTTGACTGCGGCGATCCCAATTTCGGCAACATGGGAGACGTTGTGGGATTTATTGTGAACGGATTTTAAGAGCTGTCGGGAAAATGGCGGAGAGGTGAGTGAGTAACATGAGACACGCTGTGTTTTAACTGTGCTACAGCTCGCTGAGTGATATGATGCTTCATCTCGGAGCCGAGCCGAGCCGAGCCGAGCCAAGCAGAGGGTGGCAGCAGCCCAGCGACGGGGCTAACAGCGCTTCGGTTGGTCGCCCTGCTGTTAGCTAGCTCGCCACTTATTCGCTCACATTATTAAATAGTTTTCATATTGAGGATCATATATATGAATCCAGGCCTGTTCTCTGTCCACTCACTGGGCTGGAGTTTGATGGTTCGGGCACTGGACATTTGTCAAGGTGGAAGGAGCGGTAGAGGAGGCTGAACACGGCTGGATGATGATGATGATGGTGATGATGATGATGATGCTGTTGCTGTTGCACCTGTCGGTCTAAATTGCCGTCTCTTTGCTCGAATACAGCTAACCTTCCCTTCTATCTGGATGCTAGCAGGAAACCCATCTGTAGAGCCATTATCAGTGGGAGCTAACGCTCGGCCAGCCAGGATATCCAGAACCGTCCTCGCAGCATCCCTCATCCTCATGATGGATGGAGGTACCTCCCATGAGAGGAAGCACTGGAAATGGAGAAGTGTGCCACCGTCCTCATAGCTTTCTAACACCATCTTTTTTAGCCTTGAGGTTGTTAAGATGTAGAAATACCCCGGGTACCCAGTATGTGTCCGAGTGAGCGGCTGTGTGTCGCGCGTAGAGAAAACGCATCACCAAACTCCCTTATAGATATTTCAATTTCATGTTAACTAGGTTCGCGGCACATTCTCTTATCTCACGACACATAACGTAACAGTCGTTTTTGACACTGTGGTTCCCTGTGGGAAATTCGGCATACGTATAATCTTTCAATGACATAAATTAGTGTAATAAAATGTCAATTTTCAGAAGTGCTCCTCACTGTTCGCCATGACCTCCCACAGGTGGAGAGAGCTGGTGAATCAACTTGTTCTGGTTTAAGAGTTACTTTGTTTATTGGATCATTTCATATTCAAGAGGATAATTCTCCACCTTGTATACCAGGCATGTAATCTCGCCACTGATCACTGAAACAATTAAAACCATTTGAATTGGGCTTGGCGCAGAGGGAAAGTCAATCCCAAACTAAATCAAATGTTATCCTACCCAACCCTTCTGAAGCTACACAAAGCAGAGGATGGTGAAATGTCATTTTTAAAGAAGTCTATTGGCTGTAAAGTGAGGGTGTCGGCTGCATCTTGAATATAGACAATAGCAATTTCTCCCCTAGCAGCATGCAAGTGCATATGGCTGAGTTAATAATTGATGGCTGTTAAATTAGTGTTGCGGGGTCATGGGCCTCATATAAATCAGTCCTGCAGGTCTGCGCTGTGGCTTGTGCAGCTTTATCTAAATCACAGCATGCTGGTGTCACACATATCAGAGGCTGAGCTCACTCATGACTGAGGAAACCGCTTCAGTCTCATTATCAGATAACATGTTTTAGAAAACTTGAACCTGTTCGTACTTTTGATGACAGATTTTGGATTATTTGTGTATTTAACACGTATTTGACACAATCAAGGAAGAAAGTGTCACCTGTTAATGTCTTCCATGAGGTTACGTATTGGTTGCTTTGAGACTAAAGAGAAAAGGAAGTCCACAGCAACAACCACAGTGTTTTGAGGTCATGCAGTCTAACTGTGATCATACTGCTTGTGTCTCGGTTGAGGTTGGGCCATAGTATATTTACACTGTTGTGTTGACCGGTGATAGGTTAGGGGGCTTAGGTTAACGGTCAAGGTTGAGGAATTAACCAGTTAAGCTGTCTAGAGTTTTCCTAGTTTCGTTGTGTTATGAGACAGAACCGCTGCACAGATTATGTTCAAAGGCACTGAGGTGAAAGAAGCTGTGTGTGTGTGTATGTGCTGTGCACCAGCTGTAGTGAGATGGGTGGGGTGGATGGAGGAAACGGTCATACTGTGCATCCTAAGTTCTGTCTGTGGTTAGGTTGTCAAGGTTAGGTTTGATTAAATTTCAATAAATAGGTTGTGTCTTGTGCACTGCAGACTGTTTCCTGTATTCAACTAGAATGGCACATAGTAGAGTGCCTACCTCTGCAACAGCCCACCACTAGGACAGGGGTACAACTTTTGTTTTTTCGCTTGTTTTTTGATGCCACTTTTAGTCAAACTGTCTATATGCCTATAAATAGACTGTGTAGCTTGATGTATGCTGTCCAAGCAACACGTGTTGTGGTTCTGTTGCATTCCAATGTGTTGAGCTCCTGTGAGTGGAGACATAACATTCACCTCTTCTGTGATTTTCTCCCAACGTTACTGTTGCACAAGGCCAATATTAATGAGGTTAATGAGTTTGTTTTCATCTTGTGAATAAATGGCTAAAATATTTCCATTCCAACCACAAAGTACTGAAGTCAGTGAAGAACTGAGGAGCAAAATGTGAGCAGCCGATGTTTCACTGTTCCTTCAGTGCTGAACCTGAACACTGTTTTTGAACACTGTTGTTGACATAGATCTATGGACCCACACATGACACTGCTCACTGCACGCATCCCCATATCTGACAGCCAGCTTGACATCTGATCCCAGCGGCAGGGTGGGGCACTGAGCTTATGTGTTGTGCCCGCAGCACGTGGTTAAAATATTCATATCGGCGTGCTCAAGCTGCCAAGCTGCTGCCATATCTGTCACATATACTTATGTTGTGCCCTGCTCGGGGACTTAAAGAGGCCAGGTATTCAACATGACTGTGAGCTGTGTGCTGAGGGTGGGGGGGCAGCTCAACAACAGTAATTTGGCCACAGTTTCTTCCCTGATCCACCTGATCTCACTGACTGACTCAGTGTGCTGTGACTGATGAGCCATTACTAACATTGTGACGTTATATAAAGAGCAGTTAGAATGGAGGAGGAAATGATTGTGAAAGCAGCCTGCTGAGATTTTATATTATTGTTACTATGACTTTAAAACAAAGCCAGCTCACATTATGACCCCCCTAGCACCAGGTAGTAACATGTGATCTGCACCCGGATCATCTTGATCAGGGGTGGGGAACCTTTTTCCAATCAAGGGCCATTTCAATTTTAATACCATCCCTCAGGGGCCATAAATAAATTTGAAGGTACGCAGCTCACAACATATTTTTATGGCCTTTTTAACTTAAATGTAATAACATAATCATGACCATTAGTTAATGTTTTAGCCAATTTTTATTTTATGCATCTCATTGTTTCTTATTGTTTTAATGCAGTTCATTTTTTAATAATCTGTCCCTGTTGGTTTTATATTCACTGATGTTAACTAGTTTTAGCAGCATTTAAAGGTATAGTTGGTAATGTTGGAGAGCTAGCAAGATTTGAAAGTGGCACCTCGTCTAAGCTCCACCCCCTTCTCCCCCTCCCGTCAGTGCTCCGTCCAAAGCCCCGCCCCCACAAACTTGAATGCCCATCAGACAGTCCGTCAGCAGGGCAGAGGAGAGCCGTTAGCATTGGGCTAATACAAGCTACAAAAGTAGCTAAGTTGGCTAACGTTACATATTTCATGAAAATAACAAATCCCCCCGAAGCAAAACAACTAATTACCTGTCCAACAGAAAGACAGCAACCTCTGCATCACTTCTGGAAGTACTACTTTTGGCTGCATTTTCTCTGCTCTCCTGCTAACTGTGCTAACTCTTCTTCTTCTTCTTTAGCTGTTTTATGGCTGTTGGCAAACAACTTTTAGGTGTGCATTACCGCCACCTTCTGACCTGGAGTGTGGATCTCCTGCTAACTCCATATGGAGTGTGCTGAATATATCCGGCAACGGTGACACGTGATGAGTGCGCGCAGGGAGGAGGGGGGGACAGAGGGGGGTGCAGGCAGGACGAGACATGAAGGCATCTGATTGGTTCTTTCAACTCGGACCGAGAGGGAGGGATTGGTCAGAGTTTTTACAGGCCTGCAGCTGCCACAGAGGTCTGATTTATTTCGTTCCTTTTTCTGAACACATTATGTATGGACTACTCTCAGGGTGGGAAGACCATTTCACCCAGTATAACAAAAAGTGTTTCTGAACAGGATTACCAACTATACCTTTAATGATTTTGTATATATATATATATTTTTAAATCGTACTTATCATTATTATATCAGACTAATCTAATGCGATGGAACTGCTTCTCCCTGGTGACTTGTCTGATGTCAGGTGGCAGTGATGACGATGCTACACATTCATCAGCATATATGTCACAGCTGGCTTTTGTTCTTGCAGAGTGGGAAAGTGCACAGTGATTCCCTTTTCCAGTTGCACCTGCGACCGCTTTAGCTTAGCTTCAAATGATTTCACATTTGTAAAAAGAGAGCTGACAAGCTGGTTAGGACCTTGGAGCTTGACATTCAGCTCTGAGAGGTACTTGGTAATGTCCACCATGAAGGCCAAATCACACAGCCACCAGTCCCCTTCATCTCCTTGAACTGCTTTACTTCTTCCCTCAAGTTGTAAAACCATGCAAGCACATTTGCACGACTGAGCCACCGCACCTCACAATGGTAGACCAGATCTCCATACTCCGACTCCAGCTCACCCAGTAGTTTCCTAAACTGGTGACTCTTCAGTCCTCTGCTTTTGATGAAGTTTATGGCGGAAACAACAACTTTCATCACATTATTGAGCTTCAACCTTGAAGCCTTGAGTTGACACAAGCTCTCTTGGTGTATGATACAATACAAATAACTCACTTGGATCCAGACTGAGACGACTCATTTCTTTTTTGAGCAATGCAGTCAATCCTTTTTGGGTGCCAACCATAGTCGGGGCTCAGTCTGCCGCCAGGCCGCTCAGCTTGTGAAACCGCAGGTCAAATTTGTTCATAGCCAAAACAACTTGCTCAAACAGATCCTCACCTTTAGTAGTCCGGTGCATGGCTTGCAACGGCAAATGGCATGAGCAATTCCTCCCTGATATCAAAGTCAGCTGTAATCCCTCGCCAAAAATGGCTAGTTGAGCTGTGTATCTTATGTCAGTTGTCTCATCACAGGCCAAAGAGAAAACCTGGAAATCTCTTGCAGTATCCTTCAATGATTTCTCAATGTGTGTTGTGCCATGTCAGTAATCCAATCTGAGACGGTTCTCCGAGACAAACTGACACTTTGGAACAGCTTGATTTTTTCTGGCGCGAACAGCTCCATAGCAGCAACGAGGCACTCCTTCACAAATTCACCGTCAGCATGAGGGTTCAGCTTCTTAGCAATTAGCTCACTCACCACGAAGCTAGCTTGTATCACTTTGTCCTGGTCCACTCGCGGTTTGGATAAAACTGCTTGCTGGCCACTCAAACTCCGTCGAAGAGCGGCAACTTTATCCACACGCGCTTGTCCTTTCAACACATCGCGCTGCTCGTGTAGCGACCAGCAGGAGGGTGAAAGTGAGCGTGCTTACTGTTGTGAGTCTAAGTCTTTTTTCGTCTGTATTGTTCGTGTAATTGTCCCGATCTCTGTGGCATATGTTGTGTCACTAGTTGGTCATCTGTTTTTGGACAATTTTTTGTTGGATACCCACTGAGAGAGAGCTGGAATGGAGCTGTTCCTGGCACTTATCTGGTGGACCTCAGTCACCATTTCACTAGGCGTCAATGACTTCTATCATCACTTGCATCCTCATCTCTCCACCAGACTGCAATACACTAAGGATATGCTGCTCCAATACAACTCCCCCGTTCCTCTATCGGATTCGCTAGTCCAACACCTGGAGAATAATTTAATTCACAGACACAATGGAAGTTTTAAGCACGCTAATACACGGAAGCAGGGCAAGAGAGGCGGAGTCCGCCTGAGGCTGCGGCGACAAAAACTGAACCGCCTCCCGCTCCCAACAATGATTCTGGCCAACGTGCAGTCCCTTCGTAATAAAACGGACGAGCTGCAGGCCAACGTGCTCCATCTCCGCCAGTACAGGAATGCCTGTGTGCTGGCCTTAACTGAAACTTGGCTCTCAAACAACGATCCTGATTCAGACCTACACCTTGACGGCTTCGGGATTCCCTTACGCGCGGATAGACGTCACAGGGAGGTGGGGTCTGTCTCTATGTCAACCGGAGATGGTGCAATAATATCACCATTAGAGAAAGAACATGCACCCCCGACATTGAACTGCTGTCTGTGTCAGTCCGTCCCTTTTATCCTCTTTTTATCAGTGTGGTCTACATTCATCCTAAAGCCAACACCAAAAATGCAGCACACGTGATCAGACAATCCACAGAGAGACTACAGTCACTGTGTCCGGATGCTCCTGTTTTTATTCTTGGGGATTTTAATCAGTGTAAACTGAGATCAACTCTGACCCATTTTTATCGGTATGTCACCTGCCCTACTCGTTTTAACAAGACACTTGATCTCTGCTATGGGTCCATCAAAGACGCTCTCAGATCATCCACACTGCCTCCCTTAGGATCCTCAGACCACAACACCATACTGTTGGAGCCTGTCTACAAGTTAAAAAGGGAGGCTGCTCAGTTTAAAACTGTGAAGGTGTGGTCCCCGGACCTTATTCAGTGCTTGCAGGGGTGCCTGGATTGTACTGATTGGTCTGTGTTTACTCAGCCAGATGGACCCCAGAGCTCTTCAAGCGGCATGGGCATACATGAATTAACCTCTACTATGTGTAGTTATGTAACTTTCTGTGAAGAGTTCTGTATTCCTACACGGCAGATTAAAATCTACCCAAATAATAAGCCATGGATAAATTTGACATGTTTTGCGCTGTAATGATGATCAAGGTTTGCCTTTTTCATTACTGCCAGGGCGTTCCCACAAACCTGACACACGGGCTTGCCTTTCACTTCCACAAAGAGGTAATCGTTTGTCCATTTATCTTGGAAAGAGCGACACTCTGCATCACCTTTTCTTTTCTTGTCGCCATGTTCCGTTTTAGCAAAAGCCCGTCTCCTCTCGTTTTTAAAACCTGCCAATCACTGATGACTTGACGTGATGACACGCGATGACTGTTACGCTGATGATGTGTTCAATGACTAGGGGTGTCACGATTCTCCAAATCTTCGATTCGATTCAATTTTCAATTCTAATGTCACGGTTTGATTCGATTCTCGATTTTTACATTTATTTTTTTTATAGCACAGGTTGGTATTCCATTTTTAGACTACACTTTTATGCAATATAATATCTAGGGCTGCCCCCGACCAAGGACTTTCTTGGTCGACCAGTGGTCGTCATTTAGAGCAATTAGTCGACTAATCGATGCATATATATATATATATATATAAATAAATATATCTCCGCAGTAAAGTGGATGCGCCTGTAGAGAGATTTACACAACAAGTAAAACACAGTGAGCTGGATAATTTAGCTTCCCCAGTACACACAAATAGTCTAATATTAGCCCATATAACAATAATAAAATGTATTCATCTCTGCTTTCAAACGTTCGGGCCGCCATGGGCAGGTAGCTAGGCTACTTACATGTTTAAGGTGTAACTGTTGCCAAAATGCAACCTCGGCTTATTTTGTGAATGAACACGAGTCAAACCTTTGTGTAAAAGCATAATTACGAGGAAAAAGCCACTTTTAAGATTCACCGTAGTTTCGTTTCCAGGTCAAACTCATTTACAATGGAGGTGCACGGGCAACTTTTCTGTAGCATCGAAATCGCTGTTTTTAAAACACTAAGAAGACTCGACACAACATGAAACTTTGCTCGTAGCATCACCAGGGTCTCTACACATGAACACGAGCATTGAGAACATCGTTTGTGTACACAAAGTTTGCTAAAAAGGTTTTTCAACAACTCACGTTAGCAGTAGCCTAGCAGTAGCAGTCCTGCCAGTCCTGCGTCGATCCCCGAGTGCGGCGTAACATGGAGCTTTCCCCTTCATGTTACGCCGCACTCGGGGGGGTCATCCTTCTTCTTTTCAAAATGATCCCATATTTTAGACGTCTTTCCCGACATGGTTGGCTATTACTTGTAAACTGTCTAACCGCAATGTCGAAGGGACCTGCCGTGTAAAAAAAAAAACACTGACAGTGAGTGAGTGTCACGACTTCCTGTGTCTGGCCCTTCAAATTAAAAGCCCTCCAGCCTTTTATACACAGACCAGCCGCCAGTCACATAGATTTTGACTTAATTTTGACAAGACACGGCTCCAAATGTTTTTGGCTTTTTTTCTGCGACCAATCGACCAATGAAATTTTGGTCTGCTAATGATTTTTTGGTCGACCAGTGCTTGGTCGACTATTTGGGGGCAGCCCTAATAATATCTGACCTTTGTTAGCAATGTACCACACTACATTGTCAAATTTAAAACATTTATTAACAACGTAATGTAACAATAACTTATATCTTCAGTTAATTGGAAATTTAAACAAAATAACCTGCCATCTAGTTTCTCTTTTGTAACTTCAGTCTTATTCACAGAAGATGACATTCAAGTTCACAACGAAACAAACAAAAAAATAAAACAGCCATGTCCATAGTCTTCTCTGAACAATTAAGTGTCTTAACAAACTATTTCTGAACAGTTGGACATATACAAGGTGCGTAAGGTGTGAGTGGGCGAGCAAGAGTGAGGGAGCGTGCGTACGTGCGGACAGTGAATGAATGGGAGAGGAAGGAGAAGTGAAAGGAGCAGCAGTAGTAGCGACAGCAATAAAGTGTACAATATAAGCTGCAGTTTGGCTGTGAATAAAGGCGATGGCTCCTCAAGATACAGCAAATAGTCAGGTTCACTATATAATTTTGTGGGAATTTTTGGGGGATTTGCTAAACTATACATTTTTGGAAAGGTTATTGTATAAGGAGTCAGAAAATCAATGTTTGCATTTGCCCAGATGTCTATGTGGCGGCCATATTGATTTTTTAAAAATGGCCACCGTAAAACTTTAATTTGTTATACCTCGGGTTCTAAATAAGCTGGAATGTTGATTTTAACTGTTAAACCCACATTTTCAGGGTCAGGTAATCCAATGGTGCTAGTTACAAAGCTACAAAACTTTACCACATTAACCCATAGATGCATAAGTGGGTCAAAAATGACCAGGTGTGGTTGTTTTCTTGCAATATCATTGTAATGAAAAGTTGTTCGCATTTAATATTCCATGTTCCTCAAAAAACATGTTTTTTTTTATCATCCCATTGAAATACATCCACAATATGGGTAAAAAAACTACACATCACAGTTGGTCAGATAACTCTTATTGAAGAGTTTTTTCTTTGAGTTTAAAATTAGCTAATGTAAAACTTGGATGTTCTGGAACTATCGACATGCACATTTAGACCACAGTATGATTAAGCAACCTTTTTAATTATACAGTTTCTATACATCATCATAATCATCATCGCTTTCATGCATCACGGCTTGGGAATCGTCATCGTTCTGGCATTGGCTGCTGCACTGACACATCCAGCTGTGGATCCTGCAGAGCAATGGCTGCCTGTGCCCATACTCTTGTTTGGACATGGACTCTCAATATGTGCTGCTTCAGAGCTCGAAGTGTTGGAGGGAGCTTGTCACTTTATGTTTTTTTTTTTTTTTTTTTGCCACCCTTCCATGCATTCACTGGGGCCGACAACACAGGAAGGTTCTCCCTCATAGGCAAGGCAACCTGGCTGCAGGTCTACCTCAAAGCAGATGAAGATATTGTCAATGCTCTGCAGATGCTTTTGGATGAAGCAGATGTGACAGAAGAGTGCTGTCAGCCCTGGTACCTTTATATGTGCAGCTTACTCACCCAAGGGGATCAACATCAAGGCAATCCCTCAACTGCGATGGCATCTCTTCTGCAAACATAGGGCAGAAAGTGACAAGCTCCCTCCAACACTTGGAGCTCGGAAGCAGCACATCTTGAGAGTCCATGTCCAAACAAGAGTATGGGCACAGGCAGCCATTGCTCTGCAGGATCCATAGCTGGATCCTCTGCAAAACGGATACATCAAACACTCGGATGGCATGCTCAAACCAGTGACCACAGAGGTCTTCCCAGCCCAAAAGGCCATCCTTGAGTTGTTCCAATGCATGTGTAAATCTGACTGCTCTTCTGGGAGGTGCTCCTGCAGAGCTAAGGACTTACCCGCAGATTCCACTGGATACGGTACAGCTACGGTACAGCTGCGTTACGGCTCCGGTACGATTTTACTCCGTCGTTCTCGTCTGGCAACCCCCACCAGCTGCGTTTTGAGTCCGCCACGGCGCAGCTCCGCTGATCAGCTGGAGTTACGAAACCGAGGAATTCCCGCGATAATTACATAATCACACACAACCGCAGTTATATGTGTTATAAACACAACAACACGAAGTGTTCCCGACCGACAGATTAGAAGAAGAGCTCGTATTTGTCTCTTTTTTGAGGTTTTTGTGTTTGTATCAACACGGAGTGTTTTATTTTGAAAATCAACCGGATGTCTTGTTGTTGTTTCGTGTCTGACTTCCTGTCTGCTCTGTGGTAAATTCTGCTGAATTGCTGCGTTGTGTTGCGGCGTCCACCAGAATAGAAGTCCTGCGTATCTGATCCGCAGGGCTGGGACGCTGGGACGCAGCAGACATGCAGCGCAGCGGACCTGGTGGAAGTTAACACATAGACTAGAGTGCTACGCCACAACGCAGCCGTACCGTATCCAGTGGAATCTGCGGGTTAGTCTGTACTGACATGTGTCAGTGCAGCAGCCAATGCCAGAACGATGACATCAAGCCGTGATGCATGAAAGCAATGATCATTATGATGATGTATAGAAACTGTATAATTAAAAAGGTTGCTTAATCATACTGTGGTCTAAATGTGCGTGTCGATAGTTCCAGAACATCCAAGTTTTTTTTTAGCTAATTTTAAACTCAAAGAAAAAACTCTTCAATAAAAGGAAGTCTGAGTTATCTGACCAACTGCTTGTGATGTGTAGTTTTTTTTACCCATATTGTGGATGTATTTCAATAAGATGATTAAAAAAAAACATATTTGTTGAGGAACATGGAATATTAAAGGATAACTACCGTTTTTTACAACCTGGACCTTATTCCTAGCAAAATATATGATCATTTACTCACCCAGATAACTTTGGTGTCATTTGAAGTTGTTCGGACGAAATTAGATCCAGTGTAGCGCCGATATATCCATATAATGCGAGTGACGGGGCACCGAAGCGCAGCCTTTATGAGCATTATCTGCCACGAAACTAGTTCATTTCACCAATATTTTGTTATGATACGCTAGTGCTATTCCCCTCCGAGTCCGGGCTCGTCTGTTTTCAACATCCGGGGTCTGTAGGTTGACCTACTACCTCTGACCTGGAGGATGTCGTCTCTGAGCTGCGCGCGCACCCACGACAGCCCGGCTTGTTTACCTGTAGCTGCTACTGCTAGTTTGACCCTGGATGTTGATAACGGACGAGCCCGGACTCAGAGGGGAATGGCGCTAGCGTATCATGACAAAATATTAGTGAAATGAACTAGTTTCGTGGCAGATAATGCGTTATATAGAGGCTGTGTGTCGCTGCCCCATCACTTGCATTATATGGATATACCGGCGCTACGCTGGATCTAATTTTGTCCGAACGACTCCAAATGACACCAAAGTTATCTGGGTGAGTAAATGACCATATATTTTGCTAGAAATAAGGTCCAGGTTGTAAAAAACGGTAGTTATCCTTTAAATGCGAACAACTTTTCATTACAATGATATTGCAAGAAAACAACCACACAGGGTCATTTTTGACCCACTTATGCATCTATGGGTTAATGTGGTAAAGCTTTGTAGCTTTGTAACTAGCACCATTGGATTCCCTGACCCTGAAAATGTGGGTTTAACAGTTAAAATCAACATTCCAGCTTATTCAGAAGTTTTACGGTGGCCATTTTTAAAAATTCAATATGGCCGCCACATAGACATCTGGGCAAATGCAAACATTGATTTTCTGACTCCTTATACAATAACCTTTCCAAAAATGTATAGCTTAGCAAATCCCCCAAAAATTCCCACAAAATTATATAGTGAACCTGACTATATTCATTACAAAGATATTGCAAGAAAACAACCACACCGGGTCACCTACTCATGCATCGAAGGGTTAATATGGTAAAGTGTAACTAGCACCATTGGATTCCTTGACCCTTACAGTGTGGGTTTAGCAGTAAAAATCAACATTCTAGCTTATTCAGAAGTCGAGACATTACAATTTTAAATTTTACGGCGGCCATTTTTTAAACTTCAATATGGCCGTGATATACACATCTGAGAAAATGCAAACATTGATTTTCTGACTCCTTATACGATAACCTTTCCAAAAATGTATAGTTTAGCAAATCCCCCAAAAATTCCCACAAAGGTTAAAATCTAAATATAATGAACCTGACTAAAAGCTCCCTGGTATTATTTCCCGACCAGCTTAACACGTGAAAGGGGTTTAACCCGAAGGTAAACATAAACTTCGGCCCTGGAGGAAATCATCTCCCCTGTGCTTCCCGACCACGGTCCGGGAGCCGAACAGGAATGGTGTCCCACCATGCTATCGTTTGACTGGCTGTAGCTAATAGCTACTGGCTTAGCTAGTAGCTTAGTTAGAGGAGGTTGACTTGCAGCACTTCAACACATGTTTTTTTCCCCTTGGCAAGCCGACCGGACGTGACATGGGGGCGTGGCAGCATCAACGATTCTATTTCTTAATTCGAAGTTCCGAGAAATCGAAATCCTGACACCCTTATCAATGACCCTGACCTCGGCCCGGAAAGACAGACACCCGCCCATTTTATCCTGGGGGCATTTAACTGTACATTGGAAATAATTTTTCCTGAAGTTATTTTTTTTGGGTGTACTTATGGATTGCCTCGCGGGCCGGACCAAACAGCCTTGCGGTATACGGCCCAGAGGTTCCCCACCACTGATCTAAGGAATCTGATCGCGGGCCGTTTTACAACAAAGGGCCAAATATCAACTTTGGTTTGCTAATAATAAGGAGTCCTCTTCAGCCCACTGTATAATGTCTTCTGTGGCTCTGAGGAGGTGACCCTCATCAGTCTAACCCTAATGACATCAGTCAGACCCTGATGACAGAAGTCTAACCCTGATGACAGCAGTCTAACCTTGATGACATCAGTTAGACCGTGATGACATCAGTCAGACCGTGATGACGGTAGTCTAACCCTGATGACAGCAGTCTAACCGTGGTGACACCAGTCAGACCGTGATGACGGCAGTCTAACCCTAATGACAGTAGTCTAACCCTGATGACAGCAGTCTAACCGTGATGACATCAGTCAGACCGTGATGACATCAGTCAGACCGTGATGACGGCAGTCTAACCCTGATGACAGCAGTCTAACCATGATGACGTCAGTCTAACCCTGATGACATCAGTCAACCTGCAGAGGAAACTATCTCCCGTTACCACAGACATACATCCCTGTGCCAGGTTTAAAAGCGTCCTCGTCTCTGCACCACATGTCTGTAATTTAGCTTTGTTCAGCCTCATAGGCAAAATAGTCAAACTCAGCAATAAAATCATAGGTCAGGAACAGGAGCCACTCATCAACATCTACAATACTCAGGTCAAGAAAAAAGGCACACAGATTGCCACAGACACAACACACACACTACATGGCAACTACAGCCTACAACCATCAGCACACAGATACAGGTCACTCCCACTCCGGACAAAGAGGGCATCATCCAGTTTCATTCCCACCTCAATCCGACTTTTAAATACCTAACTCCCACCATAATTTCTTTTTCTTTTTCAATTAACCTGTTTTTAACTAATTTTATCTTTGTATGTGTCTTTTTTAACCTTTGCTGTGAGTACTTGTACTTATGTGTGGTTGTAGGAATGTGTGTTATTATTGTGTTGGGTATGTCTGTGGTATGAAGGGATGTGTGGATTGTTGTATTGTATTGCTGCTCCTGCACTTTTGATGTCCTTCCGCAACGAAGTTCCTAACGGAATAATAAAGTACTTTTGAAGTTGAAGTTTTGATATGCATAAAACAACGTTGGCTGACTAGCCAAGGAAGCTAAGCTAAGAAAACTGTATAAAAATGGCACGACTGAGAGAAACAGCGGCCGCGGGTAAAAGAAACACTGCTGCCGCAAATTTAACTGAGTGTCTTGGGTTCTCCTAATCGAGCTGGTTTAATAAGAAAATAATAAATGGGACATGGAGACGTGATGTTAGTGCACTGAGCAGCAACATACTTCTTTTCATTTCCTCTCCCCACATATCACAAACAACAACTCTTACCCTACGGCAACTCTGAGGGGACACGACTCTTCATTGTGCTCTCTGGTGAGGAGTCTTTTGAATCACAATGTTACGATGGTCAGGGATTAGTAGTCGATGGCTAGTTAGCATCAAGCTAGTTGGCTGAGTGCTTGTTACATAAAATTGTTTCAGGGCTCAAAGAAAGCATACTATAATAATTCCTCGTGGACAGTATTGGTTCACATACTGTTGGTTTCATATTGAGGTTTCGACATACTAATAAATATACTGTTTTAATAAACTAAACAGCATGTGGGTAAGGGATATCAGATGCAATCACTGGCTGACTTTCAGGGAGATGTCTCACTCTGTCTTCTTCCAATCCTACTGATGACATCAGGCTGTAAGGAGAAGCCTGCCTTACCGACAGCAGTTGTGGAGTATGATAGACCTGGGTGATTCTCAGGCACAATCTTTTTTTTCCCAGGAAAAAGCTTGACCTATCTTACCTGGATATTCTCACCCTGACCAGTCTCCCCCTCATACCTCAGCCTTACTCCGAGATTCCACTGGATATGTGTCCGCTGCGTTACGGCTCCGGTACAATTTTGCTCCGTCGTCCTCGTCCGGCAACCCCCACCAGCTGCGTTTTGAGTCCGCCAAGGTGCTTTTTTCGCACAACTCGATTTACGATTTTAATTGATTTTTTTTCCTTCTTAAAAACAAACTACAAATGATAAAGAAATTAATCAGAGTGTTGCTTTTATTTTAATGCTTTAATTGTAAACAATAATGGCAGGGCCCATTGGAAACAGTGTCATGCATGAACATTTTGTGGGAATAATATAGTATTAATTTGATTCAAATGCATTTATTGCATCATACATTAAGGCAGGCGTTAATGTGGATTTTCCCAGTGGGGAACTCGTTATTCCGACATCACTTGAATGCAGCATTAGCCATAGCGTTGCGCAGTCTGTGTCCAGAGCACTGGAGGTTTGGCCACACATTGTCTTTCAGAGCTTTGATCATGTTGGTGCTGCTGTCTGTTGTCATACAGATGTGTCTGTCTTCAGCAGGGTTCCAGGAGCTCAGAGCATCTTTTAGCCCCTGGGCTATTAGGTCACGCTGTGGTCTTCAGGAACATAAGCTGTTTGGAGGCAGACACTTGGCAGAACCCAGTCGTTGTTGATAAAATGCAACGTCAAACTCATGTAGGGCTGCGTGGTTCAGCTAGACCATAGGTCTGTTGTAGTGGTATAAAACAACACCCCCTCCAGTGGTCTTTTCACGTGTACATTTGTACAGGTGAGGCAAGGCAACTTTGGCAAAATACTTGCGGTTTGGTAGCACATACCTGGGGTAGAAAGTTTTCAGCATGTGAATAAAGCCCGGCTTTTCAACAGCTGTCCACCAGGCCCCTTTCTTGTCATAAGGGATATAATGAGAAAATGATTCCGCTAATGTTGGCTGCTTTTTAGCGGTTGTTTGTGGGCTGCCGCAGTCTTGTGCATCTCACAGTGAACATTTGTCCCACTCTGCTTATTGGTCTGTTTGAGATGCTGAAATAAATTGGTCATGTCACTGCCTTTAGTTGCAACAGCCTTAAAACGAAGTTTGCAGCGGACCGTGGTTTGTTTGAGGTCTGACGCCGCAAAACCAAACCAGTTCCAAAGTACTGACTACTGAGACTGTGTCTTTCTTGAGAACAACCTCTTTGCTTGCTGCATTGTTGTTGTGTTTGTCTCTCTGGGAAGTAAATGCACGGGGGAGGGTGGAGCCCACTATGAAGTACGAGAGCCCATGGGGAGTGGCGGCGGAGGAAGTTAAAGAGAAAAACGATTTTCCTCAACCACAAACTCGAATTAATCGATAAAATCGATTTATCGCCCAGCCCTGGTAGGTTGGCTTTGCAGTGACTCATCAGAGCAGAATGTTGCAATGTTAGAGAAAAAAGAACAACTTGTGTTTTCTTCCAAGTGTGGACAAGTAAAGTCAGCAACAATGAGTCAGGTCCTTAGAGAAGGACAAAAACTCAAAGTGAACGTCAAATACATTTGTGTCAAAGATGCTTTCTGTCACATTTGATGGCCCGAAAGGGAGTTAGATATCATAAATGACAGCTGAACCCTGATCACCATTGAGCGGTCGGGTCTATGGGCGGGGACTTGATAACGGGCCTCCATCTTTGTCTTCCTCTCTTCCCTGTCCTCTGAGCAGGAGCACAATATTCAGGTCCAGCCCTTATATACAAACATCTGAAGATTCAAAGTACGGGTGTGAGATTAAAGTGTAGTGTGACCTATGGCAGGCAGCACTTAATGTGTGTGCTGTGGAAAAAGCATTCAGTGAGCAGCAGCACACCAGGCTGTTGGCTTCATAAAATGTGGATTTGCACCTCAGGGTTCTTGTGTTTTGCTCACCTGGGCTCCATCTTTGTCCCGCTCCACGCCTTCTCATAAGAATCAACAAACTGCTCACTTCCTGTTGATGCTGTGACATGAAAGGATCGTGAACTGTAATCAGTGAGCGCATTTGTAGGAAGAAGGAGCATCTTGGAGAAAAGTCACCTAATGGTGGTTTCACACACAGACGGGGTGAGAGGCCTGCCGTCGTAGCATCCCACTGGCCACATCCCACTGCTTCTCTGCAGATATAAAAGAAATTCTAAATGGAAATAGTCTGATGGGGCGAGAAACATGATATGTAGAGCTGAAACGATTACTCGAGTAACTCTCTGCAAATTCTCTGCCTCGAAGCTTCGTTTAATTCCTATCCACCGCGTTATGTGGCCTGCTTAGCTCAGGGATCATTTTTCCGATCATCTGAACTGAAAGCATCCAGTTGTTAACACCAGCTTACCAAGTGTCGCCGACACAAGCTAACGTAAACATTGATGTTAGCAAATTCAACGTAGCCTACCATCGCTAGTTAGAGTGTATGGTATTTGTAGAGGCTGTAGCCTGATGTCGCTATGACTAGATATCATGTTAAGATGTGGAAACTAATTTGTGTTAAATTGCAAGAGAGTAATAGCCTACACCAAATAACTCCTTTCCACACACACACACACACACACACACACACTCGGCTCGGCTCTCTCACTCTCCCTCACACACGCGTGCACACACAAGCAAACACACACCCTTACCCCTGGTGTTAGGAATAGTTGGAATAAATACCTGTATGTTTTTTCAGGAATAAAAGCCAATTGCTTGGTCTATTTAACAGGCCTGTCATTTTCATTATGCATTATTTGGTATTGTTGTTTAATAATGCAAAATTATTTTTTATTCGATTACTCGATTAATCGATGGGATGATCGGTAGAATACTCGTTTCTAAAAATATTCGATAGCTGCAGCCCTAATGATATGTGCTCTGAACTACTAAACTACTAAACTAGAATGATCCTGATACCTGCCTTATGTTATTGCTGTTGTTAATGCAGACCAGCAGAGGTGTACTGGCGTTAGCCTAGCTTCTAAGACATGAGATGTCATGTGCTGTAAAGCCTCGTACTCCTCCATCAAGAAGAGTCAATTCAGTGCATTCCAGAGGTGCGAAGGTCATCTGTGGTCTCAGTGATTGACCTGCTTATCTGACCTTTCTGCACTCATATGAACAGAGAACACAGAACAATGATAATGAATGGCACTCAACCAGAACACACCGTCACTCTAAGAATATTTACTAGCCCTGGCTTACAGTCACAAAACTTTACAGACAGGAAGTTGAGGTCAAAATGAAGTTTGATCTGTCCCATCAATAATGTTCTACTGAGTTTTCATATACTGTAGCTGCATTTTTCTGATGAAGGTAAACTGTGTCACAAAAGAGCATCATAATGAAGAACTGTAGAGCTGGATGCTCATGGACACATCACAAAGGTCCTCAGATTGCACCATCCAATGTGAAGTCAATCTCATTGATTAAGTACAATACCTGTAAATAACAAAAATGCTCTAAAATTGCACACTAAATTCAAAATGGCTGACATGCTGTTGGGTTAAGTCAGTTGTTCTCCTCCACAGTGTCTGTCTTGTCTGCAGCTACATGTTTTAATATGCTCAGAGGACGGAGCTAACTGAATGTGGGTCTGCAGTTACACTTTAAATGTATTCCTATAGATCCCTTCACTATTTTATACGTGTCATATAGAATAATTTCTTGAAGTGGTGTTGACTTTAGCTGGTAGCTTTTATGTGGGCTGAAGAACCACGAGGAGGGGGTGGGGTGGACAGATGATGGAGAGGAGGATAGATGAAGAAGAGAGACGAAGCTACGTGGGGATAGACAGGCTGTACAGTGGAGGAGTAGAAGCAGTCAGAGCAGCATGTTGCCTCCATCACTTTGAGTCCCAACATGAATGTGACACAGTGTTGAGCTATCGAGCTCTTTGCTGCTATTGTTGGACACTGATTGCTCGTGGCTGCAGAGAAGCCTGTTTGAATTAGAAAACGAAAGAGAGCAGAGATAGCAGCATATTGACTGACATTGGCAGTGGATGGAGGGAAAGAGGGAGGGGCGGTTGAGATAGAGGGAGTATTGATGGATGAAGGGAGCAAGCACTTTCTCTCCCTAATAGGATTATTGTGTGAATGTGTCTGTCTGAAGGGCTACCCCAAGAGGCTGTGTGTGTGTGTGTGTGTGTGTGTGTGTGTGGGCCCACTTGTTCAGTTTATAAAATTACATTTTGTATTGCCTTCTGTTCTTAGCATTTAGCTCAAAGCACCACTGTGCATGAGTACAGCCTCAGTGAGCTGCTGGCATGGCTTAGAGCCAGATTTACTGAGAACTTGCTGTAGCACCAACATGCACTGCAGTTCTCAATGAATGCCTGATTGACTAAGACAGCAGCCTGTTACGCAGTTTGCTCCTGGACTGATGCTGGCACTGTCCTACAGTACTCACACTGCAGGTGAAGGTGAGCTCCTACTGTAGGTGATGTTCAGCAGTTGGATTTGAGATAATCAGAATGGAAATAATTACATAGTAGGGATGTAATGATTCTAAACTGAAAATCAATCATCGATCTCAATAGCAGGATCGATGATTCTACCTGTATTTTCTCTTCAGCCCCACCTAATCACGCGTTCAAGTAAAACAAAAAAACAACAATACGTGAAAGACACAGCGTAGCTTGCCATAGCCTGCAGTTGCACTTTTCAACTTGACACCAAAGGCTGTGACTGGAGTCGAGGTGGTGACCATTTGTCCTTTATTTGCCTCTTTTTGTTTTCTTAGTAACAACTTTGAAGGCTTTGTGGATTTTTTTTTGTGAGTTAAGTGAATTGAACTGTTTGGGAACACTTCTTTGTTTTGCACTCCCAGACATCAGGAGAACTCTTTAGTGAAGAATGAGGACGACACCACCATCATCAGCTGTATTATAAACAACGATACATCAGAAAACAACCTACTGCAGAACATAACAAAACCAAGGACCTGATTGTTGATTTTAGAAAGGAGCTGAGGTGGAGCAGGTGAACAGTTGGAGGTTCCTGGGAATTACCATCATTGAGAAGCTATCCTGGTCATCACACATCACAACCCTGGTTAAGAAAGCACAGAAAAGACTCTACTTCCTACAGAAACTTAGAAAGGCTCAATTCTGGACCAAGATTCTTGTCAACTTTTACAGAGGAGCAACAGAAAGCATCCTGACTGGAAACATCATAAACTGGCATAATTCATCACGGCCCAGGACAGGAAGGCTCTACAGCGGCAGATAAAAACCAGCAGAACATCACTGGTACCATCTACCGAGCATCAGAGACATCGGTGAAGTGAGATGTCTGTACAGAGCCCAGGGGATACTATCTGCTGACATACCACCAGACTACAGAGCAGCTTCATTCCCCAGGCTGTGAGACTCCTCAATTCATCATCAGCACACAAAAAGAAAAGCAAAAGAAAATAGTTTTATTTCAATGACATAATCATTTATTTACATAGTTTTTCTGTTTGGCCAGTGGATTTTTCATGTGCCTGTTTGTGTAATGATAAATTGAATCTTCGATCATGGTAAGGATATGGATATGTTTAATATGTCTGTGTTCCAGTGGTTATGATAGACCATTAAGCAGCCTCCTGTTCCCATGTAACCATGATGTTTGTCATGTCTTTTTACATCAGTGACATCAGCACTTTGTGCTGACATTGTGGTAAAGTGTTGTTCATTTCCTAATGCTGTGTTATCATCAGTCCCAGTCCTGTGTCAGTGCTGCTGCTCACACTAAGCTCTGCCTGTCAGCCTGTCTGCTCCCATTTACCACAATCCTCTCACACAGATGGAAAAACAAAAGCACTGCAAATATGCCATCCCTCATATTCCAAATGGAATCACTGCATTTTGTAAAGAGCACTGAATACCAGATTTAGTCTTGTAGACATGGTAAAAATTCTGCTACAGGATGTAACTGACAAGGTACAGGTGCCAGTATTTTTTTTGTATTGGCAGTAATTGTAATATGTTGTCCGCCTCAGTTACAGTTACGTGTTTGTCATTTTTTAACATATCGGCATCGGTCCGATGAGTAAAACTGGGCCGATATTAACAACCGATGTTAATATCCGTCTAGTTGCTGTTTGTGTATGCGTGTCAGGAGGGGGGTGGGGATTTGGCCATGCAGTATTTGTTTAGGCATGTGACGGTGTCAGTGACACAAATGCAGGGGGTGTTAAACTGAAGAGGAGGAAAAATGTCAGCGGTCAGTGGTCGTTTTTCACTGTGTCAAAAGAAGATGGTCGAAAAGCAGTATGCAACATTTGCAAAGTCGAGGTAATGTGAGGAGGATGCCGCGTCAAGTCATTCAACACCACAAATTTGATATGTCATTTGAAAAACCGCCATCCAGAAGTTCACAAACAATAGCAGGAAGTTAACGCTGCTAACGTTAGCCAGCAGGCAAAAACAAAAGCAGCAGCAGCAGCCGCAGTTGGGAGCCCAATACGGCAAGTACTTGACCAAACCAAGAAATTTGCCAAGGACAGCTCAAAAGCCAGGTCAATAACAAACAAGGTAATGGAAATGATTGCTCTTGACGACCAGCCATTTTCCATAGTGGAGGACCGAGGATTTCGGCTGTTGATAAAGCATATTGAACCCTGCTACAGCCTTCCAAGTCGGCGCTACTTTTCCGACGTTTCCCTCCCTGCTTTGCACAAAGTCGTGGCCACGCATATCCACAAATTGTTGGAAAATGTGCACTGACAGTCAGGACATGTTTTTGATATTTTTGATTTAGCCTTTTTCACAGATTTGAGTTTAAATGGAGTGGACTTGAGCTTAAAACATGTTTTGCAATTAAATAAATGCCTGGTTGCCATGAATACCGGTAAATTTGATAAGGTAACTTTGTCAGGATATTATTTTGATTCATGATCCTTTTTGTAATTTATGATCCAAACTTTCTCACAGGAGTTTTGTGAGTTGAGGGAGTTAAACTGTAAAGTTGTAAGGGTTGCTAAAAAGTAACACTGTTGGTTACTTGTGTTTTATGGTAGCCCTGTAACCTTCTTATTTGGAAGTAAAACACGTTTTGAAAAATAAAGGAAGACATTCAAAAATTCAGTTTGCATGATTTTCAGTCTGTACAAAATTTTATCATCTCAGAAACTTTTTTTTTTTTTTTTTTTTTACATATATCGATATTGGTAAAAATTGGCTATCGGCCATAACAGCAATATTAATATCGGATATCTGTATCGGCCAAAATTTTCATATCGGTGCATCCCTTTTAGTAAGCATATGTGTATAAATGTCAGCGGCGCCTTAAAATACACCCTCAAATATGATTTCATCTTCTGTCTCACACAGTGTCAAGCAGATTTAGGCAATTGTTTGTATTATCAGATAATCAATACTATAAATCCTGTTCTGGAGCCACTTCCTCTGCACTATTGCTGACGTGCTCAGCTATGTGTATTATTGCTGTTGTGACCTGGTTAATATCACAATATAAGAAATCTTTTATCACATTAAGATTTGTGCCAGTTTGAAAATGATGATATGGTTTGTTGAGGGGCTTTTGGGGAGGGAATCACTTCCTGAGGCCTCCCTGTCAAACACACACACACTGATAGAAGAAGTTGCCCATAGAGCTTCACGGCCATGCTGCAGGAGTGCTGCATATGATAACATTTCAAACACAACAGTATCTATGTTTCTGGTAAGTCAGTGTAAAGAAAAATGATGTGCTCTCTACATCTACATTAGGCAGTAATATATGGGGTGTTCTGGACTGATTGTCCATTGATCAGGCTCACTGTTTTATTTTAAACACCTCAGGGCTGTCGTGTTGTCATTGGATGGCTATTGATTAGAACTGTTGGAGGGCTGATGATGTGTGGCAGGAAGGGGAGTTGAATGTGACCTCAGCTGCAGCTAACTCCACATGCATGCCATACACACACACACACACACATACACACACACACAAATCCTACTCTGACTTTTTATGTGTTCGTGTTTGTGTGTGTGTGTGTGTAATAGTAAAAGTCATTTTGCCATGTGAATATCTGATATCTGATCAGCATGGTTTCCCCCTCCATGTTTATGTTTTAGCTGATAGTTGACTGGCAGGTCAACAGAGGATGCAGTCTGAACAGAAGGCGTGCTTCTTTTGGTCCGCTGTGACTTATAGACTGTACATTTTGAATTCAGCCAAATTTGTTACACCTCACTCATTTCAACTGGAAACTTACCAGTGAACTTCACCCTGAAAAAAATGTGTTTTTAATTTAGTGAGAACAATTTTGCAAATAAAGATGAGGTATTGTTTATGAAGATGTCTTGGCTTTGCTAGTAAAACTTTTTGACATTTGAGACAGACATTTAGTGTGATCAGCCTCTGAGTATATTCGAACCAAGAGAGTAACACATCATGTAACTGAATATTAGTTCTATGTAAACAACAATAATATATAGGCTTTCTGCCGATCTGATCGGCTATATCGGATCGGCCGATATTTTGCATTTTATGCAATTTGTGAGATCGGCTGTAATGTCTTAATTTGCCGATCCGATCAATGACGTTATTGTCGTGCTGAAACTCCCCGCAGATCTATGCTTCCGTTGCATAGATTGCAGACGGCCTGTGTCCCACCCGTCCCATCCACTCCGAAGAAGCTCCACACCACCGACACGCCTGCCCGAACCTGACAGCTAGTTTTGAGCCCTGTCACGATGTGACGGACAATAACGTTTTTTGAATCTTGAATCATTAGCTGTCAGATTCGAACAAACACGCCGGCGGTGCGGGACCCCCCCCCCCAAAGCGAACGAGACAGACACAACCCAAGCCACCCGCAATCCGTGCAACACTAGAGTACCTCATGGGGGAGCATCTGCAAAATGCCCCAACACAACAAATTTAATCAGGCACCTGGATTCAAGAAACGGAGCATGGAAAAAGAAAAACAAACACCGAAACGGATGCTATAGCAAACTACTTTAGACAGTACCCGTCTGTATAGCCATGACAGTGAGAAGGCAAGGGGTGGCACAAGCAAACTTATGGAGTTTATCGTGCTGGCCGACCTGCCATTTAATATTGTGGAGAACCCCGCATTTCAACGTTTGCTGGCATACTTTGATCCAAGCAGTAAGTTGTTGCGCCCATTATTTCTGTCTCAAGTTATTTTGGTTTGACCTGACTGAACTTTGAACTTATGTCTGGCCAGTCCTTGAATGCCCTCTAGAGGTCATTGATGTTTTACCCTTGCATCTCTGTCAGTTTGGGGCATGGCAAAGATTGTTGGCAAACATTGGCAAAAATGCTAGAGAATACTTTTGTTGATACTCAGTAAACAGTACATAAGTATATACAGTAAAATAACAAGTTATTTAAATACACATATTGCTCCCTCACGTGATCGGATCGGTGATCGGTTCATTTAAACTCACTAATCGGTGATTGGCCCCAAAAATCCTGATCGTGTAAAGCCTAATAATATACAGGTTGTGTATTCATATTTGTGTGTGTGCGTGTGTGTGCGTTTGAGGCAGGATGAATGAACCCTGATCACCACAGCCTGCGGTCTGGCATGATGCTTCACTGTGGAGCGGGTGGGTGAGAGGGAGGAGTTGTTAACAAGCAGGAGGCAATTTTAATTAGCCATGCTGCTGCTGAAGAGCTAATCAGCTCGATGCAGGGATCTCTCTCTCTCTCTGTCCCCCCCCCCCCCCACATACACACACACACACACACACACTGGGCTTGTGGATTTTGGTTGAGTGGGTGAGTGGTGGGGGTGCAAGCAGTAAAATGAGACAGGAGGATGCAGGATTGGACACTTTCACTCACACCACAGTTTATATTGAGCTGTGTGTCATAATGTTCTTCCCTCCCTCTGTCATGGTGTGGGGGTGGCTGGCCCCAGGAACCTCATTGAGTGGCTTCATGCAGAACATGGCAGGAGGTCACACACAATGCCCCATCAGCCCCCCAAATCAGCAGCGGTCACACCATATTATTTTGATGTGATTGAATGCATCATTCATGATCAGTCAATTGCATGATGACCAACAGCCTCAGATCAGAGCGCCGACGACTCCACCTCAATAACTTTGTTTTTAGTTTAATATAGTCTTTTATTTTTTGATTAATTGACTGATTGATCTCAGAATGTACATTACACTGTGATGTTCTTATGTTATTGTGTATGAACAGTAAATGTATCATTTTTAATTAACTATACCTGTTACATATTATATTTTATATTTGATGCTAAATTGCTGAATTATCAGTGATGTTGACAGGTTTTCAATGTAGGCAAGGCAGTTTTAAGTATAAAGCACATTTCATAGATCAAGGCAATTTAATGTGCTTTATAGGATGGAAATACAGAAAAGGTGAAAGATTTACTGTTCAAAAGTGCAAAAGTACAGGCAGGCAATACAAGAGACATATAACTTCAAAGTAATGTAGTGCAATTGAAATCATGGAATGGAGATGGCAAACACCATGAATCCTCACATAGATTCACAATTAATTTGAAAAAGAATGGAGACAGTTTAAAAGCTAAGCTCAGAGAATTAGGTTTTAGTGGTTACTGGTGAGAGTAGGCAGATAGATAGGCAAATAGAAAGTTTGCTCAAAGTCGAGGCTTGTCTCATATCAACAGGGAGGGAACTGCTCCCAGGTGTCCTCAGGGTTCTCAGAGGTTCATACGGCACTAGCATATCAGAGATGGCTTTCAGCCCAGAGCCATGGAGTGATTTGTAGACGAGTCATTTCAGCCCGCTAAAAAATATTTTTGATCGTCATGACATTTACAGGACTCATAGGCCTCATCGATTTAGCCAGGAATTGGTTTTGTTGGAATTTTTGCGGCAACAGGAAGTCGGTCATCTTGAATGGTGTGAGGCGATTTTAATTTTTCTGAAACTGTTTAGAGGACTTTAGGATGTTCGCAGACACACCAAATTTGACACGTAGGTTCAAACTCAGGAGTACTTAAATTTGATGCCACAACTGCCATCAGGTGTGGCACAACAGCTTAGTAGCGCCCCTAATGGGTTTTCCCACTTGGTACGTACAACAAACTCCTCCAAACACCAAATTTTGCACATGCATCACCAGTCACGAACATTGATATCTGATATGGGTCTGGGCATTGTAAGTGCAAAGATGGCACCAGAGTGCCCCCTCGAGGACTGAAAAGGGCGCTTAACCCTGAAGCCCCGCCTCCTACATGCACATACATGAATGAAATTCGGTGCATATGTATCATCACCAGACGCACCAAACAAGAATCAACACCCAAACCCTCAGACCAACAGGAAGTCCATTTTGATTTGAAGTTCAGATTTTGCCGCCATTTTCACACTTTTCCTGCCTCGTACTTTAAAGCAACACTAGGTAGTTTTTCGACCTTAAAATAATATTTCTAAACTCAGTTAAGTGGTAGAATAACGGTTAATAGGATGAATGGTGACGCCTCTGCGCCGGCAGAAAACGGACTGCGTAACTTCTCAGAGCGTGTAGCGACATACCTGACGTAAAGAAGTCTAGTGCGACCTGCTTTACGACGCGTTTATTCGTCGGTGGATTTAGCCAGCAGCTACTTGGATTTTTTGTAAACCAACGCCACGGCCAAGCCAGCTAAAAAAGCCAAGAAGGTATTGTCTGAGGAGGCGAAGAAAAGAAAAAGAGAAAGTGATATAACATGAGCCAGACAGGGATAAATATTGGACCAGCTTACGCTCGGTTGAGCGAGTTGGAAGAACTGATGGCGACCTAGCCTAGATGCTACTGGATTTGTAAGTCATATATTACATATATACATATTTATTATCTTACCGACTTTTACTTTGAGTTGATTTGTTGTTATGTGGTGTTCATTGGGGCTCTATTTGTCCACAGTTTATAACCGTAATAAAGCCGGAAGATAAGCTAATGCTGTCCATTTCGATAGCTTGCTCGTTTTCATGTAGTGACTGTAAACAATGATTAACTTACTCTATGAACGTCTTGTCTTGTAAAGTTGCAGATTCCTTAGTTCATGCAGATAATCAACATAATTGTTGAACAGTGTGGTCGGGAGGTAACGTTAGGCTATTGTTGTTATCGGTAACGTTAGCATGCTACTTAGTTACTGTTGTCGTACCGAGTTGGTTGTAGTTATTACACCAAACAACATCAGCTTGCACGTTTTCATGTAGTGACTGTAAACGATGACTAACTTACTAAAACACTATGAACGTCTTGTCTTGAAAAGTTGCAGATTCCTTAGTTCATGCAGATAATCAACGTAATAGTTGAACAGTGTGATCGGGAGGTAACGTTAGCATGCTACTTAGCTACTGTTGTAGCGAGTTGGTTGTAGTTATTACACCAAACACAACGTCAGCTTGCATGTTTTCATGTAGTTACTGTAAACAATGACTAACTTACTAAAACACTATGAACATCATGTCTTGAAAAGTTGCAGATTCCTTAGTTCATGCAGATAATCAATGTAATTGTTGAACAGTGTGATCGGGAGGTAACTTTAGCATGCTACTTACTGTTGTCATACCAAGTTGGTTGTAGTTATTACACCAAACACAACGTCAACTTGCGATTGTATTCAGTAACTCCCGAAAACGTAGTTATATTTTCAGACGTTACTAAACACATTCACGCCCAAGCGTCGTGTTTTGGAAGTAACTTAGTCGGTGCAATCACTACAACCAACTCGGTATGAGAATAATTATAGCATGCTAATGTGCTGTGCAGCCTATATGCTAACAAACTACCAACTGCTATCTCTGAATCTAGCTTGTTGTTGGCACTCGGTTGAGGTTTTTTCAGACGATTTCGTGATTCGCCAGCTCCGTCAACAAATTCACGTGTATTCATTTTCCCCAGGGATGCTCATACAGCGACAGTATTTACAACTCTAGTAACAGATAATTGCACATCTCAACAAGCCGGGGGTAGTAATGAGTCCAAGCTACCTAGTGTTGCTTTAACGATAACTTCAACATACAAATTCCCATCTACACTAAAGTGCTCACACATCAAATCAAATCAAATCAAATTTTATTTGTATAGCCCAAATTCACAAATCACAGTTTACCTCAGAGGGCTTTACAATCTGTACAGAGACGACACCCTCTGTCCTTCGACCCACATGTAGAGGGGTTCGCCCTGAATACGTCTATGCATCAATACTGTGTCATATCTATGGCGCCCCCTAATGCCGGGTCATGTGAACAACAACTTTCTCCCATCTTCATGAAATTTGTAGGACTCATAGCTCTCATCAGTTTAGAAAGGAATTAATTTTGTGGAACTTCTCACCCCAACAGGAAGTCGGCCATCTTGGATTGCGTGCAGCCATTTTCTTTTTTCCAACATACAATTTCACATCTACACCAAATTTGTCACACATGTACAGTGTTTCGCCCTGAATACGACTATGCATCAATACTGTCTCATATCCGTAGAGCCACCCACTGGACACAGAAAGTCACTGAAGATGTTGCTGTTGGGTGACACGTATCCCATTCAGGTAGCAAATTTCAACAGGTACACGTCTAGACGCGTGCCCTCCGACGGCGCCACAGCCTGATGTAGGTGGGTCCGTTTATCACTGCTTGCAGTTTTAATTCAATTTACAGTATATTTTGTTTGATTCAAATGTGGAGACTGTGCCATAGTTTAATTGAGATATTAAGTTGACTGTGTTAACTGTGTAATGAGTTTCATTGTTTAATTTGTCAAATTTCATTGATATTTTGTCAAGTTTAATTTAGTCAAATGTGAAGACAGTGCCAATGTGGAGGCTTTTTGTTGACTAAGGAAATCATGATTATTTATATTTATTTTTATTTAATTTATTATCATTTGTTGTAACAAGCAGAGAAGAAAATAAGTCCTGTCTTCCAATTCAGTCCATCTGTAACCTAATAGTTATTTTTGTGGTAGAAATATCAGTATCGGTACTAGGTATCCACAAGTACACAAATGAAAATACCCAAACTCATACTCGGTTTGAAAAAAAATGGTATCGGTGCATCCCTAATAATTATTAATAAATATGATGACGTGATTTTCCTTTACCCTGCTGACAGAGCGAGAAAGCGGGAGGAGGAAAAAGAGGGAGGGAGGTGTGCCCTTCACCTGTTGTGTGTGTTGTCTTCATGTCTGTGATGTATTCTACACAGACATTAAAACCATAGTGAAACACTGCTATGATGTTCACATGACTGTCTACAGTTTATTTTCAACTGTGTTTTTGCAGAGAAGTGAGCACGTGTCATGGTGAAAATAGGTGAGACTCTCAATCTCTAGATGAAGCAACACTGCAGCCTTGCTTGACACGCCCATGAGCTGCGCTGCTCACGCCTCTAACCTGTTCACATGGAGTAGAGGTGTGGAAGTTATCGATTATAAGATGCATCGTAATGCGGTCTTGGAAGATTCTGCATCGATGCAGAGACAGAGCATAATCGAGAGTCTGCAGCTCATGCTCATTGTTGATTGTCCGGCCGCAGCTGGACAAAAAAAGTTACGTTGCGACGTTGCTCCCATGCTTTGAATTGCGGGCTGACATTAGGCTATCGTTACTTATGTAGGAGGTATGTCGGAGGGAGGCAGAGATCATCTGTGAGTGATAATAAAAAAATAATCTTTTTTTTTAAATGGACATCTTGGACATGTTGGATTTTATGAACTGTGAAGCACAAACTGGACGAGACTTCTGCCTTACAACAAGTACTTATCACGTTAACTATTTTCACCTGAAGCCATAAATAATAACTGTTAAAGCAGCCCAGTTAATCAGCCAAGATCTGAGGAGGTGCTGTCAATTTTGCCATCCAACTCTGAGAGAGGTATGAGCAGCAGAGTCAATAAATGCCTTATCTTAAAGCTGCCATGTGAAAACAATATTATTGGAGAAAACAACAAACATGTAAGGCACTGCAGGATACTTGTTTTGATTTTGTAATGTTAATGTTTTGAAAAGATGAAGCTTTTATTTTGTAGACTGCTGTAGTCTGATAATTGGAAGGACTCTGAATAAAAGAGGAATTTAAATGATGAAAAAATAGCCATGTGCAGTGATATAGATAATGAGGATGCCATACACCGAGATGTATCGCCATGCATCGGGGATCATTTTGCATTCAGCTGAATCGTAATGAAATCGAATCGCTGGCGGCAGTGTTCTGAATAAGTTAACATATATATATAAATACACTGCACAAATACACTACACACTACACAGTGTAATGAAAGAGCTGGGGGGAAGCAAAAAGAAAGTCTATTCTAGAAAAAGATTTATGTCGGCCAGAGAAAAAAGTGTAGTCTTTGATGGAGGGGTTTATTAATCGCCACATATCCACAAGCCCCAAATTACTGGCCCAAGATTTTAGAGTGTTCGTGGCCATAACCTGCCCCCCTGAGGAGGTTGCGCTCGACTTATCAAGAACTGGATCCCACACTGCATTGAAGTCTGCACCTACAATGAAGGAGTAATCTGTTAATTCTAACATTTTTGATGTAATTAAATTGTAGAAATTGCTGTCGAAATCATTAGCATATTATGATATAAGCTATTTTCCTTGAATTAAATTCTATTCTAGCAATCACAAGTCTACCCATGTCATCTGCCCAGGATGTTATAATTCTCATTGGAAGACTGCGTCTAACAACAATGGACACACCTTTAGTTTTCGTGTCCGCAGAGGAGAATGCTACAGTATGAAAAAATCTATTAGCAAGACGACCAGCATCAGCTTTCAACAAATGTGGCTCTTGCAACAATGCTATGTCAATATTCTTTCTTTTCAACAAACCAAGAGTGCTAGCACGTTTGTGAGGAGCTTTCAATCTGCCACAGTTCCATACTAAAATGTTAAGTTCACCCATAATCTAAAGGAAATGTTCTGAATGTAGTCAGAGAAAATGTTGCTATAGACCTCTTTCTGGAATAACTCTGGCACAAGTGCACCCAAAGTAAAGTCCCTCATTACACAACACAAACGAGACGTGGACACAACATATAAAACATGTAAAAAAAGAGAAAAAGAAAAGGAGAACACAAACATATAAACATAAAATAAACTGTTAAGTAGGTCTGTGATCATATTGGATATGGGGCAGCCAGGGGGAGCAGCAGCCCAGCACTATAACAATAACAATTATTGTAGCTTGGGTAAAATAACTTAGTGAAGCTGAGGCATCATACATAACATGTTTAAGTATGAAGGTCTTGCATTTTAACTTTCAAACCTTCCATATAGCCTACAGAATAATATTAGGTACCACTGTGCCAACAAAATACAAATTTGACTGAACATAGTGCAAAACTTGGGTTATTTATGAACTCAGATAGGCCTACTGCCATAATAAAACAAAATAATAACCCATAAACATAGTTATATCAGGCTCATTGGCAGCTTACCAACTGAAGAGCATCAGGTGGCTAGTAAAGCAGTGACTTAATGTCAGTCCTCAGTGTCTGGTGACAGCAGAATGTCTGTCCTGTGAAGTAGTGTGAGAAAAACAAAGCAACAGCCCACACGTACCAAGTCTTAAATTCGATAGGGAGTCGGTCCGCTTAGGCGTCAAACAAGGACAGAGTTCCACCGCCGAAATGGCCGATGTGAATCTGTGGTCAAGGCGAGGAGGCGCTGTCATCCTGCGCCGAAGTCTCCAGGCATGGAGCCGGCACTGACGCCAGAAAGTCCTCCGCTTCTTTGGGTGAGGTGAAGGCTTTATACTGAGCACCGTCTTTAATTTTCAGAGTGGCCGGATAAAGTAAAAAGAAGTCCAGACCTTTAGCTCGAGCTGCATCCAAAGCCTGGTGAAAACCTTGGCGTCGTTTGACGGTGAAGTTGCTGAAATCTGGAGAAAAGCGAATCCTCCGACCTTCGATGGAGAGAGGGTCTTTCCTGGCAGCGCGCAGAATGGCCTGGCGGGTCAAGTAGCGAAGCACGTTGAAAATCAGGGTGCGGTTTGCTCCTCAGTTGTGGGCGTTGTTGTTGTAAATTCGGTGCGCTCTCATAATCTCAATCTGGATGTCACCGAGAGTGGGGAACCATTTAGGTAGAGAGTGCGAAAGAAACTGAGTAGCATTGGACCCCTCGAGTCCCTCTTCAAGGCCATTGACGCGGATGTTACACCTTCAGCTCAGCCTGGATAGCACTTAGCTTCTCGTCGTTGTCTTTCCCCACCTGTTGAATCTGGCAGAGGCGCGGTTCAAGATAGTCATGCTGCTTCTGCAATACGGACTCGGCAATGGCGTCAATATCTTGACGGTTGCTTTTGGCTTTTGTAGACATTGTTGTTATCTATCTTTAGACAACACAATAGGCCAGTATGGAAACCTGTAGCTCCGAAAAAATCAACAATTTGGCGATGCTGGGCCGGGAGCTGAAAGCCTAGGCTGCCATCTTGTCCAGCCGATCACGTGACTCTCCAGAGTGGCCTTTTATTGTGGCCAGCCTAAGGCACACCTGTGCAATATTCATGCTGTCTAATCAGCATCTTGATATGCCACACCTGTGAGGTGGGATGGATTGTCTCGGCAAAGGAGAAGTGCTCATTAACACAAATTTCGACAGATTTGTGAACAATATTTGTGGGAAATGGTCTTTTGTGTATATAGAAAATGTTTTAGATCTTTGAGTTCAGCTCATGAAAAATGGGCGCAAAAACAAAAGTGTTGCGTTCATATTTTTGTTATGAAAGGCTCATACAAAAATGTAAAAGGCTCATAAAATAAAAATTTTAGTGCTTTGCAAGCATAACTAACTAGTGTATGTAAACCTGTACACGTCAAAATACCTTTTAGAAGCTTAACAAACTTGTCTTTATGTAAACCTTAACACATTTTAGTGCTTCAACTTTTTAAAGCATGACAGCATGACTTGTTTTAAACTGCTTATCAACTTGCTTTAAATAAACCTGACAACATTTCAGTGCTTTGTAGTAACTTGTATTATGTAAATCTGAGCACATTTCAATTCATTTTCAAATATGCATGTTCTTGAACAGCATGCTCAAAGGTGAGTGCACCTCTCTGAGTGGTGATTAGCACCGGTATGAGTCTCGTGCAGTCTCGTCCCCTTGTTTGTAGCACATAGGAGTGCATTTCCCACCTGTTGTCACTAAAGTGGGCAGTAATTGTCATGTAGGACTCCGTGGCCCGTGAAGTCCATCCATTGCAGGTGAGCACAATTCTATCTGCAGACTGGACTGCATCCTCCACATTTCCTCTCGTCTCATCAATGGTCTCATCATGGTACGGGCGGAGGTCCTTGCAAATAAACCCAGTGATGGACTTAAAACCGGCAGCCCTCGGGGATGAGAAAGGAAGTTAACCACTGCAGGTCGACTTAGAGTGTTAGCATTAGTTACTTTCTCAACAAGGAGATCAGGGTGGTGTTGTCCGTCTACTTTACTTTTAACAGGCAATTATTGCATATCGTGTAGTCTTTATCAGTTTTGTTTGTCTTATTAAACGTGGCTGGGGCTTCTCTTAAAGTAACTTTGAAGTCCACCATTATCCCACTGTAAACTTCCTCTTCTTCGGCCAATTAAGTTCCGCTCAAATGTCCCTTATTCATGTGATAAGCGCCACCATGAGGAGCCATGAAGTAGTGATGCTGGGGAGTCAAATTGGCAGGGAAATCTGTTTGGAGCATCTTATTTTTTAAATTAAAATATCGAGCGGGATTTGGAAGGATGCTTTAAAACTCTGTTGAATGAGGCGCTGGACATTGAAGCTGATGCTTGGTATGAGATAGATAGAATCCACGGCGTCAGCCCTGCACCTGCTAATGACTTAAGACCAAGGCACATCATCGTCCGCTTTGTGCGGGATAAAGCCAAGGCTGCGGTTCTCACAGCTGCAAGGAAAAAGAAACAGATCACCTGGAGGGACATGAGGGTCCACTTTTTCCAAGACTACGCCCAAGAGATACAGGAAAAATGCAAGAAATATGATGAGGTACGGCGTATACTGCAACAGCGAAAGATTGATTACTCATTGCGTTACCCTGCTGTTATGACTTTCACATTGGACAACTGGCGACACCGGTTCTCAAGCCCTGCGGAGGTGAAGAGTTTTTTCAGCGGCTGGGAAGCAACGGATTGTCCCTCTGAGGACAGCGGGGGACAGGTGCCACTCAACATGGGCGAAAAAGGATGAATCTGGCGTGGATTAATCTAAATAAATAAACTGACTTATGATCACAGTTTACAGTGTGGAGGACAACTGGACTCAGATGGAGGTCTGATTTTGGATGAGCGTCGGGATACACTCACGGCCCGCTGAGATGTTATTGAACATTTAAGACTGAAGTTAATTGTGGTCAATGCGCTCGATTTTGTTTGAGAGTTTTTCCTTTTTCTTGTTTGTTCTTCATGAACGGGTAAGATATGATTTAATTTAGGGGAGACTGGGGACAGTTGCAACACTTTTTACATTACTCTCAGTTACTCAGAGACTATTTGGACTAGGCTCACCAAATCTTTACATATTAAACCTACATCTGTCTGCTAAATGCCCATACCATTTAAAGATGGCTACATATAACATATCAATCACAATATTTATTTGAATAGAGGAATTCAGACGTTGCAACTGACCCCAAACCTGGGGACAGTTGCAACACGGATCAGGGATGGTTGCAAAATATCAAAAAAACATTAAATTTCACTAATTATCTTCTGCTTTTTGACTAAATAAGCACAGAATACAATATTGAGGTATTTAATAAGTTTTCTTTTGTGCAAAACATAGGCCTACCTTGAGTCAATGTGCAGATGTCACCGAAGTTATAAAAACTCAATATTTCATTTTGGGACAAAAAGAATGGAATAATTTGCAATACAAAAAACAATTTATTAAACATGTGAACAAGCAGTGAACTGTTTTAGTGAACAAAATTCACATTGTTTTAAAACTCCAGTGAATATAAACTTTGACTTTAAGTTTTATTAAAGGCACACAAATGTTTAAAAAAAAAAGAGAGAGCAACACTCGCCTCTCCCCAACAAATCTGCTGCCTTGTGAACAATTTCACCAGCTATCATTATGATTGCCTGTTCTGTTCATCATGAGCAATGAAATATATTAATTGTGCCTATTTTGAACTAAAAATCTTCAAAAATACGGTTGTGTGGTCTGTTTTGATATGACTAGCCTAATTAGCAGGGGGACAGTTGCAACAGTTGCAACTGTCCCCATGGTATCAGTCATGACAAAACACCATGTGCTAGCTAGCCACATTGACATTGACACATGTAAACCATGACATTTTATAGTCAACAAAACAGTGATTTAAACTATGTAGGTTTGGATTAATTCATACATAAGATCAGGACAGTATGACAAAAATACAGCTCATGAAAAAAGCTACTTTCATACCTCCAAAACAACTTTGTCTTGATAGAAGCAGGACCAGATGCTCAATATGGCCTCTCTCTTCTTGGTGGGCAGAGGGTCTAACTGAGCATGTGCAGTGTGAGTGTCATCACTCTAGCATGTTTCTGATTGGAGAAATAAGGCTTGTTGCAACTGTCCCTTGTTGCAACTGTCCCCAGTCTCCCTACTGTCTGTCAAAAATATTAATAACAATTTTTAAAAAAAAGATATTTAGCATTTGAATTCATGAGGCATTAAAGAGTGTTGGGAGTATAACTTGGGATTGTTGGTTAGCCTCAGCATGAATTACTGTATTGATCAATGGTAATTTCTTTCAGCGTCCCTCACAAATGGTGATAACATTAGAATAGAATAGAATAGAATATTCTTTATTGTCACTATATACATTATAACGTTACATGAAGATGAAGTGCATTATAGCATCTCCCAATGGTTGTTTTGAAGAAGGTAATTTTGAGTGTGCTCTTGAGAGAAGCCATTCTGCCTGGAGATCTGCATAGTATGGAGCTCTAGAACTTCCTCTGTTTAAAGGGGAACTACCGTTTTTTTACAACTTTTTTTCAACAACCCAGCATAAAATACGATTTTACTCACCCAGATAACTTTGGTGTCATTTGGACGAAATTAGATCCAGTGGAGCGCCGTGTATATCCATATAATGCGAATGATTGGGGCACTGAAGCGCAGCCTCTATATAACGCATTATCTGCTGCGAAACTAGTTAATTTCACCAATATTTTGTTATGATACGCTAATGCTATTCCCCTCCGAGTCCGGGGTTGCCTGTTATCAACATCTGGGGTCTGTAGGTTGACCTACTAACCTCTGACCTGGATGATGTCATCTCTGAAAGCCGCTCGCACCCGTGACAGCCAGCTTGTTTACCTGTAGTTTGCTACTTCTAGTTTTTTGCAACATATTTTTCCGATTCTGAGGTGGTGGACGATGACTTTGTTTATGATGGACGTCCTTACTGTTTTGAGCCAGAGTACACGGATGAGGAGCTCGTTGAAAGGAGGATGCGGAGGCAGAGAGAGGAACAGCTGGCCAAAGAACAACAAACGGCTGCGGCTAGGCTAAACGGCTAGGTCAACCTACAGACCCCGGATGTTGATAACAGGCAACTCAGAGGGGAATAGCACTAGCGTATCTTAACAAAATATTGGTGAAATGAACTAGTTTCGCGGCAGATAATGCGCTATATAGAGGCTGCGCTTCAGTGCCCCGATCACTCGCATTATATGGATATACGTGGCACTCCACTGGATCTAATTTCGTCCGAACGACTCCAAATGACACCAAAGTTATCTGGGTGAGTAAATGATCGTATTTTATGCTAGAAATAAGGTCCAGGTTGTAAAAAACGGTAGTTCCCCTTTAATCCTTTGCATCTGCCTGTGTTGAGCCTTGGAGAAGCTTTATTTGTACGTTTATATTACACCCTCTATCTGTATGGATAAGTATTGATGTATATTTTGTTGTTTTATTTCACATTTGTGGAGATTTATGGTTAATTGCCGAGACACTTTTTCTGCCATGTGTAGTGCAGCCATCTGGTTAATTATGTATTATCAGGCTAGTATTTACAGTACATTTCTGCAGAGAACATTTCTCAACAAAAGACATTTTCTTGTGTGTTTATTTTCAGTTTCACGTAGTTTTTGGAAAAGCATTGTAAGAAAGCAAGTTGATGAAGACAAATAAGTAAACAGCCCTCAACTTTACGGACTAACAAGACTTGAATTTTAAATTAATTCATTACTTCTTTCACGTTGGATTCTTTATTCTTTATTATAGCCAGATGAGCCGTTATATATAAATAAAAGACAGACTGGTCGGGAGGCACAGCCTCTAAAACTGACAGAGGACAGGACAGGTTCTTGTGCTTCTTGGTTAAAGGTTAAATAGGTGAGACTTGAATGTTGATTTGCTGTTATATAAATAGTGGAAGAATGACGTCATGAGCAGAGAATGTCACATTGTGTCAGAAGTGTGTGTGTGTGCGCGCACGCAAACAAAGAGAAAAATAATTGTGTGTAACTGCTGTGTGATGTGATGTGTGTTTGTGTGTGTGTGTGTGTGTGTGTGACTGACAGTTTGAATTATTACCTTCTGTAGCAGGTATTCAGTTTCCACACATGTGCAGCATCCAGGGGTCACAGAATTGTGAAGGCCACGGTTGCTAGGAGACCATCTCCCCACGCTTTTGTGTTGAAGAGACTCCAGCAGCAACAACTGCATCACACACACACACACGCACACACACAGCAGAGTTATACACAAAATTCACACTGCAGACTGTATAAAGAGGGACAGAGACAGATGGCTGAAGAATGAATGTGGACATTGAGGAGCTGGAGTTGTTTTTGGTGTCTCAGTTGAAGACATGATGTCCTGCATTAGAATAGTTTATCAGGCAGTTGTTATTGAACTGAAATTGAAATGAAAAAAAAAAAAAAAAGATTTGTCGTTGTACGAAGGACTAAGTTAGTTCTTAGTACTAATCCTAAATATAACTTAACTAACTCATTAGGTCCATAAGGGCTTAATGGTGAGCATGCTGATCATTCTCTTGATGAATGAATTAATTAACTGTTTGGTTTCACTCAAAGGACATCAGAAATAATAATAATAATTAAAGCTGCAAGCAGCAATGAACGGGCCCTCGCCGTCCACGTACGTTGGGCTGTGGCGCCGTCGGAGGCCTGTGCGCCCAGTTGTGTGCTTGCCCGTTGCCTGTGGAAATGTCCTACCTAATGTAAATGGGATCCGTGTCACGCAAAACACAACAGTGACATCTTCAGTGACTTCCTGTGTCCAGAGGGTGGCGCCATAGATATGACACAGTATTGATGCAGAGACGTATTCAGGACGAGCCCCTCTACATGTGTGAGCAATTTGATGCCGATGGGAAATTGTATGTTGAAGTTATAAGGACTTCTTGCTTCATGGCGAAGGATCGACTTTGAAGGAAAATGGCGGACGTCCTGTTGGACTGAGGATATGTGTCCAAGAGGGTTTTTTGTGCGACTGGTCATGATACATATGCGTACCAACTTTCGTTAATATGTGTGCATGTAGGAGGTGGGGCTTCAAGTTTGAAGTATTCCAGGGGGCGCTATTGAGCCATTTGTTCACTTAACACAGTATTAATGCATAGACCTATTCAGGGACATCCCCTCTACATGTGCGACCAATTTGGTGTAGATGGGAAATTGTATGTTGAAGTTATAAGGACTTCCTGCTTGATGGCGAAGGATTGAAATTGACCGCACCGCCACGCCCACCAGGCACAACGCAGGCTGTTGAAGGTATAAGGATGCTACTGAGTGAATGTGAAGTCTGTGGCGTTAAATCTGTAGGACGAGTTAGTTAAAGTACATGGCTTAGAAATGGGTTCCTACAGGATGGGAACAGCCATAAGGGGACATTGCACTGCCACGGCCACCAGGTATATCGGAGGTGAAAGCTTTGCACAAGGTGTCATCATCAAGGTCTGAAGATGATATGTAGTGAGTGTGAAGTCTGTGGCGTTAAATATGTAGGACAAGTTACATAAAGTATGAGGCGAAAACATGACAAAAAATGAATGGGAAAAGCCATTAGGGGGGCGTTAGGGGGCGCTACTGAGCGATTGTGCTGCGCATGAGGGCAGTTGTGGTATCGAATTAATTTACTCATAGGTAAGGAGCTACGGGCCAAATTTGGTGAGTCTGCGAACATCCTAGGTCCCGAGAAATGCGTCTGAAAAATGAAAATCGCCGCACGCCATTCAAGATGGCCGACTTCCTGTTGCGGCAAAATTTCTGACAAAAATAATTCCAGCCTAAATCCTTGAGACCCATGACTCCTGTAAATTTCGAGACGATCCGAGAAAAAGTTTGCGGGGACAAAACGACGTTAGGTGGCGCTATGGAGTCCCATGGCCACACCCACCCCCAATCATTTTGAATTATCAAATTTTTCACCACATGTGATGTATGTTCCAAGTTTGGTGAGTTTTGGGGTATGTTCAGGCCGCCAAAAATGCGATCTCGGGGATGGAAGAATAATAATAAAAATAATTCCGCCTACAGATACAATAGGTCCTTGCACGAGATTTGTGCTGGGCCCTAATAATAATAACAATAATAATAATTAAAAGCAGCAGATCCTCTCACTTGAGAGGCTGGAACAGAATATTTGTATTTTTTTTCTTGAAAAATGATTTTTAACTTAATGAATTATCAAAGTAATGACTGTTCTATAGACTGACACTGACAGCGTTTGAGAGAAACATGCAGACTCATGATGTGTAGTGGTCTGTGAAAGATATCTCTGTTACACTACTGTTATCTACCCTCCTATGTAGCTGCTAGGCTGAGCAAATCTTTCAAAGTTTGTGTAGAAAATTGTGTTTGTGTTGAATGTTGTTTTTAACCAAAGACATCATTAATAAAACATGCCAGATATACTGAAATAGAATGAAAGTTGAAAGTCTTTTTGTGAGGAACATCAGCTGATATGATGGATGGGTGTGTGGTCTTGTGGCTGGGTCAACAGACAGCAGAATGTGAGGATAACATGCTTCACACCTCATCATGCTATAGGGTGAAATGTGTTTGCCAGAGCTGCTGTGGGGAGGCTCTGTGTTCAGTATGTGAACACACTGCTGCCACTGCTGCTTCTGCTGCTTCTGCTGCTGCAGCTATTTTTAGTGTGTGGGTGCTGAGAGGTCCAGATCAGCCTAGCAGATCATGGAGGCTCCGCAGAGACTCCACTACCACCACTGGTGCAGGAACACACAAAGCACTACATAACAGTATGGGTGGGGGTGGCAATCTGATGCAATGAAACAAAAAGTGGCACTGCATGTGCTTGTTTTGGCGTACAGTGTTCTGTAGTTCAAGTTCAAACAGAGGGTGTGATGGGTCTGCAGACACGTTTCCTGCCCGTTTCCTGAATCTGGATGAGTATAGGTCCTGGATGGTGGGCAGTTTAGCACCATTGATTTTTTCTGCAGTCCTGATTCGCCGTATCATTCTGTTCCTGTCCTGTTTGGTGGCTGATCCAAACCAGACGATGATGGAGGTGCAGAGAACAGACTGGACTATTGCCATGTAGAACTGGATCAGCAGCTCCTGGGGCAGGTTGAACTTCCTGAGCTGACGCAGGAAGTACATCCTCTGCTGGGCCTTTTTGATTATGGAGTCTACGTTGGGTGTCCACTTTAGGTCCTGGGAGATGGAAGATCCCAGAAACCTGAAGGTTTCCACAGCAGACACGGATTTATTGAAAATGGTGATGGGGGGCAGTGTAGGGGGGCTACTCCTGAAGTCCACTGTCATCTCGACTATTTATGGAATGTTACATTAATGTAATGTTTAGTTTGGAGGAATAAGAGAAACTCCGTCTGTTGTGACTCTGTTGTACTGATGCCTTTAGTGCTGTGGAAGTGTAAACTGTGTTGATCATATAAGCTCTTTGGGCACAGGTAATGTCACCTGACCTCAGTGTTCTTCACCCAGCTGTCATTCATTTAATACTGGCTCTTATCTGAGAGTTTACAGAAGACTGATGTTACAACTAGGGGTGGGTAAAAAAAATCAATGCAGTCAGTAGTCACAAACAAGACCAGCTGACAACCGCTAACAAGCTAACAAACACACACACTCAACATGTTGAACAAACTCTGTGGTGAAGAAAATAACTCCGCTCAGAAACTCTGCTCATGCTCTGTGTCTCATACAAGGTTTTATACAGCATCTAACTATTTAGGAATCAGTGCTGTACAATGAGGACGAACAATGAGGTGATGCAGACTGGCAATGGTCTCTCCCACAATCACAGTGTTGAGACACACTGATGAGCTTGAACAGAAAATAAAATGTGCTTTAGGCTTGTGTTTACAAGTTTGGTGGGATATGTTCACTTTATTGAAAGTTGGTAGGCATGTCTCCACATCATACCTACATAACTCTATAACTATTAATGGTGATATTGATGTCTCGGCCTGTCAACTCATCTGTACCATATTGGACCAGAGCGAGGTACCTCACTAACTTCAATGACATGTGGTCTGGCCGTTCATTGGGCGTATAGACAAACACAATGTATGTTCTCGCATATCACACATCCTCAGAGCAGTGTAGAATATATTTTCAGTTATTTTCCAAATGTATTTATTTATTCATTTTTTGCTGACCTGAACCTAGAAGGTTCGCTCAGAGCAGGAGATTGACAGAGGACGTAATTTCACAGCTAAACATCCATTAAGGAGGTGAAAAGAATGTGTGTTAATGAAGGAAGGGAGAGTAGAGGCTGACATGGAGAGCAGCCTCTGTGTACGCTGGTTGGGATTCATATAGACTAATAAATCATAATATACATATTATAGTAATTATATAGATTGCTAGCTGCCTTCAGACTGTTAATAAGAGAGAGAACCAAGTTATTTTCAGTCCTACTCCTGTACACATCCACCACACTTTGTAGCTATTATGATGCCACTGCCACTACAAGACTCTTGGAGAGTGTGTCAGTTATAGTAGGGCTGGGCAATACGACCTATGATTTATATTACTCTAGATTTTTTGGGCTTTGTGGTGATGCCATTATATCACAGTATCACAAAAAAGGGAGACTCCACATATCTTAATAAAAAAAAAGATTAAAAAGGCTTCAAAGAGGATTCAAATGAGGTATAGGCCTACACGTGTTATGACAGAACTGGTAAAGTGGTTTGTGCACACATTGGAGAGATTTCCAGTCACTGTGGGATAGGGATACAAATTTTAAGTAATTTCTTTGATCTAAAGTCGGCTGCCTTAACAATCGATTATCAATTAATCATTAATAATATGTGAAATATGTTGGCTGTTCTTCCATTAGAACATTTTCTTAACCACTGACTTGATCTATTTTTGTCCTATACTGAGGCTACTAAATCACTAAAATGTAATCATATCAGTTTGCATATGTCTTTTCGTAGCTTTTAAATTGCAAGCTACTTGTATTTTAATAAAGTACATTTTCTCATACCAGTATTTTATATTTTATTTGGATATATTTGAAAATCAAGTATCTTTAATCTGTGATTTTAAGATACTTTTTGATACATTTGTGCCTACCTGTTTGTCGATCACATTTTTTATCAGCTATATTCTTATTAACGATTAATCGATTAATGATTAGTCATTAACATCCCTACTGTGGGGACATTTCCATCACAAACACAGTTGGTCTTTATGTACGTGTTACTGCAGTGTGTGCTAGTGAGCTACTGTTTATAACTCCAGTTCTGTGAATAAGGGCATTCCCTCTACCTGACTGTTATCACAGCCACAGTAAAGCACATTTTTGATATGCTCAAACATTTATCAGTAATGACAGGTGATGAAACGGGCAGGCTACACTGTCCATCTCACTCAGATGTCATTAGGTAACTTCCATGTAGAATTTGATCACCTGATAACAAGAAATCAGAAAAACTCTATGACCTGATCATAACCTAAGTATACTGTTAATCAGCATCCCCACTGTGGCAGTGACAACAGCCGTGACAGGACGTCAGCTGAAACTTGGGCCAGATATCCAACTACTGCTACTTCTATTTTTTTTTTTAGTCCCTGTCTCCTCTGTGTGTCCTCTAAGGAAGACATGTCATGTGTGACCTGAAGTAATTACAGCCCCACAGTGACAGTAAATGATGATGAAAAGAGGGAAGAGTTCACTTCTGTTGACCTAAGAAAACAGGTGAGCCCTGGGGTTGGGTGCCATTCACATTTGAACTGATTTGGTTCCAATACGGGTACCGGGAATTCAATACCAGTACCCAGCGGTACCTTTTTTCAGTATTTTAATCTCTCTGTAATAACAAAAAAATGTCATTTCAGGCTGTATTTGAAACTGTTTGGGAATTTTGAGTTTGTGTTTTGACCCCTTGGAAGTGTGGAAGCTACAGCAGCAGATTGAGTTAGCTAACAAAGTGAGGTGAGCAGTTATAATTGAGTTTCCAAAGCATATTAGATGCTGTATATGCCTGTAAATATGAGCACACATAACTTTTATGTGATGTATGTGAATTAAAACGTATCATTGGTAAATATACTTTTATCCTGGTAGTGATGCTAACCTGTTAGCATGTTAATAAACATTTCCAGTATGTGTTAGCATCGACCTAATGGGCTAAGCGCTGTAACGTTACAGTAAAGATGGGTGCTCAGGTACTGAAATTTGGCACATAATGATTTAATGTGAACTGATACTCGGTAGTACCGACATAATTCAGTCGGTAACCGTAAAAGTAGAGTGAGCCCATATGAGCACATCAACAGATAGCCTCCATGATGTGTTGAGGGTTGAGAGGACAGCCGCCGGACAGCCGCATATTCTTCATATCATAACACTAGGCCCATTCACACTGCCCTTTGAGTGCGGGAATCATGTGCCGATTCTCCACATCGTCCTGTGTGAAAGTCTCAGATGCGGCTCTGATCCGCCTCCGGAGGTAGTATCAGAGGCGCAGCAGAGGCGAGCTGGCATCTGTGTGAAGCGGGTCTGATAACTAAACAGATCCTTCACTCAACAAAATAAAGAGAAATGTCCCACAAAGCAACATTACAGGTCCAAACAACAGTAACGTAGTAACTGGTATTTGGCAACTTACATGAGGAAAGAAATACTGCAGTTATACGAGGAAAATCCTCTGTCATCCTGTTTGTCATCCTGTCTGAGCAGACGATCACTGTAGGACTGGCACACTAAATGTCAAATCCTCCTTTGGGGAAGAGTTGTGGAAGAAGAGGGTTCAACCAGATGACAAAACTAAATGAGCGCCAATCAAACTTAAAATGATTTAAAACTATGGAAAACACACAGAAAATATGGCATTTCTTTTCTTTCTTTTTTTTTGTATTACAACTGTACTTTTCTAAATATTTGTCAAATACCTGGAGATGAGACTCATCAATCAACTGACTTTGTCCAGAAAGTTACATATTGTTGCTTTAAACACTCCACACAGATGTGATGTTTCAGTCTGCTGCTAGTTTCTGTCTCTTCAGTGAATGTTTAAGTGACATGCTGAATGTTTTCAAAGCACTTTGTTGCATTATGCTTTAATCAATACACCAACTTTTCTACCTCGACCAGAGTAAAAACTGTTAAACTTTTCAAATTTTTTACATTATTGCACAGGTTTTTTAATGCGCAAATTGAAAATGTACATAAAGTCAAGTAGACAGCAAGGGCATGGACATCATGTCTCTTGAAACACTGGTCTGATGAGTGACGTATGTATGTATGTATGTATTTATGTATTTATGTATTCAAAAAGATTTGGAGTAGCACAGTGTTGTTTGAGACTTTACTTGTGGTGGTAATGGCAGGTGGCGTAGTGTGGTGTGTGACGGACAAGTTCAATACTAAACAAACAAAGGTTTATGAATAACTTTTGGCCTATGAGGTGCTGGTTATGTACAGTTTATGATGTTTATCCTGCTGCTGTAGGTTAAGGGGGGTAACCTACAGCGGCAGTCTTTGACTCTGGAATCTTTAATCAGGAATGTCGAGGTCTCTTCTGCATTGGCTCGCCATCAACCTCCATCCAGCTTTAAATAACCCTGACAGAATATGAATTGTTGTGTAAAGTGAAACTGCATTTCTATTTTAATGTTACATTGTACAAACTTTTGAGTTAAACTAAACAGCTGAGGACTTGTGCTGTCACATGGTTCCAATGATTCTGTAATGAGCCCAGTTAGAGTCAATGTATGGGAAACACTGAGAATCACTTCAGCAGCTACAAACAACCACTTCTAAGTTGATGAAGGTTCTCAGTCATCCAGGTCATGGTAATTCTAGGTGCTGTATCGTAGGCAGCTGGATCTTTCACCTCTCATCCAAGAGGCTTCTTAAGTTCTAACTAACTGGAGGGGAGTTGCAGGCTTTTGAACTCTGTGTGGGAGTGTCCTTACAGAGTCGTTAGGGCCACTTGTGGGTCGTTGACCCAACCGGCCTTCATGTGGGTTGCTAGGGCTGGATGACCCCAGGTGTGAATGGTTGTTAAGCTGTCTGGGGAGAGAACTCGGTACAGCATTGTAGGTGGGTGATAAGTAATGTCTTGGCCACCTCCGTTGTTCAAAGACGATCGTTCCAGTTTGACATAGATGGATTCTTTTACTCCTCTTTCAAACCATCTGTCTTCTCTGGCCAAGATGTTTACATTGGGTTCCGGTTATGACGTGGTCGTGAGAAGTCGTAGAACCCATGTGCTCTGGTAAAATATATTATTATATATAAGTAAACCCGTTTGTACGTTGAGTAAACCCAGTACAAGAGGTAAAGAGAAGAAGGGAGATGACGATTTGGAGTTAGCTCATGGGCTAGCTGAAGCCTCCGAAACCCAAGCTAGGGATGAAGGAATTTTAGCAGCTATTCACGCTCTTCGAAAAGACCTCTCTGCCCAGCTCCAAGAAGTTATCACCTCAAATCACGGGAAAAAAGAAGCCAAAGACTCCTTCTTCGAAAGACTAAGTGGGGCAGAATCCTGTATAAGTTCCGCTGAGGACAAATTGAACAACCTAGATAATGTCTCTGCAACCACTCAAAGAAAGGTGCTAGCACTCACCAGGTCAGTGGAGACCATGGAAAACCGTCAGCGCGGCCTGAACGTGAGACTGGTGGGCTTGCCAGAAAAAACTGAGAAAGGTGACTTGGTATCCTTCCTTAAAGGATAACTACCGTTGTTTACAACCTGGACCTTATTTCCAGCAAAATATATGGTCATGTACTCACCCTGATAACTTTGGTGTCATTCGGCGTCGTTCGGACGAAATTAGATCCAGTGTAGCGCCGATATATCCATGTAATGCGAGTAACGGGGCATCGACACACAGCGCGCACCCGCGACAGCCCATCTTGTTTACCTGTAGCTGCTACTGCTAGTTTGACCCCGGATGTTGATAACGGACAAGCCCGGACTCAGAGGGGAATAGCACTAGCATATCGTAACAAAATATTGGTGAAATGAACTAGTTTCGTGGCAGATAATGCGTTATAGAGGCTGTGTGTTGATGCCCCGTTACTCGCATTATATGGATATATCGGCGCTACGCTGGATCTAATTTCGTCCGAACGACTTCAAATGACACCAAAGTTATCTGGGTGAGTAAATGACCATATAGTTTGCTAGAAATAAGGTCCAGGTTGTAAAAAACGGTAGTTATCCTTTAATGAGTGGTTACCGGAATTCCTCTGTCCAGAAAATTTTTCTAATCCACCATCCATCGACCAAGCGTTCAGACTTCCAAAGGCAGCCACTTCTAATGCCAACAAGCCGGACCTAAAACCTGTTCCTCGGGTGATCCCCATGAAATTCCGCTGGCTGATCGACAGAGACCGAGTGATGAAGGCTGCTCGCAAGAAGAAATCACTATAGTTCGAAGGGAATCGTGTGATGTTTTTCCCCAACCTTTCAGTGGAGATTCAGCAGCAGAGGAGAAAGTTTGATGGAGTGAAAGCCCGACTTCACAATTGAGTTTGGATCCTTACCCGCAGATTCCACTGGATACGGTACAGCTGCGTTACGGCTCCGCCACGGCGTCGGAGCTGATCCGTAGCACTTTAGTCTATGTGTTAACTTCCACCAGGTCCGCTGCGCTGCGTGTCTGCTGCGTGCCAGCTCCGGCAGTCCGCAGCCCTGCGGAGCAGATACGCAGGACTTCTATTCTGGCGGACGCCGCAACACAACGCAGCAATTCAGCCGAATTTAGCACAGAGCAGACAGGAAGTCAGACACGAAACAACAACAAGAAATCCGGTTGATTTTCAAAATAAAACACTCCGTGTTGATACAAACACAAAAACCTCAAAAAAGAGACAAATACAAGCTCTTCTTCTAATCTGTCGGTCGGGAACACTTCGTGTTGTTGTGTTTATGACACATACAGATAACTGCGTTCGTGTGTGATTATGTAATTATCGCGGGAATTCCTCGGTTTCGTTTCTCCAGCTGATCGGCGGAGCTGCGCCGTAGCGGACTCAAAACGCAACTGGTGGGGGTTGCCGGACGAGGACGCCGGAGCACAATCGTACCGGAGCCGTAACGCAGCCGTAACGTAGCTGTACCGTATCCAGTGGAATCTGCGGGTCACCCTCTTCTAGACCGCTCATCGAGAAATGACTCCTCCCATACTAATACCCGAAGGGTGATAGACCACTTCATGTCAGAGTTGCATCTTTGTGATATCTGGAGATTTAGAAATCCCACCGCACTAGAATATTTTTGCCACTCAAACACACACCAAACACAAACCCGCATAGATAATTTTTTTATTTCTAGGACTCTTGCGGCTAATGTACAGGACTGTGGACACAAAGGCATAGTTATTTCAGATCATGCCCTACTATTTTTGCATTATCACCTTACTTCACATGAGAGGGGGCAAACAGTGTGGAGGCTTAGCCCGAGATGGCTCCAGGATCAGAATTTTCTAAAATTTGTTGAAACAAATATTGAGGTATTCTTTGCTATAAATACAAATGAAACATCAACTTTTATTAGATGGGAAGCCTTTAAAGCCTATATTAGAGGTTCAATGATTTCTTATACTAGTAGCAATTCAAATAAGACACATCTCCCTATGGCTGAACTTGAGCAAGATATTAAAGATCTAGAAAGGGAGCTCTCAGTGAATAATACACTGGAGAATGTACGGAGGCTCTCAGATTTAAGGGCTAAATATAATGATATCACAGCAAGTAAGGCCTTAAACAGTATCATGCGGTTAAAGCAGACATACTATGACCAGGGAGAATCAGCGGGTAAATTATTAGCATGGTGGATTAAAACACTGCAAAATGAAAGGGCTATCACTGAGATTGAAACTGAAAGGGGGACAACAAGGAATCCAATAGAAATTAACAAAGCTTTTCAAAAATATGACATGAACCTTTATACGTCAGAGTCTTCGGATACTAATGACCAACACCCTTTTTTAGATCAGCTCTCCATTCCAGTTTTAGAGGAGAAGGTAAAAAATAAGGTAGACTCTCCCATTACAAAGGAGGAACTGTTTGAAGCGCTTTCCCAAATGAACGGAGGGAAAGCATCAGGTCCTGATGGACTACCCATAGATATTTACAAGTGCTTTAAGGAGATGCTTGCGCCACCGCTCTTTGATATGTTTGTCGATTCAATTGAAGCGGAACATTTACCACCCTCTTTATCCAATGCCTTAATAACACTGATTTTAAAGCCAGATAAACCCCACATAAAATGTGGATCATATCGTCCAATTTCGTTAATAAACTCAGATGCTAAGATTATAGCAGAAGTGTTTGCGAGACGTCTTGAAAACCATCTTCCTTCTCTGATAGCCCCTGACCAAAATGGTTTCATAAAGGGCTGTCAAGGTTTCCACAATATTCGAAGACTATTAAATATTATAGATGCAAGGAAGGAAAGCCCAGACACAGCAATAGTCTCCCTGGACGTGGAAAAAGTGTTTGATAGGGTGGAACAAAATTATCTTTTAGAAGTGCTTCAGTACATCTCTAAGTGCGTGAAAATGTTATACCACTCCCCAAGCGCGTCAGTCACGACAAACTTTGTAACCTCCTAGCCCTTCAAACTCCGAGGGACCAGACAAGGGTGCCCCCTTTCGCCTCTTCTGTTTGCATTGGCAATCGAGCCACTTGCTATTGCAATTAGACAAAACAGCAGTATAACAGGTATCAGAATAGGGAATGTGGAGAATAAAATAGGACTTTTTGCAGACAACATTGTTCTATTCCTGACTGAGCTAAAGTGCTCTATTCCAAATCTCCTTAGGCTAATAAAGACTTTTGGGTCAATTTCAGGATATAAAGTGAATGAATCCAAGTCAAATATCCTTTTCCTTAAACAATCTGAGAGAAACTGTCCCCCAATACAAACCACATTTAAAAATACAACAAGTTTTACTTATTTGGGGATCAAAATTACTTATTCGACAGAGGACCTTGTATCCACTTACTATAGCCCAGTGATATCAGGAGTGACTAACCTTATTAACATATGGACAACAATGCCAATTTCAATGATTGGCAGGATTAATATCCTTAAAATTAATGTCCTACCCAAATGTCTATACTTATTCCAATGCATACCACTTCCACCACCAACAAACTTCTTCCCAAATATGACTAAAGTCTTCAGAAATGTCATATGGAGTAACAGGCGAGCGAGATTAGGCCTCTTCCTACTCTATCTGCCATATGAAGGTTGAAGCTCCCCAACCTCAAATGGTACTACTGCGCATGCCAGCTTTGGGCAACCTCCTTCTGGTTTAGGAACAGTTCATCCCTCTCTTGGGTGACCATGGAAAGAGAAACTTCAGTTAACATACCTCTTCATTTGTATCCATACTCAGATAAACCTGATAAACTAAAGAAATCCACAGGTAACCCATTTGTTTCCAACTCCACTCATGATTGGCATGAAGTTCATAGCTTCCTAAATGTTTCCCGTAAGCTATCACAGTTCACACCCATTTGGGGATGCAACAATTTTCATCCTGGGGCAAAAGACAAGGGATTCAATTCTGGGCAGACAAAGGTATTGGGAAAATAGCAGATCTCTTTCAGGAGGATGTTTTTATGTAATTTGAAGTTATCAGGAAAAAATTTGACTTACCTGCTAAACATTTCTTCAAATACCTACAAGTCAGAGACTTTATTTATAAGACCCCAAAAAAGCTCTCAATGCCTGACTTCTCAGCAATAGAAAAGGTTGTGGTAAACCTACCCCAGGGAAGACTTATTTCCATTTTTATAAGATTCTGTTATCAGTAAGGGTGTCACGATTTCGATTTTAAATCGAAATTGACCGAAATGAGGTCACAATCTCGAACTTCGAATTAAAAAATGGAATCGTCAATGCTGCCACGCCCCCATGTCAGGTCCGGTCGGCTTGCCAAGGGGAAAAAAAACACATGTTGAAGTGCTGCGAGTCAACCTCCTCTAACTTCGCTGGTCCTGGCCTGGAGACTCTGCAATCTCCTCCCTGATGGCAGCAGGCTGAAGAGGCTGTGTGAAGGGTGGGTGGGATCACCTGCGATGTGGATGGCTTTGCGGGTGAGGCGGGTGTTGTACAACTCTTCGAGGGTGGGGAGAGAGGTGCCTGTGATCTTCTCCCCGGTTCTCACAAGGCGCTGAAGGGTCCTGCGGCATGATGCAGTGCAGGCGCCATACCACAGTGTGATGCAGCTTGACAGGACGCTCTCGATCATACCCCTGTAGAAGGTGCACATGATGGGGGGCGGGGCTCCAGCTCTTCTTAGTTTGCGGAGGAAGTGGAGGCGTTGGTGAGCCTTCTTGGCCAGTGATGAGGTGTTGGTGGTCCAGTAGAGATCCTCTGAGACGTGCACACCCAGGAACTTGGTGCTGGGTGTGCTCCAGGGCCGAAGTTTGTGTTTACCTTCGGGATGAACCCCCTTTCACGTGTTAAGCTGGTCGGGAAATAATAGCAGGGAGCTTTGCTGTATCTTGAGGAGCCGTCGCCTTTATTCACAGCCAAACTGCAGCCTATATTGTACACTTTATTGCTGTTGCTACTACTGCTACTCCTTTTGCTTCTCCTTCCTCTCCCATTCATTCACTGTCCGCACGTACGCACGCTCCCTCACTCTCGCTTGCCCACTCACACCCTATGCACCTTGTATATGTTCAACTGTTTGGAAATAGTTTGTTAAGACACTTAATTGTTCAGAGAAGACTATGAAGGCTGTTTTATTTTTTTGTTTGTTTGTTGTGAACTTGAATGTCATCTTCTGTGAAGAAGACTGCAGTTACAAAAGAGAAACTAGATGGCAGGTTACTTTGTTTCCAATTGACTGAAGATACGTATAAGTTATAGTTACAATATGTTGTCAATAAAGGTTTTAAATTTGACAATGTAGTGTGGTACATTGCGAACAAAGGTCAGATATTATATTGCATAAAAGTCTGGTCTAAAAATGGCATAGCAACCTGTGCTTTTAAAAAAAAAATATGTAAAAATCGAGAATCAAAAATTTTATCGAATCGAGGATTTGGAGAATCGTGACACCCCTAGTTATCAGGGTCACCAGAGTTATCTGAGGACAAGAGACTTGCTTGTTGTGCAGATGTGGGGGAGGAGGTAACTGGGTCTGAATGGCAAACTATTTGTGCCCAGTCACAAACACAAACAATTAATTCAGGTTTCAGACTGTTACAATATAAATGGTCCATAAAGCTTTATATCACTCCCAAGGTTTTGAATCATTTCAATGGTAATATTCCAGATGTATGATTAAAATGTGAAACATACAAAGGGACACTTTTCCATTTTTTATGGTCCTGTTCAAAGTTACAAGAATTTTGGAGAGAGGTTGTTGAAACACTCTCAAATACTTCTGAGGTGATTCTTCCTATGTGCCCAAGGATGTGCATTTTGGGGCTTATACCAAAGGACTTTAATCTCAGCAGAGCTAACAGGAAGATGGTTACCCTAAGCCTACTTCAAGCCAGATGGACTATTGCAAAATGTTGGAAATCTATACAGAGGCCGACTACAAAAGGCTGGCTAGAGGACATTGTACAAGTTATAGCAATGGAAAAAATAACATATTCGCTGAAAGGAAAATATGCACTGTTTGAAGAAATGTGGACTTCCTTCTTGGACTTTGTAAAGGGCCCTCAATTTCTTAGGGCTCTGAAGTGACCAATACCAACAATACCCTTTGCCTCTGTACCAATGAGGGTGCCATCTAGTTTTGAGTGTTTTTATTATTCTTTTTTTATTTATTTTATTTTATTTTATTTTATTTATGATTTTGTCTGGTAGCTTGTTTCTTATGTTTACTGTATTTGTAACTTGTTCCTTGAAAGAAAAAAAAGAAAAAAATCCAATAAACACATTTGGGAAAAAAAAGATGTTTACATTGTTGTCCTCAAAGGAATGATTTTTCTCCTTCAGATGTAAGTCTTGACCTGAGGAGTTGGCCCTCCTGTGTTTTGCCATTCATTTATTGAGAGGTTGTTTTGTCTCCCCAATGTACAAATCTGTGCAGTCCTGACTGCATTGAACAGCATAAACGACATAACTCTGTTTATGCCTGGGTGTTTTGTCCTCAGGATAGACAAGTTTCTGCCTCAGCATGTTGGTTGGTTTGAAGTGAACCGGGATATGATGTTTATTGAAGATCCTCCTTTCTCAGATGTTCCCGCGACATAGAGAATGACAAGTTGTTACGTTTTCTCGTCTCCTTCTCTCTGTCTGCTCTGGATCTTTTTAGAGGTTTTGACAAAGGTCCAGTTTGGGTAGCCACAGGTTTTAAGTTCTCCCCTGATGTTCTTCTGTTTCTTTCTCCTTCCCCTCTGACTAAGTGGGCACGAACAGCAAGTATTGATCTGTGTGTAGGTTTTTTGTACACCTCAATGTTGAGGATTCTGTCTTCAATGTGTACTGCACAGTCCAAGAAGGGCAGACTGTCTCCTCTGACATCTTCCTGTGTGAACTTGATGTTATTGACCACAGCATTTATATGTTCTGTGAAGGCTTCCTTCCTTTGAGGACAATAATGTAAACATCTTGGCCAGAGAAGACAGATGGTTTGAAAGAGGAGTAAAAGAATCCATCTATGTCAAACTGGAACGACCGTCTTTGAACAGAGGAGGTGGCCTAAGACATTACTTATCACCAACATACAATGCTGTACTGAGTTCCCTTCGCAGACAGCTTAACAACCATTCACACCTGGGCTCACCTAGCCCTAGCAACCCACATGAAGGCCAGTTGGCCCTAACGACTCTGTAAGGACACTCCCACACAGTTCAAAAGCCTGCAACTCCCCTCCAGTTTGTTGGTACTGAAGAAGCTTCTTGGATGAGAGGTGAAACGTCTTCAAGAAACTGAAACAAGTCCAGTTACCATGATACAGCTCTTAGAATAACCACTTTTAAGGTGGACATTTTTTCTCCTACCTTAAATTAGACAGATTTGACAATGAAGGTCAGCTGACCACTTATGAAATGACAATAACACTTCTTGATTGGCAAGTTTGAATTCTGATTTTATCTTCCTAGGGGGGTATGAAACTACCTGCCATCTACCTGAAATTTGGTATGGAATGACAAGACACTTTATGATACTTGATTGTATTAAGGCAATTTGGTCAGTGCCATAGAAGTATTTAAGTTGGATACCCAGCCCTCCACACCTCTCTCAGAGCTCGACGGCAAAGTTGACAGCGTCTCCTCAATTCTTGACTGATTAGCTGGACTTCTTTATGGCTGCAGATGTTAGCTTCAGGTGAAAATGTGGTTAGTAATTGTTGTGAGGCAGAAGTTACACAGGCCCTGTACACACGTACATGGGCATTTCTTAAAACAAAGATTTATCAAAGCGTTGTGCCCTTCTATACACATGTAAACAGCGTTTCAGGCCACTGAAAATGGAGCTTTTGGAAAACTGCCAGGGTGACGATATTCAGAAATGCTGTTTTCAGTGTTAATGTGTAGACAGGGTTTTTTGTCTTGTCTCTTTTTGTTTGGCAGGCATCTGATTGGCCAACGTGGCCTTACAGTAGAGCTTTTATTGCCACCTGTTGCTTTGGCATGCACTTGACATTCTGCATTTGCGTTTTCATACTGTTGGTGTGGATGAGAATTTTTTTGAAATTTGACAGTCCTTTACTGTATTGTCCAGCTGAAGCTGTAAATCAACTATTAACATAAACTGCAATCCCCAGATTATACTCTGCCTCTGCACCAATGCAGAATCTTCCACGTCATCATGTCAATGCATCTTATAATGGAGACATTTTCACACATCTCTGTACGCACAGGGACTTTATTCTGAAGAATATTTGTAGAATTAGAAGATCAGGTGGAAATGATGGTCAGTCAAGCTAATAAATCTCACCCCAACAACCATGTAGGTCACTGTTAAGTCAGTACTGACTTACATAAGACATGAGCCATGATTGCTAATATTAAGATAAGTGACTGTGGGTGCGTGTGTGTTTGAAAGTGAAAGAGCAGGCCATGCATTTAACATGAGGCAGCATGACACACAGACAGAGCAGCCATGAATGTTTCATTACATCCACAGAGTTTATTAGCCTCTGTGTGTGTGTGTGTGTGTGTGTGTGTGTGTGTGTGTGCGTGTGTGTGTGTGTGTGTGTGTTGAGGGGGGGTAGCGGGGCGTGGGGGCAGGTGCAGCTTCACCAACCTGATTAAGGGTACTCAGACATTACATCATACTGTGAGATCATGTTTTACATCCTAGCGTGTGCCCTCCTCCACATTTTGCTGTCCTCTGTTGGTGTCTCAATGTATGTCTATCTGTGCTGCTGCAGTTTGCAGCTTACAGCAGATGCCTGTGGCCTCTGTGTGTGTGTGTGTGTTTGTGTGTGTGTGTGTGTGTGTGTGTGAGACTGTAACACAGATGCTCTATCCTGTCACACTTCTCTGTAGAGACTCCATCTGCTGCAGGGCTGCTAAAGAGAAGCCTCTGACATTTCAAACTGGTATCATACTGGACACAACAGTGCTCTGTATTGACTCTCAGTGGATCACTATGATGTTGGACACTGGCCAGCAATAGTGTCTGGCTGGCAGTGCTGTCGAGTCTGATTGCCAATAAAACTAGAATGATACTTAGTAGAGTGCATACCTCCACCAAGACCCAACAGTCCCCTTTAAAGCTATGTATCACTAAATTTGCAACCAACCATAACGGCTTCACCATCATTAAAGCTCACCAGATGTAGGATCTGCATCAAATTGTACTCACTGATAGAGGCTGTTCACATTGGGTATCAACATCTGTCCTGAATGATCTGATCACAAGTGGACAGCTTCATGGCCATCAGTTGACACCTGGCATTAACATGCATCTCATGGCCACAAATGACCAATTGTGAAGGGGGGAAGGAGAAAGAGGACGTCAGTGGAGTAGGCGTTCCTTCATTGTGGCCCAGGACATGTGCTTACACACCACTGTTAATTTAAGCTTTAGTCTTTGATGAAAATACTTATTAGTTTTAGTCACATTTTAGTAATTTTTATTCTTCATAGTTTTAGTATAGTATTAGTCAGCAAAAACTCAAACATTTTTAGTCGGCTTATTAGTCAAAATGTTTTCTGTCTTAAAACTTACTCAGTTTTTCAAACATTTTTCAAACTGTTGGTTGTATTTGCATTATTCTCTGAGAAATGATTCTATTTATTAAAAAAAAAAAGTCATATCTTCCAATGTTAAAGAAAGTGAGAAAAAAATGGTGACATCTGAAAACCTTTCTAACCCCTTATGGTGTTTAATGAGACATATCATAGAACACAGTACTTGCTACATGTTACAGCCGACAAGCTGGCTGAGTGAGGGAGCAGGTGGTCTTAAAGGAGGGGAATCACACCTTCAGAGGCCTTGGGTGGTGTTGAGCTAGTGCTCACAGGCTACACTACAAACGTACACACTCATGTGTCTGTATTCTTCTCACAGTGTTTACTTCAATGCAGATTTCAGCTGAGTTTGAACTGAAGCAACTGATGTACAGCACATGAAAATGTAGGATTCTTTCATGTGAAACTGAAACCTTATCATATCCATGTGAAGTGTCACTGTCAGCAATGTTGTAGTAGTGCTGACTTGCTCCTCAGTTACATCCCGCGTGAAGCAAAATACTGTCATGCTCACAGATTGCATTAATAGTTGAGTAGCACGAATCATTTCACTCCGTTAATCCAGAGAGAAACAGTAATGAACACATAATTTACCTGCTGCAGCTTAATCACAAAATAGTAAAAATTTGCCAATCACAATTTTTACTTCATTGGTTCTTGTTAGGACTCGAGCAGCAGCGTTATGAATCAGCTGCAGCTGTCTGATGGATTTTTTAGAGAATCTTGTAAAGACACTGTGTGACGGCCCCTGGTCTGCCTGTGGCATTTCACTGGCCTGCATATGCGTGTTCTGTCTTTCTCCTGTCTTCCTTCCGTAGCTGGCTGTGGTAGTGGGCGGCATCATCCTCCTGTCTCTCTGCTTTAAAAGCCCCGTCTTACCCTCCGGTTCGCTCTCTCTACACTTGAGCCGTGCTGCCGGTGCAGCCGGGCCTCCACTCCCCGACCTTATTGTTCTTTTCGTTTTTCTTTAACGCATCACACACACACACTCGCACCTCATCACATTTTCACTCAGTCAACATCTGCACCCACACTACTGACTCTGCTGAAAACTCACACCTCACCAATTATTGATGTTTTGATTTGGCATATTATAATTTGGACAATAAATTGGTTCTTTTTGTTAAGCATACACCCGTGTCTCCCCTCTTTTGTTGCGGCCGTTTGAGCCGGGTCGTAACAAATTGGGGGCTCTTCCGTTCTTTTGCTACATGTTGCGCTATTTTGATTGGTGTTTTCTGTGACTTTGATGTCGCTCTGTTTTGCCGCATGGGCTTGGTTTGGCGCGGATTGTAGCCAGTCTTTGTGAATGGATCGTGTGTGACTTCAGGTGAGGCGTTTAGTGGGGTTTCCTGGGGATTCCCTTTGGCGCGGTGCACGCGTAATTCCTTTGTGTGCTCCGCAGGGGAGTTGTTTGTTTGGGAGACGCGGGAGTTTGAATCCTGGGGTGTTTGGAGAGGTCGGTTCCTATGGTCGGGGGAGTATTGGTTTTTCTTGCCTTTTGGTAACTTGTGTAATTAATGTAAGGTAAGTGTCCAGCCGGTTGAAATTGACGTTGTTCCACACTTGTGTGCCATGTTAGGCTTAGTGGCGTTTCCCCTTTGGGTTTCGTCAGTTTGTTTTTTTCTGTTAGTGTTGCAGTGACCGCGGCCCTGGGGGCATTGCACCTGGTCCGGGGGGGTCGCCAGTTAATGGTTGCCTTCCCTCGCCAGTGGGCACTAGTGCGTTAATACCCACCGCTGCTGCATGAAGAGCTAGGGGTAAATTTAGGTTGGTAGGTTTGTGTTAGGCAGTCAGTGAGGTGGGCACACGGCTGTGTGGTTTGGCGAGTGTGGAGGATTTTGTTGCCTGTCCCACTGAAGGGTTTTTGGATGTGTGTTCCAGGGAGCAACCGATTAAGCTGGCCGACTGTTATGGCTTCGAGGTAGGTGATAGGCGCCTGAAGGACCGAGTGCGAGCCATTTTGAAAGCAAGTTTATTTGAAAAAAAGGTTTTGGTTATGAATGAGGATGAACCAGCCGTCACAGCTGCTGCTTCCACTGCGGCGGTTGTGCCTCCACCAGTGGTGACGCCCAGGCTCACGTTCGAGCAACAAAAGGAGTTGTTGTTGCTCCAGCTCGAGCACGATAAGTTTAAGTTGCAGGCTGTAATGGAAAAGGAGTTGGCGTTAGAAAATGTGCGACAGAAGACGGAGCAGGCCAAGTTGGAATTGGAGCAGTCCAGGCTGCAGCTGATCCCTCCTCTGACCAGTCTGGTGAAAACTTTGATGTCCTGGGGAACTTGCGCCTCCTCCCGAAGTTGTCTGAGAAGGATCCTGTTTTTTTTGCTGTTTGAGCGCATTGTGGACGCACGTCGCTGGCCTGATTAGTCGCAGACCGTTACGCTGCAGCGCTGGATCCTTACCGTCCCTTCATTCAGGAAGGCTTTGTGTCTATGGTGGGGAGTGAGACAAAAGTTCTGGTGACGATCCTGAGAGACCCGGCAGCTTTTGACTCGTTTATTTTGGCTGGAGTGTTGCCTCTGTCAGATGAGTCTGATATGGGATGTTCTGTTCCTGTGCGCGGGATAGATTTGAATGTTCTGCTTGTTCCCATGCACAAAGTGATGCTCTCTTGTGATCTCTTCCAGGGCGAGGCTGAGCTTGCGGTGCGTCCAGAGTTGCCAATCCCGGGTGTTGCTGTCATCCTTGGTAACGGGTTGGTGGGAGCACGTGTGTGGGCTGAGACGCCTCCACCCGTAGTTGTGGCCCCTATGCCCCTGGGTAGGACAGAACCAGATGAGAGCGAGCGCGACTTTCCAGAGGTGTTCCCAGCATGTGCCGTTACGCCGCGGTTAAGTCCCGGTCAGAGCAGAAAAGTGTGTCTGAAAAATTTTCATTGCAACTGTTTGATTTTCCTATGTTGTTCTCTCGCAGAGACCTGGTTGCAGCGCAGCAGGCTGACTCCTCTCTGAGCGATCTGTTTGACAGGGTTCTGTCTGAGGGTGAGGTGCGGGACAGTGCGCATGGTAACTTCTTGCAGGATTCGCTGTTGGTGAGAAAATGGGTTCAGCACAGTGACGCATTCCTGGGCGATCCAGTGTTTCAGGTTGTGCTGCCTGTTTCTTTGTGTCAGTCTGTGTTAAAGGTGGCTCATGACGAGTCGGGCCACTCTGGTGTGCGGAAAACATACGATAGGCTGCTGAGACATTTCTTTTGGCCTCGGATGAAAAAAGATGTTTCTGCGTTTATTAAACGTGCCACACCTGCCAATTGACTGATAAACCTAATCAGACCCTGAAACCCGCGCCACTGTGTCCCATTCCCGCTATCGGACGGCCTTTTGAACACCTGATCATTGACTGTGTGGGTCCGGTGCCCCGTTCTAAGTCGGAGGCGTGTTACATGTTGACAATCATATGCCAGAGTACTCGCTATCCTGCCGCGTATCCCCTGCGCACAATCACCACCAGAGCTGTTGTGCGTGTGTTGTCACGGTTCATTTCTGTGTTCGGTATCCCTAAAGTCATTCAATCTCCGTATCCAGCACAACCGCTCCTCCGCTTACCATGCGCAGAGCCAGGGCGCACTCGAACGCTTCCATCAGACCTAGAAGTCGCTCCTTCGTGCGTACTGTATGGAGCTCGGTAGGGACTGGGAAGAAGGGTTACCTTGGCTGATGCTCGCTGCATGTGAAGTCACTCAGGAGAGCACAGGGTTTAGCCCGAATGAGCTTGTTTTTGGGCATACAGTGAGGGGCCCCTTGGCAGTTCTGGCTGACAACTGGAGGGAGGCGGAACCTCCAGAAAATTTGATTGGTTTCCGTCACAGGCTGTAAACAGCTGGCTTCGGCTCAGGTCAAAATGAAAAGTCTGTTCGATCGACATACTGAGAGTTGGGTGTTTAGCCCTGGGGATCAGGTGTTGGCCTTGTTTCCCCTCCCAACTTCACCATTCCAGGCGAAATACACAGGTCCCCACACTGTTTTGGAGCAGTTGTCTGATCAGAATTACATCATCTCCACACCTCACCGTAGGTGACCCACTCAGCTTTGCCACGTCAATCTCCTTAAACTATACTACGCGCGTCTGATCCATCTGGTGCGGATCAGGTTCACGCTGCCTGCACTGTGGGTTTTGCTGACATGGCAGAGGCTCCTGATGCACTGGGGGGTGTTGAAGTGGGGTTGGATGTGTCGGATCAAGCTTTGCTGCATGGTCGTTTGAAAAATTCTGAAGCGTTGCTCAATCTAAATAAACTGTTGGCACATTTGCCTGAGTTGCGTCGTGAGGAGCTCAGTTCTTTGATTCAGTTTTCCGTCTCTGTTTGGTGATACGCCAGGTTGTACGAATTTGATTGTTCATGATATTGATGTTGGTGATGCAATGCCGATAAGACAGAGATTCTACCGTGTGAACAATGTAAAGCGTGAATGTTTGGATGCAGAGGTCAGATACATGCCCGAGAACAATATTGCAGAGCCTTCCTCTTCCAGCTGGGCGTCGCCGTGTTTGCTCGTGCCAAAGTCCGACAACACGTTGCGTTTTTGTACAGATTTTCGCAAGGTGAATGCCGTAACTAAACCTGATTCTTTTCCTTTGCCTAGAATGGATGACTGTATCGACCAGGTCGGCTCTGCCAAATTCGTCAGCACATTCGACCTTTTAAAAGGCTACTGGCAGGTCCCTCTTTCCCCCCGAGCGCACGAGATTGCTGTGTTTATAACCCCTTCAGGTCTGTATTCTTACAGTGTCATGCCTTTTGGGCTGCATAATGCACCGGCCACCTTCCAGCGTCTAATGAACCGCGTCGTTGGGGATATGCCAGGTTGTGCCGTTTATTTGGACGATGTAGTCGTGTATTCAGATACCTGGGAGTCTCATGTTGAACGTGTCCATGAACTGTTCACTCGTTTGGCGGGGGCAGGACTCACCATGAACCTTGCAAAATGTGAATTTGCGAGGGCGACTGTGACTTACCTTGGATGTATCGTTGGGCAGGGTCAGGTGCGGCCAGTCGGTGCAAAAGTCCAGGCGGTTGAGAAATTTTCTGTTCCAACAACTAAGAAAGAATTGATGCATTTTCTTGGCCTTGTTGGCTACTATCGGAGTTTCTGTCGTAACTTTTCCATTGTTGTTGCACCTTTAACAGACTTGCTTAAAGGAAAGGCTAAATTTGTCTGGTCGTCGGAGTGTCAGAGAGCATTCGAGCAGGTTAAAGCGCTCCTCTGCACCGTGCCTGTTCTTGCCGCGCCGCGTTTCGACCGTTCTTTCCAGCTCAATGTGGACGCCAGTCACGTGGGTGCAGGTTCAGTCCTTATGCAGGCCGATGAACTCGGTATTGAGAGGCCGGTTTGTTTTTTTTTCAAAAAAGTTCACTGTTTGCCAGAAAAATTACTCTGTAATCGAGAAAGAAGCTCTTGCACTCGTTTTGTCGTTGAAGCACTTTGATGTCTATGTTGGTGGTGGCTGCACCCCTTTAGTAGTGTACACAGACCACAATCCGTTGACCTTTTTGAACTCGCTGCAGTGTCCCAACCAGCGTCTGGTCCGTTGGTCTCTGTTCCTACAGTCCTACTCCTTAGATATACGGTACATTAAAGGAAAATTAACGTTGTCGCGGATGCGTTGTCCCGGGCTCCCGTAGATTAATGTGGTGCTCCTTTCCTGGTTCTCCTCCTGTTTCCTCTTCCCAGTCTCTTAATTTGCTTCCTAGGTGCACCGGTTGCTGAGGCTGGAGTTGGTTACGAGAGAAGCTGAGCGGGTGTATATTGAGCCAGTGTTGTCTTCCCTTTTCCTTTCCTTTCCTTTCCCTTTTTGGGATAAGTACCAGTTGATATGTAAATATGGGTTTTGGGATGAAGTTGTTGGAAAAATTGTCCTATTGGTTTATTTTGCCTCGGGGGGGGGGGGGGAGTGTGATGGCCCCTGGTTTGCCTGTGGCATTCCACTGGCCTGCATATGCATGTTCTGTCTTTCTCCTGTCTTCCTTCCATAGCTGGCTGTGGTAGTGGGCAGCGTCATCCTCCTGTCTCTCTGCTTTAAAAGCCCCGCCTTACCCTCCGGTTCGCTCTCTCTACACTTGAGCCGTGCTGCCGAAGCAGCCGGGCCTCCACTCCCCGACCTTATTGTTCTTTTCGTTTTTCTTTAACGCATCACACACACACTCGCACCTCATCACATTTTCACTCAGTCAACATCTGCACCCACACTACAGACTCCGCTGAAAACTCACACCTCACCATTGATGTTTTGATTTGGCATATTATCATTTGGACAATAAATTGGCTCTTTTTGTTAAGCATACACCCGTGTCTCCCCTCTTTTGTTGCGGCCGTTTGAGCCGGGTCGTAACACACTGTTACAGTAGTCGTGTCTGCTGAAGATAAATGCCTGGATAAGTTTTTCCAAGTCCTGCTGAGACATACGTCCTTTAATCCTTATCATTTTCATCTGCTCAGATGTGTAAATATCTATAGACACGAAGTAGTCTCTATCATTTAGATAGGATTTAAACCAATTTAGTGCTGTACCAGAGAGTCCCACCCAGTTTTCCGGTCGGTCCAGTAGTATATTGTGGTCGACCGTGTCAAACGCAGCACTGAGATCCAGTAATACTAAGACTGAGACTTTTGACACTGTCTGTGTTTAAATGAATGTCATTGAGGACCTTGACTAGAGCAATCTCACTGCTATGGTCGAAATCCCGACTGGAAGACGTTATTATTATTAGATAATTGTTCAGCTGTTGAAAACAGCTTTTTCAGTGATTTCACTGAACATTTGGAGGTTCAATACTGATTTGTCTTGATTGTTCTTCTTCAGGAGTGGTTTAATAACTGCAGACGCCTGTGAGAAGAGACATTTTGACAATCTGTAGCAGGTCTGGAGTCATGCAGTCTGAAACTTTCATGAAGAACCCTGCTGGTAATATATCAAGGCAGCAGGAGGAAGATTTCAAATGCCATATTATGTCTTGCATTGTGTCATGGTATTTGAGTTGGTTTTCGGTGGACACATGGACAACACACCTCCTGTACCTGGTACGGTGGCACTGACTGCTTGTCTAATTTTCTGAATTTTGTAAGTAAAGATGGATGCAAATTCATTACAGGCCCTGGTAGATAGACGTTCAGAGGCTACTGGCACATGAGGGTTTGTTAGCCTGTCGACAGTAGCAAACAGGGCACGCGCATTATAAGTGTTTATGGTGATAATGTCTGAGAAGAAGGACTGCCTTGGCTTTTTCTTACCAGAGACCACCTTCACTTTAGTGGGTGAAAGGCATCAATAACATTTGTAACTTTAGAACTGAAATGATCTACAAGGTCATTGACAGAGAACCTGGAGAGGGGAGGTGTGGAAGAGAAAGCCTCAGTGAATATGTCACTGGTGTTTTCAGTGATGTAACGCTTTGAGACGACCTGAGTTTGAACATTGGTGTACACAGATATGTCACTCTCAAAGAAAACACAGTGATGATCAGAGAGAGCAACATCAGATACCAGAACCTTAGAAATGTTCAGACCCTTGGAGATAACCAAATCTAGGATGTGGCCCCTGTTGTGTGGGCTGCGTCACATGCTGAGTGAGTCCGAAGTTATCAAGGACACAACACAAATCTGTCGTCCATCTGTCCTCAGGTTTGACAACATGGATGTTAAAGTCACCAACAGTTAACACACAATCAAAGTCAGTGCAGTTAAGAGACAGTAATTCAACAAAGTCATCAAAAAAATCCATACAGTGTTTAGGAGGCCTGTAGATATTTAGAAATATAGCCCGAGAAGATGAGTTTAACTGAAGAGCTGTCTATTCAAAAGAAGTAACATTTCCATAGAACATCTCCTTACATTTGAGTAACTCATTACACAGAAAACTAACACCTCCTCCTTTTTTATGTATTCTAGTCTTACTTGTGAAGAGAAGTTTGGAAGGCTTGATTCAATGTGAACAGCTGCACTGTTATCTTGGTCTAACCAAGTTTCCCTTAAAGACATATAATTAACATTGTGTTTAATGATAAAATCATGTATTAAAAACATTTTCCTGCTAGAGACCTAATGTTAAATAAAGCTAAATTTAGTGACGAGGAATGGAAGCTAAATTTAATAAATTGGCAGATTTAGTTAAGCACTTTGTGTTTCTCAACAGATTCAACATTTTTCTATTACCTGTCAACACAGGTATTGAGGAGGCTACCTGAACTCCACAGGGCCCCGGCTGTGCCTGGGAGAAACCATTAATGATATCAACTTTGTAGCCTGGAACTGCCACATTTCAGTAAGGGTTATTTAAGCATTTTTCTTGTAAAAATGTCTCTAAAATCAATTATAGTAAAGTATTAAATCAAAGTATTTATCAATTTAATTTCTCTACAGTTTTCTAATCAATTCATCAACTAATCGTAGCAACTCTAATTGACTCATTACCAAACTTTTATTTTTCCAAATCATTTTATTGATTTTTGTCTGACATAAAAAAAGTCAGTACAGGACACGGCAAGGTGTGTGCGAACGAGATGAAACGGTCAATCTGGGACGTAGCCAGGGGCTAAAACTGGTAATGGAAGTAATCTGGTGAAGTAGTTTGTGTCTGCCAGAGCAGGTCTGTGTGTGTCTGCCTGTGTGAGGAAGAGGCACAGAGAGCTCACACGTACAGCAGACTCAGACAGGAAGAGAGTCTCTTTTTCTATTGGGAATAGCCAAAATGCATCATAGACCAATTATATTATCTTATTTTGAAGAAGAAGAAGAAGAAGAAGAAGAAGAAGAAGAAGAAGAAGAAGAATCTTTATTATTCTCTTCAAGGGCAGAACCAATAAGGTTGGAGTTTATCGATACCACAGGCTTAAATAAGTTAGCCCTGCAGCCTATTTAATCCTGGGTTTTGGTTCTAACCCTAGAGGATGAGGCCTGCTGGCCCTCACATCGGCACTTATTGAGCCAACTGAGAGCAGATGAAGCCAAACAAAGAGCTGAGTGAAAGGAGAGGCCTGAGTCCTGCTGGTGTTCAGCCAACAGGAATGAATAACACCAGTGGAGTGGTGAGGAGGTCTAGACCTCCAGCTCTTGATCTGTGGAGTAAAGCTCCCTCCATCTGCTGAATCCCATCAAAAAGGGCTTCTTGTTGATTTGGTCTCAGACCTGCTATACTGAATTAAAATGTATGCATGCAGAGTGGATCAACACCTGTTACATCATTATTGATTTTAGAATTAATATGCATGTGCAGATTTGTAGAGACCATTTATGGTACTTTGACCATGGCCAAAAAATTGTTTTGGTTTCCAGCTGATGATGATGAAGTTGATGTTGGAGGTATATACATTAACCAGCCTTTATTAACCCACCCTACCCCCGCCCTGCACACCTGTTCTTGACACATTCAGGATAATAAAAATGTTCACATCAGGATGGGAGACATTCAAGGCCTTTATTAGGAGTCAAATAGTCTGTTTTACTAGTTAAAAAAAAGAGCACACAACTTGAAATGAAGGTGCAGAAGAAAAAATGTAAAA